>NC_137081.1:20972978-21503228 GCF_951640355.1 Cnephaeus nilssonii | reverse complement strand
GAGCCGGGCCGGACCCCCGCACCCCAGGAGCCCCCCCCCCCCGCCCACTTCGCTAGGGCACTTAGGGACGCTGGGGCTTCCAGCCCCTTGGGGGTGTGCATTGCAACCAGGCAGGAAGAGAGATCAGTAACAGTGGGATTTATGCGGGGGGTGGGGGGTGGGGGCGGGGAGGGGGGGGGGGCTGGGAGGAGTATGGCACCCCAGGCTGGCGGCGGCCTCTCCTCACCTTCCGTTCCAGGAACCTCGAGTGCAGCTCTATGTCCTCCTCCCCACGCCAGGGGCTTCTTCTCAAACACTGGGCGAGGCTCAATCTCATCTGGGAGCCAAGGGAGGGAGGTTGTGCATCCACCCCCCAGAACCTCCCTCGGATGCACAGGGACGCCCAAGAGCACCCAGGTTGCAGGCAGGTGAAACTCCAGGGAAGTGGGTCCCCGCAAAATGACCCTCCCCTAATTGCCTTGGGGTCAAGGGCTGGAGGGCAAAACTTCTTTAGCACCCTCAATCCAGCCCCTGAAAGCAGAGGGGGGTGGTGGGGCTGGGTGTTCCCACTCTCCCACCAACTAGAGGCTTCACTCACCCTCCTCCCTCAAGACGGGCATCTTGGTGATGATGCAGCAGCCGGGGGAGCCCACCTGGACTCGCTTGGCCAGGTGCCTGGAGTGCCACACAGGAGAAGGTGTGCATTTTCCTAGACCAGCCCACTCCCTTGAAAGGCAGCCGTCCTGGGGGCTTCCCTCTACTGCTGTCCTCCCACTTATCTTAGAGTTCCCAGGTCAAGTTCATTTCTAATTCCCCAGTAATGGCCCCTGCTTTTCAAACTGGGCACTGTTCCTAGCCCTGGAGATACACGCTGGTGTGCCAGGTCTGGACCAAAGCCTTGAGCGTTGTAATCACTAAAAAAATCACGAGCCTCTGATACGTGACGTGCCAAACAGCAACAACACGCTAAGTGATGAACTAAGCGAGTCCAAGAATGCTCTGATTACCCTGTTTTCCGTGTAGTGAGTACGTCAATACCTCTTCATAAATTTCAAGAAACAAATTCTCCTCCCCGTCCCAAATTTTCTCGAGGTTTGGTCGCCTGCATGTTGCTGATGACAGCTTAGTAGTGTGCCAGAATGCTTCTCCCAGCATCTCATTGAGTGCGGAGTTGTTCAAACCTTGGTGTTTTTCAATGTTAAACCCAGCACCTGTGACAGCTGCGTTCACTGTCTTAGGTCCTGTGGAATTGGTGGGAGCGTCCTCTGCCGTTTAGGGCTCTTTGGTGAGGTCTGGGAGGCATCATGAGGGTCAGGAGAGTAAGTGGATGAAAGGGTGAATGGTGTGGATAACGCAGGGGCACTCAGATCTCAACAGCATCTCTTCCTGGTGGTGTCCCCAGAAACTGGTCTTCCTTCTCCCATCGCCTCCAAGGCTGAGTGCCCAGGTTGTGCTCACCCTGCCCCCTTGGCCCGCCCTCCGTAAGTAGCTCACCCGTCAGAGAGCAGGTAGAACTGGCAGGAAAAGGGGATGCCCTCATCCGAGTGTACGGTCTGCTCCACGATGAATACTTCCGCCTGCTGACGGTCCACCTGGATGGTCTGGGAGCCCAGGGCTTGCTGGCAGCAGCCACAAAGGAGAGAAGGAGGTGAGGTGGGTGCCCACCAGGGTCTCTCTGCCAATCTTTCCCTGGCCCTTTTCTCCCTCTTACAGCTTCAGTCCTTGTTCACCAGTGATGAGCAACAATTGGCTGTCCAGGCGCCACAAGATTTGAGTTGTACCCCCAAAGTTAAGTTGGGGGTCCCCTCATAGCCAGCTCCAGCCTGTTCCTGCCCCAATCCCTCCCCAGCCCCTCTCCATGACCAAGTGCTTTTAGTTGGCAGATTCTGTTACAAGGATGAGGATCAACCAATTAGGTGTGAGTGTGTGTGTATGGGGGGATGGGGGGGGGGCAGTGAAGCTGAGGGGTGGGACTAGACTAGGATTTGTAGCTCCTCATGCTGCAGGCAGGAGGCCCTGCTGGAACTAAAACATAAACCCCTGTTAGGGCTGCAGCCATGGGGAGAAAAGTGCTAACGTGAAACATGTGTTTCCAAGAAAACATGGGTAAATGGCATGTGCCTGTTTGTGTCAAACACATTGCTAGGGCTCCTGCAACATGTGATAGAAAAGACTAGAATGTCATTCACAAAGTTGGTCAAATCAGCCCCAAAGTGTGTGTTCAGAGGCATGGCTTTAAAATCACACATTGCAGGGGGTCTTAGGTATGTGGATTATGAAATCTTAGCCCAAACAAAAAACCAAAGGAAGACCCTTCAGGGTTAAGACATAATAAAGAATATTTAAGTGTACTTGGAGATACTGCATTTCCTGTTGTTAAAAAAAATACGTTTCTTTTTCCTGGACTGAGCGTTGTTTCCCTCAACTGCTCACCTTTTAGTCCCTCTCCTCACTCCACCTGCCCCACGCTTGATCGTTTGTCTAGCAAATGAGGCCTTACCTTCTCCTGCCTGTGCAAGCCCCTGTCCCTTGCCCTGGTTTTATCCCCATTCTACCCCCCTTCCACTCTGCAGTTTTCTCTCCCCCCACCTCAGCATTCTCCTGCCCTTTCTAGTTTTCCCCAAACCAAGCCCCCCACCCCCCCCACCCCCCGCCCCGGCCTGGGAGATCCCTCACGTAAGTGGAATAGCAGAGTTTGCCCTCCATGTCCAAGGCCAGGAAGCGGGCATTTTTGGGCACCATCCGCCTCCAGGCCATCACCCTCAGCAGCAGCAGGTTGGCAGCCTGGGAGATGAAGCCCGCAGTTGAGTGCCAGGGGAAGAATGTCACTTCATTCTGCACTTCCTGTTCAGGACAAAAATGGGTTAGAAACATAGGAAGGGACAGGGAGGGTGGGCAAGCCAGGTGCTGGGCATACAATCCTCACTGAGCCCCCACTCTAGGCTCTGGTGCAATTGGGCCTCCTGGCGTCCAGAGGATATGAAGGACAGTCCCACCTGGCTCCCACCCTCACCTCACCCTCCTTGATACTTCTGGTCATGGCCAGCTGGTCCCCCTGCTTCAGCAAACTCGTCTTCCGTTCCATGGGGAGGACGTGGAACTGCGGGCCAGAGCACGGAGAGGAGAATCAGGGACTCCCAGGATTGTATACGAATGCCCCCCCCCCACACACACACACACCAGTCCCAGAAGTCACCTTGTTCCCTCTCCTTTATAAGTGAGAAAACCAAGGGGAGATTTGGATAGAAAACCTTCCATGTGTAGGAAAGCCCAAGAATAGAAGTCAGGCTATGGTGCAGAATAAAGTTAAAAAGCAAACACACTTCAAACACAGGCTTTAAAAGATGGGCATGGTTTCTGTGGGCAGGTTCTTAGGCAGAAGGGGCTTCCACAGTGTAAACCGGTCACGTTCCAGAAGTTAATGAAGTGGCTGGGGCGGTTGTGAGAGGCACAGAGCAGGGGAATTTGGAGGCAGGTGGTGACAGGCCCTTGGGAAAGGTCAGGCTCTGGGAAAGGTCAGCCTGCATGGTCCTAGGACAGTGGTCGGCAAACTGCGGCTCGCGAGCCACATGCGGCTCTTTGGCCCCTTGAGTGTGGCTCTTCCACAAAATACCACGGCCTGGGTGAGTCTATTTTGAAGAAGTGGCGTTAGAAGAAGTTTAAGTTTAAAAAATTTGGCTCTCAAAAAGAAATGTCAATCGTTGTACTGTTGATATTTGACTCTGTTGACTAATGAGTTTGCCGACCACTGGCCTAGGAGATGCCCGGCTTTCAGGCTGGAGGGGGTCCAGCTGGGCCAGCGTTTGTGTATTAGAAGGTCCTCAGAAGCAACCTGCTGCTGGCCTCCTGTTCCCTGGATGGATCGTTTCCCAGGCTTTTATAGGGATTACAGGGTAACTGAGGAGAGAGTTAGGGTGACATTCTATTGAACCCCCTCCCTCCCTCCTCTCTTTCTCCCAGGGTCTCTATTCTCTCGCCCTGGATTGGGGTCAAGGTTCAAGGCTCCAGAAGGTACCTTGACGAACTCCTGACTATGTTGTTCCATGATCTCCAGGTTCCAGGTGAGATAGCCTGGAGTGGAAGGAGGGGAACAGTGCCATTGAGGGAGACAGTGTTGGAGATTGCAGGAGGGGAGGGTGGTGGCCCAGGCTGGAAGACCCAGGTATAGTGTGGCCACAGCAAACAACTAGACAAAATCGATGCTCTTGTCTTAAGTCTCCCCCACCTCCCTCATACTCTCTGTGCCTCATTCTGGTCCCACAGTGAAGTCCAAGGGCTGGTCCTGGGGATGGAGGAGGGGGGTGGGGGGATGCTGGGGTGGGGGAGGGTGTTCAGCAGCAGGAACTGTACCCAGGAGAGAGTTTCCGCAGAGCATTTTGTCCACGAAGCCACGGGTAAAGGCGTGCACGAGGGCGCATTGCGACAAGGTGCCCATGTTGTCTTCGTGTTTCCCGCTCTGCACCTCAATGGTCAGCTCTCCCTGAGGCTCCCCTGTGTTCGAGACCATGGCCAGCGTCTCGGAGAAGAACAGCATCTGCAGCTCCTCCTGCCCTGGGGGAGGGGGTTCCATGGCGACAGATGAAGCCCCAGCTCCAAGCCTCAACTCTCTGACCCCCTGGCTGCTAGTGCCCCACCGTCCCTACCCACTCCCTCCTCAGCCCCGTCTCCCAGGCAGCCCCTACAGCAGCCAGCAGGTGAAGACCCCCCCAGCGACCCCCATGTCCCTGGTCTCCCCTTGGAAAATATCAACAAACATCAACCCTTTCTGAGTCCCAGGAGAATCAAGGCTGAGAGAGACCAGGCCAGGTCTGGGCCTTCCTTCTCTCTCCCCTCCTCTCCACACTTGTGCCCCCCACCCCCTGCCACACACACACACACACACACACACACACACACACACACACGCTGCCCGGGCTCACTGAGGGAGTGGAGGAAGTGCATGGCTTCAGCATTGGCCTCTGGGGGTGGCCGACTCTCTGGGGCTGGGGCCGGCTGGTCCTTGGCCTTGGGGCCTATGGAGGGAAAAGAAGCTGGGATGGTGACCCCAGAGGGAAGGACAGGGGTGGGCAATGGTCCCAAGAGCAGACTCCTCCAAGACGACCTCAGGGCAGGTTGTGAGGGAGAAGGTAGCCCTCCCCTCTCCAGCCCCAGCAGCCCTCTTCCCACCTTTGGATTGAACTTTAGAGGACATGCTGCCTGCTGCCTGCCACCCGGTCTGTCTCCAGCTGTCTCCATGGCAACTGGGAGCTAGCTACAGTCTCTTAAAGGGCCATTACCCACTTCCCCAAACACCCAGATCTTACAGGAACTGCATGTGGGTTCCGGGACTCAGCCCAGGCCTGAGATATTGTCCAGCAGAGGGAGCATGTGACATTCTTAAGAGGCAGGAGGATGACATGGGTCATTAGAATGACCTTAGATGTTGTGGTCCTCAGTTAGACTGCCCTAACACACACAGAATCCAATTCGATGTCCTGTGAATAGTGCTGCACCTTGTAGTCCTAACACGTAACAGAGATGGTGGTACAGTGACAGTCACAGCAAACTCAGAAACCCTGCTGACCAACAGGTGAACTACATATGTGGCTCACCCTTGTTGAGCCGCCCAAGTTTCACCAACCTTTTGAAGAAACTCTTGTAATTATTACATGCTGGAATTGGTTCCTGGCATCTCTCTCTCAAATAAATTTAAAAATATATTTTTAAAAAGAAAATATGGTAATCTACTTATATGTAGGATAAATAAGTGCAATATAAACTGCCTAAAGCCATTTTAATTTTAAAAAGAAGACCATTTAGTAATCAAAGCCCCCTTAAAAGTTATTAATATTCATTAGATTTGTGATTAGAATGATATGGCTGGTAAGTTGAACTTAAGAATTTTTGAAATGCTTATGTTTTAAAATATGCATTTTAAGAAAGTGAGCATTAATTTTTTTATTTTTTTATTTTTTTAAATATATTTTATTGATTTTTTACAGAGAGGAAGGGAGAGGGATAGAGAGTTAGAAACATTGATGAGAGAGAAACATCAAATCAGCTGCCTCCTGCACACCCCCTAATAGGGATGTGCCCACAAACAAGGTACATGCCATTTTTTAAAAATAATAAATCTTTATTATTCGTATTATTACAGTTGTTCCTCTTTTTTCCCCCATAGCTCCCCTCCACCTGGTTCCCACCCCACCCCATGCCCTTACCCACCCCACTGTCCTCGTCCATAGGTTTAAGATTTTTGTCCAATCTTTTCCCGCATCTCCACGTCCCCTTCTCCCTGAGAATTGTCAGTCCACTCCCTTTCTATGCCCCTGCTTCTATTATATTCACCTTTTTTTTTCTGTTCTTCAGATTTTATATTCACTTGATTTTTAGATTTACTTGTTGATAGATATGTATTTGTTGTCACTTTGTTGTTCATAATTTTTATCTTTACCTTTTTCTTCCTCTTCTTAGAGAATACCCTTCAGCATTTCATATAATACTGGTTTGGTAGTGATGAACTCCTTTAGTTTTTTCTTGTTGTGAAGCTCTTTATCTGACCTTCAATTCTGAATGATAGCTTTTCTGGGTAGAGTAATCTTGGTTGTAGGTTCTTGCTATTCATCACTTTGTATATTTCTTGCCACTCCCTTCTGGCCTGCATAGTTTCTGTTGAGAAATCAGCTGACAGTCATATGGGTACTCTCTTGTAGGTAACTAACTGTTTTTCTCTTGCTGCTTTCAAGATTCTCTCTTTGTCTTTTGCCCTTGGCATTTTAATTATGATGTGTCTTGATGTGGTCCTCTTTGGGGTTCTCTGCGCTTCCTGGACTTGTAAGTCTATTTCTTTCACCAGGTAGAGGAAGTTTTCTGTCATTATTTCTTCAAATTTGTTTTCAATATCTTGCTCTCTCTCTTCTTCTGGCACCCCCATAATTCTGATGTTGGTATGCTTGAAGTTGTCCCAGAGGCTCCTTACACTGTCTTCATATTTTTGGATTCTTTTTGCTTTTCCAGTTGGGTGTTTTTTGCTTCTTCATATTTCAAATCTTTGACTTGATTCTTGGGATCCTCTAGTCTGCTGTTGGATCTCTGTATATTATTCTTTATTTCAGTCAGTGTATGCTTAATTTCTGATTGGTCCTTTTTCATATCCTTGAAGGTCTCACTAAATTTCTCAGAGGTTTCTAGAAGATTCTTGAGTAATCTTATATCCGTGGTTTTGAACTCTATATCCAGTAGTTTGCTTTTTTCCATTTCTTTCATTTGTGACTTGTTTCTTTGTCTCCGAATTTTGGCTGCTTCCTTGTGTTTGTTTCTATGTACTAGGTAGCTGCTAAGTCTCCTTGAGTTGATAGAGTGGCCAGTGTCCTATAGGGCCCAGTGTCTCAGCCTCCCCAGTCACCTGAGGTGGATGCTCTTGCACCCCTTTGTGGGCTGTGTGCACAGTCTTGTTGTAGTTAAGCCTTGATTGCTATTGGTATCACTGGGAGGAATTGACCTCCAGGCCAATTGGCTGTGATGACCAGCTGTATATACACTGGAAGATCTGTTGTGCAGGAGACACCCTTATGGGGCAGGACTTGCTTCAATAGGGCTTTGGTGCTCACTGAGTCTGCCCCTTGAGTGTGTCTCTTATGAATGTGAAGATTTGTAATCCAGTATGGTCTCACTCTGACCACTGGGTACACTGGCTCTTGGATCTCCAGGGAGGTGCAAGGTCACTGTCTGGGGCCACCCAGCAGGAGATACAGAGATATCTTCAGATCCCTCCTCTTTGTATGGGGTTTGGAAGTGCCCAGACGAGGCCCAGCTATGAAGCAAAGCCACTGCTGCTGCCAGGTAGTAGGCCTTCTTTTGGAATCTCTGGGGCTCTCTGACCCAGCTGCAGTTTGTTTTAGGCAAAAGAACAGGCCATTCATATGCAAAAGCTGATGCGCACAGCTTGGGTGGGGATGTAAATTGGGTGGGGT
The DNA here is from genome assembly GCF_951640355.1 of Cnephaeus nilssonii. Taxonomy (NCBI): domain Eukaryota; kingdom Metazoa; phylum Chordata; class Mammalia; order Chiroptera; family Vespertilionidae; genus Cnephaeus; species Cnephaeus nilssonii. The sequence goes on along the minus strand of NC_137081.1, from coordinate 21,495,297 downwards.
GGGGTCTCTGGGAATCACCAGGGCGGAGCAAACAGCAATGGCTTCCCTGAACTGGAGAAGTCCCTGGTTCGAGTCCCGTGCCCCTCACCCCCCCCCCCCCCCCCCCCCCCGCCGGTGCAGGAACAATGATCACTGCGAGCACCTCTAAGAGTAAGCCACCCTCGCGTTCCTGTCCTGATGCCAGACAGTCCAGTTTCTCCCCGTGTGTGCCTGGGTCCCCCAGAGTCTCACCCGGAACTGGAGTTCAGAGCAAACGGGAGCTTGTATCACCCTCCCGGTTTAAAGAGCAGCACATCCAGGTGCCAGCACTTTCCGCGCCTCCGCACCTCTAACCGGTCTCAGTGAGCTTTTTTCACCTCTCTAGTTGTGGAACTTCCTCTGGGCCAGCTTTCCCACGGTTCTGGGTGGTAGTTGTCCTGCCATTTAGTTGTGGTTGTGAGAGGCAGCAAGTATAGGTGCTGCCATCTTGGTTTCTCCAAGGTACATGCCCTTGACCGGAATCGAACCTGGGACCCTTTAGTCCGCAGGCCGATGCTCTATCCACTGAGCCAAACCGGTTAGGGCGCATTAATTTTTAAAAGCCAAAGTGATTTATGAATAAGCCTCTCTCTGCACGTGAGCCATCAGTGGCATTAGGAAAACTCACAGTTGCTTTGGAAAGCAGTTTATTAGTTCCTCAAAAAGTTAAACATGGAGTTCCTGTATGACTTAGCAGTTCCACTCCTAGGTATATACCCAAGAGAATTGAAAACATCTGTCTATGCAAAAACTTGTACACAGATGTTCATAGCACCATTATTCATAGTAGTCAAAAGGCGAAAACAACCCAACTGTCCATCAGCTGATGAATGGATAAGCAAAATGTGGTGTATAAATGCAATGGGATATTATTTAGCCATGAAGGAATAAAGTACTGATACATGCTACAACATGGATGAACCTTGAAATCATATTGAGTAAAAGAAACCAGTCACAAAAGACCACATATGTATGATTCTATTTATATGGCATGTCCAGAATAAATCTAGAGACAGAAAGTAGATCAGTGGCTGCCTAGTTGGGGGTGGGGTGGAGGCATGGAGACAGGGAGTGACATCAAATGGGCACAGGGTTTCTATCTGAGATGATGAAAATGTTCTAAGATTAGATGGCGGCTATGGCCAGAAAACTGCCAGTACTAAAAACCACTGAATCGTGCACTTTTTAAAAGGGTGAATTTTGTGTTATGTAAATTATATCTCAAAGTTGTTAACAAAAAAATAGAGGATTTAAATAAAATCTAAAAAAAGCAAGCCCTATTGCTTTCATATGTGAATCACATCAAGTTTTTTTTTTTTCTGTATTTTTCTTCAAACACCTTGGGGGCCATGTCTACCTCCATTTCTTCTTTATAATTAATTATAGCATCAAAAATCTGATACAGCATTTTCCAAAGTGACTTCATATGCCGTTTCTCATCAGACTCTCCTAATAGTAAGTCTAATTGTTAGTGAAGGGTTGTGATTTTGCTGCCTTGCATCATTTCTGGTATCAGACCTCCTGGTCCTTTGGGGGACTCTTCCCCTACTCCCAATGCACTGTGTTTCAGTTGGTCTGACACTGCCCGTCCAGGTATAGTCATGTGACCTATTTGGCCAGTCAGAGAGGTCCAGATACCTTATCCCTATGGTTGATTCAGGGTTGGTCACATGACCCCAACTGGGCGAATGAAACTCGATCCCTGGGACTATGGGGGGTTCTGCTAAGTTGTATGAACTAGTAGCCTGGAACTTCTAGAGAACATCTTTCCGCTGCAGGGAGAAAGCCTGACAGAACCATACCAATACAGAAGAAAGCAGATCTGAATGGTGATGATACTGCTCATATTCATGCCTGAACTCACCATGACATAATCCTACTCTTCTTGATTTCATGAGCTGATAAATTTCCCTTTTGGTGTAAGCTCCTTTCTGTTAAGTACTTGTCACTTGTCCTTGAAAAGGTTGACTCACTCATGCTTGTCATCTCCATTGGAAACTGAGGTCAGGGAAGTGACTTATCCAAGGTCACTTGGATGTTGAGTGACAGAGCTGCGATTAGAACTCAGGTCTCAAAGCCCAGTGACACCTGCTGTCCTGCAAGCAAGGAGCAAGTGGCCTGGTTGCTGCTGGTCAGTTCCAGCTCTGGGAGAAGCATGTGTCATCATTCAGGACAGATGCATTTGTGGGAGGATGATCCAGGGCCCTGGGAAGATGTCACCAGCATTAGAGAACCATCACCAAGGGCCCCCCGAAGCTGGGTACCCAGAGTGACCTGGCCCTGGGGCTGGCCCATTCAAGACAGCAGTGACACAGAGACAATCACAGAGCACAGACAACTGCCCTTCTTCAGGAAGGTGAGGACCAGGCCCCTTTCCTCACCCCCACCCAAGGTGCAGCCCTGATCCAGGACAGCCTGGGCCAGTGCCACGGCCCCCAAGTTGGGGTGAAGAGGAGCACCTCAGAGAGAGGCAGAGGTATGGCCAGGGGTGGGAAGACTATGCCTTGAGCTGCCCCCAGGGAAATGTGGAGCTAAGCCAGTGCTTTAGTCTTCAGCCATACCAGCGCCACCTTCAAGAATTTTGCCATAGCCCTAGCTGGTTTGGCTCAGTGGATAGAGTGTTAGCCTAAGGACTGAAGGGTCCTGGGTTCAATTCTGGTCAAGGGCACATGCCCGGGTTGCAGGCTCAATCCCCAGTAGGGGGTGTGCAGGAGGCAGCCAATCAATGATTCTCTCTCATCATTGATGTTTCTATCTCTCTCTCCCTCTCTCTTCCTCTCTGAAATCAATAAAAATATATTTTTTAAAAAAGAATTCTGCCATAGCCAAGTGTCACCTTTGCTTCTTATTTTCTTATTTCAATAAATACCTTTAATTACTGTCCTGAATTGAAAAGTGGTGTCACTTGTCAAAAATATTAACCCCGAAGGTAAATACAATGAAAACAAAACGATGTTGTTAAAATTTATCTCCAGACAGTGGCATCTGGCCCTTAGTTAGAGAGGCATCAAAGAGAGGCCAAGGCCTTGCCCTTGAAGTGCTTTTCACTGCTGTGCTGTGACCACATAAAACATCTCCCTGTGGCCAGGGCACTCCTGTGCATCTCAAGCTTCAGAAGACACAGAGGTAAACGCGTTGTAAGCCCTGAACAGATTGCACACGAGCCATAGGAGGATATAGTCGTGGCGTTGTTTCTGGCCAAAGCTCTTGAAGCACAGTAACTCCAAGCTGGTGGACCCGTAACCCAGACAGAACAAAACCAGCAATAAAGACAATCCCACTGAGCGATCAAGCTTCTCTTAAATCATTCATTCATTTAACATTTATTGAGCGCCTACTGTGTGCCAGGCACCGTGCTAGGCGCAGAAATACAGAGATGCATAAGATACAGTCCATGCCCTGAAGGGTTCACAGTCTGGAAGGGGAGACAAACGTGTAAACAAGTAATACAGAGTGATAAGTGCCACAGAGAAGCATTTACAAAGAGCAGAGGTAGCCTGGGGCGGGGGTGGGGTGGGGGGGGAGCATGGGGTTGTCTTCCTGGAGGAGGGGGCCGTTGAGGGGGATTGTGAAGAATGAACAGGTGTTTGCCAGGCAGACAAGGCAGGAGGAGCAGGGAAAGGCATTCCAGTCTGAAGAAACAGCATGAGCGAAGGCACAGAGGCAGGAAACTGCATATCTTGGGGTGCGGGGAACTCTATTCCGGTAGTATTGCTAGAGTTGGTACTAGAGGCTGTGGCTAGAGAGGGAGGCAGAGGCCGGATGATGAGGAGAAACTGAGGGCACGGGGCATCTTGGAGGCTCGCCAGAGGTGAGCAGAGCCTGAGGAAGGACGGAAGACAAGGCCCCTGGCTGACCCAGGTACGCCTGCTTGAGGGCCATAGGGTTCCTCATGAGGCCCCAAAGGAACCTGGACCCAAGACCAAAAGAGACACAGCTGAGGGAGGGCTGAGCAGAGGGCAGGGCCCAGGCCTGGGGTCCTGGAAGCTGCCATTCCCTTGAGAGGCCTCTGCTCCCAGGTTTCCATTTCTGAACTCTGCCTCACAGACCCCTCCCCCAGCCAGGATGGGGCCAAGGACCAAATGAGAAATGACACAGAATGTTCTTGGCAAACGGCAAGGGGCCAGATGAATGTTGTTAATAACTAAAAGAGGAAAGGGGCTGAGGATAAAGCAGAAGTTGGAGGAGGCAGAAGTTCCTAAGAATAAGGGCCATAATGAGAGAGCTGCGGGCCATGGCGGACGATGGCTCTCTCTCAGAGCCTGGAAGGGAGGGGCTGTTGGCCCAGGGCAGGGGCAGAGGCCAGGGGGCAGGACCAGGCCAGCTGTGCAGGGAGCCCGTGTGACCTACAAGACTGCTGGGCTGCAATCCAGCACCCTCAGGTGTCTCCTGAGCCTGAAGTCAAGGTTTCCTTGGCAACCAGGACCCTCCCTCTTCCAGGCTGTAGGGAAGCCACTGAGGCTGAGACTGGACAGACAGCCAGACTTCCAGCCCTTTCACCTTTCTCAGAAATGGCTCGGTTGAAAAATGCCTTTGTGGGGTCAGGATGGGATGGGGCAGCGTGGGGAGGCTGGGGGAGGAGGGGCAGTGTTTCAGTAAACCAGAGCCCACCTGGGGAGACTGAGTTTCCCAACCCTGAATGGGAGAAGGGGGATGCACTCAACCTGTTCACGGCTCCTGTGGCCTGGGCTTAGTGGCCGCAGCGAGAGCGCTGCCTCCTGAGGGAGGGGCTCATCGCAGCCTCTAGGTGCTCACTGCCAGCGCAGGAACGGGGAGGGAGCAGGGGACCCTTTCAGTTAGGTCTGGAGATGCCCAGGGCCCCTCCTTTCCTGTTAGGCTTCACAGCTCAGCCTCACCCCATGGAGTCTCAGTGGTTGAGCTTTGACCCATGAACTAGGAGGTCATGGTTTGATTCCCAGTCAGAGCACAAGCCTTGGAGCAGTCCCTTCCCTGGGCCTCAGGGTCTCCCCGCCTTGTCTCCATGACGAGTGTCGGGGAATGATGCCCACCGTGGCGCTGACAGAGGTGGTGTTGGTAGCAATGAGGGTGGTCTGTGTGGGCGATGGGCGGCCTCCCCACCATGCGGGTGGGCTGGGGGGTGCTGGGGGACATCACTTGCTCTTGTGCAGGTCCTTCAGCCGGCGGAGCTTCTCCAGGAGCTGGGCCCGGGAGCAGCCATCGTCCTCAGCAGGGCCCGGGCCGGGCCCCACAGTCTCCTGCAGCACCAGGCAGTGGGTCCTCAGGAACGGGTTGTAGGAGCGCTCCTCTCCCAGGGTGGACGGGCACTGTGGGACCAGAGCAGCTGGCTTTGGTGGGGAGAATCTGGAAAATGTACCCAACCAGGGAAGCCTCCCGCCCCCTGCCCCGTCCTGGGGTCCAGGAGTTCTCACTGGAAGGCCTAGGAAGCACACGTGTCAGAGCTCTGGGAGGGGCACGAAGGCCTGGCTCAGCAGGAAGGGTTCCCTCCGGGGAGTGCCCTCGCGGCCCCTCACCGTGCTCTTGCGCTCCATCCGCTGCCTCTGCACCCACTGCATCTTCCTCTCCCGGGCCAGGTTCTCAGGCTCCACCACACCAGCAAAGCCCAGGTTCTCCTCTGCGTACTCATGACCTAAGGACCCCCACGGGGCCAGAGGCAGGGCAGAGAGATTGGTGTGTGATCAGGAAAAGTCCTCCCTGCCCCCAGGCCTATGGTACTGGCACCCAGGAGGCGGGGGCAGCACTGCCCGGGAAAGGTGGGCACAATTCAGCCACGTGTGAAGAGGCAGAAGCAATTCAGGGGAATCCACCAGATCTGCAGCCAGGAGACCGTGTTCTAGCCCGACTCTGCCTCTGCCCACTGTTGCGACCTCAGTCAAGTCATGGCACCTCTCTGGGCCACAGTTTTCTTTGGCAAGTGGAGAAAATAATGCCACTAGAAGAAGGGTGTGTCTCCAGTGCCTAGAACAGAGCCTGGCACATGCTAGGTGCTCAAGAAAGTATGAATGAATGGATGAAATGAGATATCCTGAGGATTAACTGAGATATTGGTTAATGTGTTTTAGAAACTGTAGACATGTGCTGGCAAGTGCTGCTCAGTGGTTGAGCTTTGACCCATGAACTAGGAGGTCATGGTTTGATTCCCGGTCAGCGAACATGCCGGGATTTCGGGCTCGGTCCCTGGTGGGGGCATGTGGGAAGTAGCCGATTGATGATTCTCTCTCAGCATTGATGTTTCTATCTCTCCCTCTCCCTTCCTCTCTGAAATCAATCAAAATATATTAAAATAAAAAAGAAACTGTGGACATGCAATGTGTATATATATATACACATGTATATATATATGGACATGCAATGTACATACATATACACATATGGCTGGACATACAATGTGTGGATATGGATGCAGACCATGGATACATGTAGACTGGATTTACTGACTTCTCCCCTGAAGAGCAAAGTTGAGTTTTCACCCTCAGCTCTGGCTAAGCAGAGGCGTTACAGAGCCAGTATTCCAATAAGAAGGGAGATGGGTCTGGGGGACTCTAGAAGGGGGAAGGGGGGACCTCACCAGGCCACAGCAGAGTGTCATCTTCCAGCCCCAGCACAGTGTCCAGCGAGCTCAGCATGGTCTCTGCAGTGCCCTCAAAGGTCCGTCCTGGTGGGGCCAGAGGGTTTGTTATAAAACACCAGGATAACACAGTATGATATAAGGTGTGTGAAGTGGGACGGGGACTAGCTTGTGCACCTCAAGCCACCAGCCCTCAACCATGCACCAGGGAGCTGGGCCCATATATTCACCCCCAGCCAAGCCCTTCTGAAGGCCTCCATTGCACATACTGACATGCAGGTGGAGAGGGGCTTCAGTCTGGGTCCTAACAACCCCAAGCATGGCCCTGTCAGGTCGCTCCTTTCCACTTCCTTCTTTGCTAGCGCTGCCTGTTGGGACTCTATACAGCCTGGGCCTTGTGATCCCCATCGTCCTCTTGCTCAGGGGTTCTCAAGTTTTTGTAACTTAGTCCCCGAGTCACTGTATCAGAGAATCAGGCTCCACCCAGTGGAAACAAATGCCCTGTACTCAGTTACAGGCATTGTCTCATTCTATCCAGTCCCTGTGGGAAGTCGTGAGAATATAAAAGAAATTCAGGTAACAGAGGTAACGGTTTCCCCAAATCAGAGTAACTGCTGAGGCAACATCTGTGCAAAAACAGTGCTTTACTGCATTGCATTGCACTGAGGCTGTCCTGGGGCCCCTGCCCTGGCCTCTTCCCTCCCCTCTACCCCTCATCCTCCCTCTTCCCTTTGGGGGAACTCACCACAGCCAGAGAGGAAGAGCAGGTCCCCTGAAAAGAGGCAGGAAGGACCCTTGTAGGGCTCCCCATCCAGCAAGTAGACCAGATGGCCTTGTGTGTGGCCAGGGGTGGCTAGAGCCCGGATCTGAAGCCGTCCCACACTCACCACATCTTGATGACACAGGGGACTGAGGAGCAAGGCAACAGGGGAGAGAAGGTACTAGACCTGGTCCTGCCTTACCCGAGGCTCAAGGGGCTGGGAAATTTGCAGGAGTCGGGGCTTCCACACCAGAAAGAGAAGGCACCCCCAGTGCTTAGGACTTCAGATCCAAACCTTCCCCTCTTTCTGCTTTGGGAATCATGGCTCAATCAGTTGGGGGGGTGGGCAGTGCCAGTCTTCAAATGGGCTGTGATCTGCTCTCTAAAGGCCAGGAGAGGCATCAGCAAAATACTCGACTGAAAGTTGAGGGATGGGCCCAAGGAAGTGCCATCCCAGCCCTGGGCCAGGGACTTACTGGGTGAGGTAGGGGATGCCGTCCTGAGGGCTCCCGTACACCCGACAGTCCTGGTGCCGCCGGCTGAGGTCACGGTTCCCTCCACTGTGGTCCCTGTAGACAGCAGGGACAGGGAGGGCTTTGAGGGGTAACTGCACTAGGCCTCCTCGCCTCCTCTTCCCGTGGCATCTCCGGGCCTGTGAGCCCTGGATGTCCTGGCTGCTGGACTGAGCCGAGCTGTCCATACCTCCGGGCATTTGTTTAAGCTGCTTCCTTTCTCAGAAAGTCACCCCGCACCCCCCCCCCCCACCTCCCACCCCCTGCCAGCCCCCATCACCGGCCAATGTCAACTGATCTTTCTGGACTCCCTCAGCTCCTGGGTCACCAGCTCCTAATTCTCCCAAGTGGATCTGATTATGCCCCACCTGGTGCCCACCACCCCCTATACCCTGTGCCAACTGCCACTGTTGTCATCGTTTGTCATTGTTGTACACTTTCATGCATGGCTGTCTCCCCTGTTGCACTGTCATCTTCTTGAGAGAAGAGATCACAGGGTCTATCCATGCCCGGGGCACAGCAGGCGTGTAAGAAGTGCCCATGGAACATGGGACGAGAGATAAGTGTCTGCCCTGCCCTCCTCTGGGGCTTCAGGAGCCTGATAAGTGGAGCAGTGGGAGGCCACTGCCCTCCCTCTCTGCTAGGGCCCCGGTTCTTCATGAGCTGTGGTGGCCCCCATCCTGACCTCCTGACCCCCAGCCCGGCCTGACCTTATGGAGCTCAGACCTAACAAGATGAGCCGGGTAAGAGTCAGCTAGGGAAGAGCATGTGTAGCTGGACCCCCACCCAGCTCCTTACCAGTGTTTGTGGGTGCAGAGAATGGCAACCAAGGTCACACCTTCCTTTTCAATGGAAGCCTGGAAGAGAGAGAAGTTACTGAGACGGAGGAACAGGGCACAGAGGGAGGCTCCAGGCAGAGAGAGATAGGGGCGTGGGTGCTGGGTGGAGAGGAGAGGAAAAGAGAGGAGGGAGGGGTGAGGGAGAGGGAGGGGTGAGAGAGAGAGGTAGAGCTAGAGAATGAGAAGGGGGTGGGAGGAAAGGGCTGGGGAAGGGGAGGTGGGAGCTGAGACCCAGCATGGGCACACAGGAGAGGCGAGGAGGTGGAGGACAGGGGAGGAGAGACATAAGCACACACAGGAATAAGAAATGGGAGGGAAAGATGGAGAGTCCCGGATACTGCCAGACAGCGGTGAGGAGAGAAGAAAGAGGGCCAGAAAGAGAGCCACAGAGAATGAGAGACCCACAGCCCTGCGTCAGCATCGCTCTCTTGGGGTCTGGTTCCCTCGCTGCTGCCCTCCCCCCTTCCTCCAGTTCAGCCCTGGACACCCACCGGCCCTGCTCCAGGCTGTGGTTGTGGGGGTTTCTGTGTGTGAGCGCATGTGGAGGGGGCACGTCCCATTGGCAGAGGGACCAGGATCAGCCCTTCTCTAGTAAAGGGTAGCTGCTAGTCCCCGATGTGACCCCAGGGATCGCTGCCCCTCACCTGCACGGCCTGAGGGTCTGAAGGGTCCACAGCCACAGCCAGCCGGGCCTGGGTGTCGATGATGAGGTAGCTGTAATTGTCCGAGAGGACAGGGATGGGAAGCACCTTCACTCCTGGGGACAGAAGTGGGTTGTGGGTGAGGTGACAGGCAGGGAGCCCAGCAGTTGGGGGTACGTGACCGGGAGTAGACAGGGAGGGTAGTGGGCAAAGCTGGGGGTGAGAGCTCACCGTTGAAGAGGCGGGGCTGGGTTCTGGAATGGCCTTTGGGGTAGCGATTCCGAGCCCTGCGCAGCTGCTGTCGGTAGAAGAGGTACCCAAGCCAGGTGCGGGTGTACAGGCTGTACCTGCAGGGAGGGATGTCCGTGCTCAGCCCCGCACCCCCGACCTTCCGTGAGGCCCAGGCCCCGTGTCTCCCCTCCGCTGGCCACCCCTGAGTCAATGCAACGCCACCATCACTTATTGTGTGCCTACTGTTTGCCCTGCTCAGTAACTCCGGACAAGATGGAGAACAAGACAGACACACCCTGCTTGCAGCCCATCAGGGAGAGGTGAAGAATTCCGACAGACTCCTGGAGTGTGAGTTTTTTCAGTGAAAGGGGTGGAGGAGTCAGGAAGCTGAAAGAGGTGAGAAATGTATTTCAGGAAGAGCAGCGATGCATCACAATGATGCCAGGGAATGCTGAACCACCTGGAAAAGGAGCCTGGGAATTGGCATTTCTCTAATAACCTCAGGTGATGGCAACGCTGCTGGCCCAGGGACCACAACGTGGAGAACCACTGGGGTAGAGGGAACTATAATAGCAGACAGCAGGGCTTGTTGAGGGAACCTAGAAAGTTCGGTTTGGCTGTTTGGTGGAGGAAGCAGGGAGAGATGAGGTTGGATGGGCTGACCACACTTCCTCCCTCTTCTGGCCACTCTGCCAGGCCATCCCAGGCAACACAGTGAAAAGGCTGCAAAAAGGATGTGGGCTTTGTAAGTGACAGAACCCTCCAGATACAGAATGCAGCACGCAGGGCCAGCTTCACCGGTGCGGCCGCTGCTTGGTTTGATGCTCTGCTGTTCCCATCTTGAAATCCATAATGATTTTACCTTTGACCTTGTGTGAAGTCTGATGGGACAACAGAACATGCACACAAGCATAGGTGATACACACAAAACATGTATGTTCTGTTCCTTGCTCCCCCATACACATACCGTGTTTGCAATGCCCCAGGAGCACAGAATTCTGGCAGACCTGTTATGTGTGGGAATTCAACCAGACTCAACGTGATACAAGTTGAGTTTCCATCTACAATTGAGTGATGGGGGCACTGACTGTCCGGAGAGGCCACACCTTCAGTTCAAACCAGAATCTGCTTCAAAGGCATAAAGAAAGCAGTGGGGTTCTAAGAAACACAAATGACCAAGGAACCCTACCACATCCTTCCTTACGCAAGTTACGCCCCTGTATGATTCAACCAACTAAGCTGCAAATGATGCTACAGAAGTAAAGGGAAAGGGGGTCACCGATCTGTCCTCTTCTTTTCATCGGTCCTTCCTGGCTCATCCATGAGCTGAAGGTAGAGTGTGAAGGTAGAACATGGTGTGTCAAGAGGTAAAATAAAAACAGTTGAGCCCTGACCGGTTTGACTCAGTGGATAGAGCGTCGGCCTGCGGACTGAAGGGTCCCAGGTTCGATTCCGGTCAAGGACATGTACCTTGGTTGCGGTCACATCCCCAGTGGGGGGTGTGCAGGAGGCAGCTGATCGATGTTTCTCTCTCATCGATGTTTCTAACTCTCTCCCTCTCTGTAAAAAATCAATATAATATATTTAAAACAAAACAAACAAAAAACCAGTTGAGTTAGTTTTGTGCAGCGTTCCAGTGGTTTGGTCAGAACAAAACACATATTTCTACACAAGCTGAGAAATGTGAACTATGTTGTTCCAGTGATTCCACATGGGAGTTAAATGTCCTCACATTTGCATTTAAAGCCGGTACTGTCCCATATAAAAATTAATGGAAAAATTCGTGCTAGTCTGATTGTTAGGGTGTGGGGAGGGGGTTGAGGTGCAGGCGTGACCACTCTTCAGGCCCTTCGTAAAGAACTAGCTGATTTGTCTACAAACAATTTGTCCAAAACCAGGCAGGTTCCTGTGACAATTCAGCAGATGTGACTTAGCCAAAGTCAATCACTGCAGCCCCTGGTTGTGTGCTCATGCACTTGTATTGATTGGGAATTTCGACACACGATGGAGGGGTTTTGTCATCCTTTGTGATTTTATGTCCATTTTTCATAGGCCCTCTTTCTCTTTTATTTTTAAATTATTTTTTTCAATTACAGTTTACATTCAATGTTATTTTGTATTAGTTTTGGGTGTACAGCATATGGTTAGACAAGTATATACTAAGTGTCTCACCTCACACCACACATAGTTAGCACAATATTATTCCCTATGCTGCACTTTACATTCCTGTGACTATTTTGTGACTACCAGTCTGTTCTTCTTTTTAAAAAATACGTTTTTATTGATTTTTTTAGAGAAAGAGGAAGGGAGAGGGAGAGAGAGAAACATCAACATGAGAGAGAAACATCTATCAGCTGTCTCCTGCATGCACCCTCCCAACCAGGAATTGAGCCTGCACCCTGGGCATGTGCCCTGACCGGGAATTGAACCAGTGACCTTTTGGTGCACTGGATGACACCCAAACAACGCAGCCATACTGGCCAGGACTGTTGTTGTTGTTTTTTAATCAGTTTCAGCCACTTCGTACTTTCTCACTCAGTCACCAGTATTTAGTGAGGCCTTGTGATTATCCTGCTCTGGGCACACAGTGAGTAGGCAGAGTCAGCGTCCTCTTGCAGCTTATATTCTAGCGGGACAGACAGGACAATAAACATAGTGCCAAGGACAGAGGAGGATGACAGGAGCTATTTTAGATACCAGAGTCACGGAAGGCCTTTCTGGAGCTGACTTTCCAAGAAGAAGGGAGCAGGTCAAGTGAGAATCTGGGGAAAGCTCTCCAAGAACCGGACAGGAGGAAGTGCAGAAGCCCTGAGGGAGGGAGGGAGGGAGGGAGGGAGCTGCAGATTCTCGTGGGTGTGTCAGTGATGACAAAGAGCTGGCTCGGGAGATGCCCAACCTGAGGGGATTGGTGGGAACAACCTAATTATCCTGGATTGGATTCTAGACCAGAAAAAGAACATTAGTGGGACAATAGGTGAAATTTCAATAAGGTCTGGAGAGTAGTTAATAATTTAGATTGATGTTAATTTCTTAGTTTTTGATAACAGTACTGTGGTTATGAAAGAAGTTAACATTCAAGGGAGGTGGGTGAGGGGCATGTGGGAATACTTGTACTATTTTTGCAAGTCTGAAATAATTTCAAAATGAAAAGTTAAAAATTAATCACCTTATATAATAAAAGCCTAATATGCTAAGTGTCCAGTCATCCAGTCAGCCATTCAACCAATCAAAGTGTAATATGCTAATGATATGCTAAGGCTGCTCAACAGCTCACTATGACATGCACTGACCATCAGGGGGCAGACGCTCCAACCGGTAGGTTAGTTTGCTGCTGGGGTCTGGCTGATCTGGACTGAGCGAGATGGGCTGGACATGCCCTGGAGCCCTCTTGTGGTCCCTCCCCGGCTGGCCAACCTCCTGTGTCCCTCCCCGGCCCCAATCGTGCACCGGTGGGTCCCTTGGCCTGGCCTGCGCCCTCTCACAATCCAGGCTGAGGGACTCCCCACCAGCCCAGTGCAGGAATTTTGTGCACTGGGCCTCTAGTAAGTAAGTACATTTTTAAAATCCTACTTTCCTCTGGGCTCCGAAACCACCTCACATCCGTGCTTGGAGACCTGCTCCTGAGAGCTTGGGTAAGTCAGTGGTCCCACAGGCCAGCTCCTCGTCCTCAGCATGCTGCCAGGACTTACCCCTGCGGTGCTGTGTGAGGACTAAGTGACATAAAACAAGGTAACAAATGGTAATCGTCAGGGCGCGGCAGTGGAAAGTGTTGAACAACTGTTGTTTCCTTCCCACATTCAGCCAGGCGCCCCTCACAGCTGCTAGCAGGAGGCGTCCACACCTGGGAGGGGCTGCTCAGTGCTCCCTGCGTTCCCTTTCTGCATGCTCATATGTGCTTTGTCCCCCAACGAAGGTCAAGATCCACGAGGACAGGGGCTGTGCATTAAGAAGCCGCAGTAAACAAGGCCCCTCTCTTTCATTTGCTTTTTCAGCAAATATTCATTGCACATGCCAGACAGGGTACAAGCAGCAGAGAACCCGGCAGCTGGGTTGCTGCCAGCATAGTGAGTGGAGCAGCCAACAGACCCAACTGGAAAACCAATCAACAAACAAGCAGTGAACTACAGCTGGTGACGGAAGGGAAGAGGTCTGTCTTACTGTGGACAGGGTGGTCAGGGAAGGCCTCTTCTCCACGGGCAACCTTCGAGCTGGGAATGGACAGGCGAGAGGGAGCCAGCAGTGCAGACAGCCTGGGTGGTGCAGCACCAAGGTCCTGAGCAGGCAGGAGTGGGGTGTGTCCTCGGAGCCTCCAGAAGGCCGAGGCAGGGCCAGCGGGGCAGAGAGAGCCAGAGCAGAGGAGGGCAGGGGCCAGGCCAAAGAGAAGGGGTGGAAAATTGCTGGTGGCTTTTAAAGTGGGGAAGCATGTGCTCTGACTTCCCTTTTTAAGGGTTCACTTGGCTGCTGTGTAGGGGTGCGGTGGAAGGTGGCAGGGGAAACGGAGTCGCTGAGTGGGAGAGATGGCAAGAGCCTGGACTGGAGGGTGTTGGAGATGAGAAAGCTGGAGCTGGGTGCGGGACCCGCTGGCTGTGGGGGAGGGAGGCAGGGGGGAGGGACAGGGTGGCCCTGAAGTCTGGATCACAGTGCACAGCAGGGGAATGCAGGGCCTGAGGACCCAGTAACACGTGGGACACGCATCCCAAGCTCCCAGCCCAGTCCTCCCCTGACAATGACTTGCACGTGCCTCTCCAGGCTCTGAGATCTGGCTCCTCTCCCAACTCCACATAATGGCTGTGTCACAATCACCAACGTCCAAAACCATGCTTGTCAGCTCTTCCTCCTGCTGCCTCTCCTTCTGGGAAAGGCCCTGCCATCTGCCCAGTTTCACAGTGTGAGCTCTGACTTAACCCTCCCCTGACATAAGCGACCAAAACAGATTTTCCCTCAAGTTTACCTTCTAAAAGAACTCTTACCATTTGCAACAGCATGGATGGACCTAGAGAGCATTATGCTAAGTGAAATAAGCCAGTCGGAGTAAGATAAGTGTCACATGATCTCACTCATTTGTGGAATATAATGAACAACATAAACTGATGGACAAAAATAGATCCAGCGACACAGAAGCATCGAACAAACCGTCAAACCTCAGAGGGAAGGCAGGGGAGGGTGGGAGGAGGGGGTAAGAGATCAACCAAAAGACTTGTATGCATGCATATGAGCATAACCAAGGTGGGGTGAGGGCCTGTGCTGGGAGGCGGGAGCGGGCTGGCAGAGGTCAATGGGGGGAAAGGAGAAATATGTAATACTTTCAACAATAAAGAATTAAAAAGAAAAAGTTTACCATCTACCCCTCACCCCATGGGCTCACCCAGGGGCAGGCCCTTGGGAAAGCCTCCTTTACACAGCTCTCTACCTTCAATCCAAACTGCAAACCACTGGCAAACAAAGCACCGTTGCTGACCGCGTCCCGCTCCTGCTCAAAAGCCTGCAGTGGCTCCCACTGCGGACAGGCGAATGTCTGACGCCCAGTTAGGCCTGAACTGGGATGGAAACAAGTCTCTGCCTCCCCTGCTCCGTGGCCCAGGGAAGACCCTGTGCTCCCAAGAGTAAACAAGCAAAAAGCCCCAAATGTCCACCAACAGCGCAATGGATAAATAAGTGGTGACATAATCAGACCATGGAGAACTGCACAGCCAGGAAAATAAAGGATGTAGCCTTGGCCGATGTGTCCCAGTGGTTAGAGCACTGGCCTGCAGACCAAAGGGCTGTGGGTTTGATTCCCAGTCGAGGGCATATATCTCAGTGGCAGGTTTGATCCCTGCGCCCCCCCCCCCCCCCCGCCCCGTTGGGATGCATTCGGGAAGCAACCAGTCAAGTGTCTCTCTCACATGGATGTTTCTCTCTCTCTCTCTCTCCCCCTCCTCCCTTTTACTCTCCCTAAAAATCAATGGAAAAAATGCCTTTGGGTGAGGATTAAAACAAAAGCAATGCCAAAGTGTGCCCAACCATCGCCTATGTTGGTTGGGATGCAGACGTGCATAGTAAAGAATCACGGCAGCTGAGGGGAGAGCAGCACGCAGGCTCCCTCGGAGGCAGGAGGAGGTGGGCCCAGGCCCACAGGGTCTGCAATATCTCTTGAGCTGGGTAGTGGAGAGACTGTTATCTATTTTTTTGAATACCTGAAATAACTCATTAAAATTTCAAAACTACCATCCTCCTGCAGGTCTCTGGCCTGGAATACCCTCCATGCCTTTCTCTACTTACTGGAGTCCTAAGCTTCCTTCAGGGATCAGCTCAAACCCTGCAGCTCCTGATTACCCCAGCAGAAAGCCTCCTTCCTGCCTCCATCGGGGGGGCACTCGGCCTCTCCCCTCCACGGGGAGGGAGCCCCTCAGAGGCAGGGCCTTACCACCTGGTAAGGACCATGCGGAGGGCAGGTGGACTCAGCTGGAGACCCAGCCTGCTCCTCCTGGCTCCTCAGCACCCCCTGCAGCCCCAGCCCCAGCACAGCACAGAACTGGCACTCAAAATGCTTAGTGACCAGGAAGGTGGGGAGGGCTGGGCAAGCAGGTATTAAAGCGACCAGGCACTTGAAATGGACTGTCCACTCGGCACCCCGTACAGCTGGCCTCATGCCAGGCTGTGGACCCTGCGAAGCCCAGTGGGGGTGTCTGGGGCCCGAGCTACAGCCACCTCTGCCCCTGCTCTCCCCTCCCCTTCTTACCCACCTGCTTCCAAGTCCCTCCCCTTCCCCTCCGGCACCCACACAACTGGCCAAGCAGGCTGTTCTGCTAAGCAGGTCATCTAGACCCAAGGACATGGGTGGGACTGTGTCATTGGGCCACAAAATCCCAACTTCCCCAGCCCTGGGGTCTGGACCCAGGGTCCCTTAAGTGGAAGAGCTAGAAGGAGTACTAGACAGGGGGTCTGCAGCTGAGTCCACAGTCCTGGCTCTGCCCACCAGGTCAGGCTGCCTCTCTGGAGCTCACTGGCTCATCTTTGATAACAGTGACCTTTTCCACAGCTTTCCTTGTGAGCGGCCCTGGCAATGACCTGCTGTCATCCTCCAACTAACCCCGAGGCAGGTACTACTATTCCTGCACTTCACAGAGGAGGACAGGGAAGCCCAGAGAGGTAAGAAGGGATTTGCTCGGGACCGCAGAGCAGTGGGTGGTGGGGCAGAGAATCACCCCACAGCCTGACCCTGGAGTCTGCATTCTTAACCACTAAAATCCTCCCCAACCCAAATAAGGGGCTAGGATGAGATGCGTGGGCCGGAGCTATTTGGGGACAGACCCAACTCCTTGGGGGGCCTTTGCTGAGGAAAATGACCTATCACCCTGACCAGACACGCAGCCCAGGATCTGGCCCCTGGGACTCCTGGGACACTAGTTTGGGCTCTTTGAGATACAGACCCCAGGACACGGTGAATCATCTCCTGGGACCAACCCATTACAGAGGCAGCATTTTGCCACAAGGACAGAGGGTCAGAGCCCATGGGCCTCAGGGTAAGGCCCCCTGAACCAGAGAATCCCTTTCCAATCTGCCCTGTGATTCCCAGTCCCGGACTTAGGACGGGGTTGATGGTTCGCGGGGGAGTGTCGTGAGTCAGATGCACAAGACAATTTAGGAAAAAAGAACAAGACCCTAGATGGGAAAATGTGAAAGATGAAGGTGCCACTGGGAAGTGACTGGGACCACTGTCCCATGGAACGGGCCCTACCACTTCCTTTCTTCTGCTGCCGAGGCACATGGCCCAGTAAGCTCACTGTGACCTGCAAGATGACCTGACACCCCAGGGCCAGATGTGGGATTCAGGCTCTGCCATGGGGTCCCCAGGCACGGGCAGAAAGTTGGGCTCTAACGAAGATTTTGGTCTTTTCCTCCTTTGGCCCTGTTCTTAAATTCTCATTCAACCCACAGTCACCTCACCAAAAAGGAAAGCATGTTTCCTAATTGGTCCTCTGGGACCCAGGTGGGAGAGACCGAGAAACCACTCTGCAAGAGCAGGGCTGGGGGTGGGGGCCACCGGCTGGGGTGCGCCCTGCAGCTGTCCTGAGGGGCCCTCCCCTGGGGGTGAGGGCTGCGGACACAGCACCAGCTGCCCCAGTGAGGGGTCACGGGCCCACTGAACCAGAGCGTGGCTTCTCTGATATCTGAGTCTGAACCTCCAGCCCCCATGGGAGGCTGGTGGGACAGCTGGAGACGGTGAGACACATCCCGCCCCCTAACCTCCTCTCTCTGCACGCAGTGGAGAGCACACAATGAAGCTCTTCTTCTCCCCTCCTCCCCAAGGGCAGTCTCCCTATGCTGGGCAGGCCGGCAGGCCCGAGGGCTTTCAAGTGTCTGTCCCAGCTGGGCCCTAGGCTCAGCCTCAAGATGGCATTGGGGGGGTGGGGTGCTCTGCATTCAACAGAATGACCTGGAAAGCCCCTATTGCAGGGTCACCTATTTTGACCCCTTCCTTCCACCCTCTGGCACTCTCTAAATGACCCCCAATCTTGGTGGGGCCCCAGATTCCACAGGACCCAACAGGCAAGCTAAGTTGGTGAGGCTGCTGGTCAGGGAGGATTTGGGGCTGCTCCTCTCATGCCCCCCAGGCCCCAGCGTTGGGTGTGGTTTGGGTTTGGGTCTGTTTCTTTTAGCTTTCCCCTGCTCTCCCGCATTCTAACCCCAGGCCCTCTTGTTCTAGTCCTGCTCCCTGGGCCAGGCCTGTGGGAGTCCAGACCTTTGAACACCTAATGCAGGAATAAGCAAGGACATGTGGTGAAGGCTTTGTGTCTGATTAGCCACAGTCGGCTTTCATTCTTTGTGAAAGCCGGCCCAGGAAAGGCTGAGGGCGGAGGCACTTGCAGACACCAGGACACAGAGTTCTACTGCAGCCAGGGCCTGCTCCCAGGCCCCTGAGGAACAGAGAGAGCAGCTCCGTGTTTTGGGAGTTCTCAAAGCTGAGGAAACTGAAGAAGAGAAAGAGACAGCTAACTAGGCCTTACAGGGTGAATTTCCTGAAGCTCCAGCAGGCCTGGCAGGCAGGGGGTACTTCCCCACGCCCAGGAGAAGGGCAGTGCGTGCATGTGGTCAAAACATAGGCCTGCCCCGGAGTTCATGGGGCCTGTGTCTACCGTCTCCATGCCCATCCCGGGAATGGTCTTCTGAAGACTTCGAGGGCCTTTCCACACGTCGCCCATCTTTCCCAGATGGAGGAGGAGCTGCTGCTGAGGGCTGGCGGGGGGGGGGGGGGGGGGGGGCGGCGGGGGGGTGGAGGGGGAAGGGGAGTTGGGGACCAGAGGCACAGGCATTGCTGGGGCCTCTCTGTGGTTTCTCAGTCCTGGCAGAGAGGCCTGAATTAGTTTTGTCTCCTTGCCCATGATCCCAGGCCAACCGCCCAGCATAGGCCCCTGGGGTTTTGTTTGGTTTTGATTTTGGTCTGTCCGTTTCGGCTCTATCCCCTGCCAATCTCAGGCCCTCTTGGGCCAGGCCTGTGGGAGTCCAGGGGGGTATCAGACCTGTGAACACGTAATTCAAGAAAAGCAAGAACATGCGATGAAAACCTTAAGAGGGAAAACAAAAGGGTTCCTCGGAGGCGGAGACGAACTTGGACTGGGGGGGCTGGGCAGAGGAGATGGCACCTGAGCCAAGCTTGTCACTTACTCATTCATTAAAAGACATTTAACAATGTCAGGGCCTAAATTAAATCTTAACAGTTTCATTCTGGTTAGAGGTGCAAAGGCTGAAGGAGCGAGGCCAGGTGAGGGCTGACCGTGGGTTGGCCCAGGGTGGGAGCAGTGGAGGTGGGGATACGTGTTCAGATTTTAGACATTTTTTGAAGGTGAGCTTTGAGGATGCAACAGGTAGAGACGTAGGGAGGAAGGAAGATCTGACAGGCTCTCAGACAGAAGTATGGAAAAGCTCATGGCCTAGAGATGATGGAATTGGGCAGATTTGGAGTGGGTGCCGGAGGGCCCCAAAGGCCTGGGTGAGGGTGTGGACTCCATTTTGTAGACAGGGTGGCTTGGGGAAGGGGCCATCTGCTCAGAGCCACGGTTTGAAGACTAACCCGGCAGCAGAGGGGAAGCTGGATGGGGGGAGAGCAGAGGGGCTGCTGTGGATGCAGCTGATCGATGTTTCTCTCTTTCTCTTCCTCTCTCTCTAAAATCAATAAAAACATTTTTTTTAAAGGAAGATCCTCTATGCCTGGAAATGGAGAAGGGGGTTTGGTCAGGAGGGAGAAGGGGCTGTGCAGCCCCACAGGCTGGCTGCCATCCACTCAGTCAGCTCTGCAGACATTCCCAGGCCTGCAGGGGCCCAGCCTTGTTCCCCATTCAACCCCACTCTGCAGACAGATTTTCTGCTCAGGGCCAGGTTCTGCAGCCTGCCCTCCCTACCCAACAACACTGAGAAGGCAAAGGGGCAAAAGGGAAACTGAGACATGAAGCAAGGGACACACCTGGGAGGGCCCACACGCTTGATCCCAGCCTCCTCATGCACACCCTGTCACTCATTCCTCGGGAACTTGTCATGCCCTGATTCCTGCCCTGGTTTGGGTTCCTGTTCACATGCTCCTTCCTCTGCTCCTTGAGAACAGCCACTAGATTGTGCTCACATCTGTGATCCCACAATCCTGACCCAGGGCAGCTAGGGGTTCACTGAAGGAGGGGACATAGGATTTCCCGATGGGTGGCTTGGCAGAACAGGCTTGGAAGCCTGGAGTAGAAGCATGTAAAAAGTTCCAGAAGGAGCACCATGTACCCTCCCACCTATTCCCCATGCTACAGAATGAGCAATTGCTAACATTCCCTGTGTGCTTACTATGAGCCAGGCCCTGTGCACATATATGCACAATTTCATTTGATCCTCACAGAAGCCCCAGGAGGTAAAGGCTATCACTATGCCCATTTTCCAGATGCAAACAACTGAGGCACACAGAGGCTAAGTTATTTGTTCAAGGTCACATGGTTACTAAGCAAAAAAACTAGGATTCAAAAGCAGATTTGCCTGACCCCACATGCTATTTGCTTAACTACTATACTCACTGTTTCCCAGACCCTGCAGAATCCCAAATGCGCACGTCTACCTCAGGTTAGCCCAAATCTACCCTCTACTGTGCCCAGTTATCCCCATCCCAAGACAACTGTGGTTGTGTTTGAGGAAAGCCCTTTATAAAATTGTCAAACACCAGTGATTATTGTTACCAATGACAACATTACTTAGTATTTCCACTGCTGCTTTCCAGCCCCCAGTAGACTCCTCTATTTTTGGTCTTCTCCGTCCGCCCCTCCCCATCATGTCCTGTCCCATCCACCCCTCCTTCTCCATCCTTCCTGGAGGCACCCCCACAGCATCAACACCTGCCTATTTCCCCAGCCTGTTTCCTGCTAACACCCCCTGCCCCTCCCAGCAGCCAGCAGCCTCTCCCTCCAGGGACTGGACCAATTGTTTCCCAGACAGTGGAGGGGCAGGAGCTGGAACTCTGACTCCGGGCACGCCCTTCTGCTCTGCAAATTTGGGGAGTGGATTCCAAGGCAACCTTGAAATGCAGATACAGGAAACCCTTAGGAATACTGAATTCCAAATAAACTCTCTGAGAATTCCAAGTTTGGCAACTGGGTCACTCCCAGATCCAAAATTCTAGGAATACCCCCAACTGTCAGGATTCTGAGAAGGCCAGCTTGGGAATTCTAATCTCAGGATTTCTAATTCCAGTTCCTTGTGGAAACTTCTATTTTCTACTTCCTCAGGCTGTTTGTATGATGACTTCAACATTACCCGTTTTGAAAATCAGAAGTAGAGTTAAAAATCCCTCCCCAAATATAATTGTAAAATTTCCAAAATTTTTGTGGGGAGACAATTTTTTTAATCCCAAATATGAAAATATTTCAATATTTATCTCATTATGTTAATCCTATTATAAGAGCAATGGTGACTTGGTTGGTGCATTATCGAGAATGTGACCAGCGTTTAGGCCATTAGAAATGTGAGTGCCCCAAAAGGCCCACACACAAGACTCACCCCAACCCCGCCATATTTTCCAGTTTTCTCCCACTAGGCCCTTATATCTCTATTTCTTAGACCGAATGTGAGGAGAATCCTAAGGGCTGAAGCACCTGAGATATCTGTGGTCGTCTAGGGAGGAGAAGTGAATTGTGCAATGTCTTCTCTAAGCTCAGGAAATTCCTCTTAGGTCCTCCCCTGAAACTGGCCTGTGGCAAGGGCTCCCACATTTGCCATCCCCAACATCAATGTCCTCAAACTGGGACTTGAGGTCCTGCCCCCTGGCCCTGCTAGTGGTGGGAAGGGGATAGGGACCCTATGAAATCTTTTTCTTGGGATTCCTTCCCTGTCTCTCAGTGTCTCAGGGCAGAACAGAGCTGGTTAGCCACTCTTGCCTGCCTAGGAAGGGGCAGAAGTGGGGGGAATGGACAAGTGAGCACAGGGTAGGGAGTGAGGACAGGGTCGGGAGGGGGTTGGACAGTAAAAAGTCACTGGAGGTCAGTGAACCTTAACAAGTCAAGCAGTGTTAAGTAGGGTGGGATTTCACAGCCCGGGGCTTCCCACACAGGCCAGGATCGGGGGCAGGGAACAGACTGACCTACAGGGTTGGGACACTCGCTTGGGACAGGAGAGCTTGTGTTGTGTGGTGGGGAGCTGGGGGGTGGGGAGAGGGGCAGGGACGCGTGGAAGGAGTTGGCGTATTCAAATGTCACTGAGATGGTACGCGGCATTCCATCTCCCCTGCACCTGTCCACCGGGCCTCTGGACCCGGGATACTGCGCCTGCCCTCCTTTCCCAGCTCCCTGTCTCCGGCCCTCGCCTGTCTCTTTCCTCCAGATCCCCTCACGCCCCATGTCTGGCCGCCCTGGGCTGCCCCTCCAACCCTCCGTTACCGGTCCACACCAATTTCCAACCCACCGACTTCTCTTCCCCCAGATCAATGCTTTCTCTAGCCCGCCTCTCCGACCGCTCTTCTTTGGACCCGGACCCCCCAGCCCTCACCCGCACTGATCCCCTAGCCTCCCGCGGCCGCCGCCGGTCAGTCCCCGCGAGCCCGCCTTCCCGAGCGCCGCATCCCAGGCGCCCCGCACTAACCCAATTCGGAAGAGCAGCCGCTTGCTGCGCGCCATGAACAGGCAGCGGAGGGTCCGCCGCGCTCGGCGGCTGCGGGGGCTCAGGAGCAGGACCAGGACAAGCAGCAGCCCGCAGCTGGCGACCCACAGGCACGGCGCAGGCCAGCCCAGCCAGGCCATGCTGGGGGGAGGCGCCCGCCGCTGCAAGGAGGGGGGCGGGGGCGGGGCGGGACGTTGCTAGGCAACGGCACGGCCCAGGCCCCGCCCCCTGCACCAGCAGGCTGCCGGGGGGCGGGGGGCGGGGATGATGGGGGCGTTCTGGCCCCGCCTTGCCATTGACTCGCGTTTGAATCCGCCCCCTCGCCACCCGCGATCTGGCGAACCCCTCGAATGCCACCCGGTCAAAGGCGGCCCGGCCCCGCCCCCGCTGGCCGGCCGGGAGGCGGGACTCGAGCACCCTCGGATCTGCGCCGATCCCTGTCCACATTCGCCTGAATCCTGCGAAGGGACCTAGGCTTGCAGCCCACCCTCCACGCAACTCTCACCTTTCCCTGTAGAGGAACTCTGGGAGGGGCCCTGGAATGGTCCTCTTAGCGGGAAACCTTAGACTCATGAACATTTTTAGCTGGAAGGAACTTGAGAGATCATGTGGGTCAGCGGCCATTCGTTCATTTATTCATTCACTAAGTTACTTTTTTTATGTCCTCCTATCTGCCAGGCACTGTGCTAGGGTCTGAAGATACAAGGATCAAAGACACACAGTCTCTGCATACCCGGAGCCTACAATTTGAATCTAGTAGAGAAACAAGCCAAATAAGAAGACAAACATAATTGTGTGTATATGTATTTATAGTTATACATGTACATATATGTATATGTTATACATACATCCATACATGTGTGTGATTGGGGGCCAGTGATATGGAGGACAGAAGACCAGTTTAAATGGGGGAGGGCCCCCTGAGCAGATGACATGTAAGCCATACCCTGAAGGATAAGAGGCCACAGAAGCTCAGAGGTAGTGACTTGACCAAGGTTATGCAGCAATGGGTGGCAGAGACAGGACCAGGACCAAAAAATTCTGACTCCCAAGCCCTGAGGGATTTCCACATCTCTATCCACCACCCACCCCCACTGTTATGGTCCCTGGGATGGAAGTAGATGTAAGGGCAGGCGTGGTGACATCTACACATTTGGGAAAACCAGAGCTATGGCTGGGCTCCTGGCTCCAGCCTTAGCCCTGACCCAGCACAGGAAGGGGAGGAAATGCTGCAAACAGTCAAGCTAGCTCTCCCACTGGGAGGTGGTTGGAGGGAAGCAGGTGAGATGGTGCTAGATAACCTGACCCCCAAATCACACATGTTTCTCTCTCCCTCTTCTGTGCTCTGATTAGGTAGTTCAATCTAAAGGCTGAACCCTCCCCCCCCCCCGGCCCCCTCCACCTAACCCCTGCGTGGAGAGTATGGAAGTATAGGATCTTCATGCACAATGAACTGGAGGTCTCATTCCCCACCCCACCCCACCCCAAAAACCCAACAGATGGGCTAAATGATCCCCAAACTGAATTGTAATCCTAACACCTAATCCTGAATTTCATCCAGAAACCCCAGACATAAAGTTTCTTTTATGTGGATACATCTTGAGAGCAAGAGCCTATGGCCTGATCCCTCCCTGTCTCCTTGCCTACAATTCAGCTTCTTCTCACTGCCTGACACATAAAGGGCTCTCAATAAACAAAATAGAATTGAAGTAAGCCCCTGCCCTTAGCTTCCTACCTGTGTGCTGCAGAGGAGGCAAAGGGGGGAGAAGACTGACAAGCTAATTTGCAGAAAGTTCTTCCAGGCCAAGGGAGTTTGTACGTCTCTAAAGCTGTGTCTCTACATGCAAAGTAAGGAATTATGAAGCCTCACCAAAAGGCATTATGAACACACCTTTCTGCAGATAAGGCTGTGCCAGGCATTATACTGAGAAATTAAAACACAGTCCATGTCATCTGAAACAGGAAATGCAGGCTCAGACATAAGCCAGCAGAGAATACAGAGATGACCAAATTCTAATCTCAAGCCACACATACATTAACAAGATTATAGAAAATAAACTAAGATGCATTTTATGAAATATTTGGAGCTAGGACAGGGCTGGGGATAAGGAGCGAGGGTGGGTGTTTTAGGGACACATGCAGACTCAGGAAGCCAACCCTCCCCTCCCCTGGACTGTTCTGGGAGACTTCCAACCTTTGTTCCAAATCTGCTTTTGTTTCACCTCTGCCCCGTGAGAATCTTCTGTGCCTGCCAGGCCGATGCCTCATTATTCGCCCCCTCTTGCACTGTGTTAATACCTAACAACTTGTATTTCGCTTGAACCCATCATATTGCTTCATACCCTCATGACTTTGCACAGGCTGTGCCCTCCGCCTGAAGTGCCATTCATTCTTTGTTCCCCAAAGAGTCAGATCAGGTGTGCTCTCTTCAGGAAAGCTTTTCTCCAGAATTCCCACCCCAGCATGGGCTTAAACATGCTTCCCACCCTTGTGCCAATTCCAGGTCTGGTACACTCAGTATAGCATCATTCAATGCAATACTCCTATGCCACATAGTTTGCTTACATGTTTATCTCAGAGTCTAGAGTCTTGAAGGCTTTATTATCTTTCTTAAGAGTAGGGACTATGATTTCATTTTTTTTTTCATCTTCGAATCTCCAGTGCCAGGCATATACTAAATACTCACAAGTGTTCTTTGGTTTTTTATTTATTTATTGGGGTGACAGTGGTCAACATGAACATATAGGTTTCAGGTGTGGGTTTGTATGTTACAAGATCTGTATATCACACAGTGTGCCCACCACCCATCACAAGTAATCTTTGAAATGTCAACTCCAAGGCCCCCGCTTGATGGGGCCAAGCCATACCTTCCCCATCATCAGATGCCATTATCCCCTTTTCACCACAAACCAGCCACACTATTTCTCAAATGTGCCCAGCTCATTCCCACCTCAGGGCCTTTGCTCATGCTCTCTCCACTTGAAACTTTCCCTCCAGTTCTTTGACTCAGTTGGGTGGCTTGTGAAGAGTGAGCCAGAACAAGCCTGGTGGCTGCATATTTCATGACATTAGGGAAGGTTGCAGGAGAGCCAAGTCTGGGGACCCATACAATCTAGGTCTTTGTCCATGACCTCTTCCCCTGAGTAGCTTGGGGGATACTGCCAAGGCTAAGGTTTGCCTCTGACTCTCCTAGGGAGAGACCCATTAGTAACCTGGGTCAGGTGACTGGCAGTCATGCAGTTCTGGCCTATGATGTGGTGGTCTTAGAACTTAACTCACAAAGAGCAAGCCTCCTTACAGGTTCCTGGGGTGGAGGTGGGGTTCTTAAGTCATCTCCTATCTATTTGCCATCTTAGTCTGTCTATCTCTGGTGTCTGAATCCTGCCTTCCCAACTCGCCTGGAAGTTCCCCTTCGGATCGAGAGCCTGCCTTCATCTTTGCATCCTAGCTCAAGCTTGATGCCTGGTGTTTGGCTGGCATTCAGGAAACCGATGATGATGATGATGATGATGATGATGATGATGATGACGACGATGACGACAACGATGATGACAATGATGACCACGGTGGCACAATCATGAAGAAGCTGAGATGATTGGAGCTGTTTGGATGTTAGAGACAAGAGATATCATGTTGGACCAGAGTGAAGAAGTTCAGTTTAGAAAAGTTAGCCAAGTGCAGAAGTGGTGGCTAGGATAATCTGGCTCCACTCAGCCCAGCCCCATTCACATCACTTCATGCCCCACCCCAAGCTTACCACCCCACTGTGGGCTTCCCTCCGAGCTGTTGTGCTGTACACCCCAGAACCCTGGTTTGCTTAGAAATAAAGCCCCCTGACATCCTCTGCCTCCTACCTCTGTCGCATGCCTTTCCAGGTCAAGATCATTGCTCTCCTGCCTCATTTAAAAACTCTCCACCCTCCTCATCAGTCCAGCCACAGACCAAGTCCAGGCTCTGAGGAGTTCGACAGTGTTTTTAGACTTCCTGCCTGATGCCTGCCACCAGGTAATTCCAACAAGTATGGCTCCTTCAACATTGTAGCTCAACTTTAGGGAATCTAGGAACCACACAGGGAGCTTGTTAAAATACAGAATCCTGGGCCCCTCTCCAAGAGATACAGACTCAGTAGGTCTGGCTGGGCCCAGGAATCTTGCCTCAGTGATTCTGAACTCTGCCTTGGCCTCAGTTCCTGACCTCAATTCCAAGGCCTTCAAATGCAATTCCACAGCCTACTCACATGGTCACACCCTGGATTTCCCTGAAACTTTCTACGTCTGAGAACCTACACTCCGGTGTCCTTCTGCCTGACTCCCTCACTCCCACAACATGCACCCCTCCATCTCTGGCCCCTCAAAACATTTTTCTTCCAGCCCTTCAGCCCCTCCAGCCTACATGGCTTCCCTCTCAGTGAGAACTCGAGGTCATCTTTTAAGCCACTCACCAGCTGTCAGCTTCCTCATGCCCTGTCCCTCCAACCTCAGTCTACCAACCTCCAGACCTGCCTGCACCAACCTGACAATCCACCTCTTCTGCTCCAACCTCATGGACGGGAGAAAACGACTGTCTCATGTGAATCAGGGCCTTCACAAATCGGGCCTTCCTGGGATATTCACCAACGCGTGGCAGTGCTTTGACATGGCTGAGGTTGCCTCTCATTATCCACAGCTGTTTTTGGAAACCTCAGGCCCTCCAATCTCGCTTTCAGCTAATTGCCTTCTTAGAGGAAATAATTCATGTGCCTACCCATCCCTCTACAAATGTTATTACTTATATTTAAAAATTTTAGAGGAAGTACTGTTAGCCCCTCTTACTCATATCTTTAAGCAGTGTTTCTCCTGGCCACCATTTTCCTCACCATATGCTTAGGGGTTATCTCCCTGCCTTAAAAGCTTCCCTTAACCTTGGGTCATTTTATAGATTCTGTTCTATAAAAGAAAACATTCAGCTACGGTTGCAATAATGCTGTGTAACAAGCAAATCCAAAACTGAGATGCATACAGCAATAGCATGCATTTTCTCTCGTGCATCTGTGGGCAGGCTGGGTTTCAGCTGATCTAGGCTGGGCTCTGCTGGGTTGCACTGGCTTCCAACCTGTGAGTGGGGCCAAGTCAACTCCATGTACCTTACATCCACCTTAGGCCAGCAACTACCTGAGGGATGTTCTCAAGGTGAAAGGAAAGGCACAGAAACAGAGACCAAGTTAACCACAGTAGTACATTTAAGACTTCTCTTTGTAGCATGTCTGTTAAGATTCCATTGGCCAAAGCAAGTCACGAAACCAAGCCAAACCTCAGTGGGGCCAGAGATGGAGGGGTGCATATAAATTAGAAAGTGTTTTTCTAATTTTCTTTATCTCAACACTAGGGGCCCAGTGCACGGATTCATGCACTAGTGGGATGGCATGGCCTGTAGGGATCGGGCCGAAACCGGCAGTTCAATGCTGCCTGCTGCTCCTGCCTGCCTCTCCCGCTCATCCTGGTCCAGCTAGCGCCAAGTCAGTCCTGATCAATTAGGAGAGGCTCATGCCACCACAGTGGTGCTTGCCAGCATGAGCCCTGCGTCTAGCACCCATTGGTCAGGTGAGCGGCACTCTCGCTGTAGGAGCGCACTGACCACCAGGGGCAGCACCTGCGTTGAGCATCTGCCCCCCTGGTGGTCAGTGTGCATCATAGTGACCGGTCAACTGGTCATTCGGTCACTTAGGCTTTTATATATATACTAGAGGCCTGGTGCATGAATTCGTGCACAGGTGGGGTCCCTCGGGGGCTGATTAGGGCCGGCTGGCTGGGGGCAAGGGACCACAGGAGGTTGGCCGGACATGGGAGGTTGGCTGTGGGAGTGCACTGACCACCAGGGGGCAGCTCCTGCATTGGGCGTTTGCCCTCTGGTGGTCAGTGAGCATCATAGCGACCGGTCAACTGGTCATTTGGTTGACCGGTCAAAAGGGTCGCTTAGGCTTTTATATATATATATAGATAGATAACCTAGGTTCCTGAAAGTCTGCCTCCTTAGGTGTGGTAGATTACATTTCAGTTTTCAATTCTTAGTCTCTTCCTGTAAATATACCCATTACCATGTGACTGTGCATCATTTCCATGAAGGTGAAATATATTTCCCCACACCACTGAGGTTTGACTTGGTTTCGTGACTTGCTTTGGCCAATGGAATCTTAACAGACATGATACAAAGAGAAGTCTTATATGTATATTGTGGTTAACTTGGTCTCTGTTTCTGTGCCTTTCCTTTCGCCTTGAGAACATCCCTCAGGTAGTTGCTGGCCTAAGATGGATGTAAGGTACATGGAGTTGACTTGGCCCCACTCACAGGTTGGAAGCCAGTGCAACCCAGCAGAGCCCAGCCTAGATCAGCTGAAACCCAGCCTGCCCACAGATGCACGAGAGAAAATACATGCTATTGCTGTATGCATCTCAGTTTTGGATTTGCTTGTTACACAGCATTATTGCAACCGTAGCTGACAAAGACAGTGGGAACAAAAAGGTTAGTTATTAATGGTGCTGGAAAGGCATGGTGTTTGGATAAGTGATTAGCTATTTGGAAAAGAGCAATCTAGACCAGTGCCTCCCAGAGTACATCAAAATAAATTCCAGGTGAATTAAAGTTTAAGAAGATAAAAGTAGCCGAAACCGGTTTGGCTCAGTGGATAGAGCGTCAGCCTGTGGACTGAAAGGTCCCAGGTTCGATTCCAGTTCAAGGGCATGTACCTGGGTTGCGGGCACATCCCCAGTGGGGGGTGTGCAGGAGGCAGCTGATCGATGTTTCTCTCTCATCGATGTTTCTAACTCTCTATCCCTCTCCCTTCCTCTCTGTAAAAAATCAATAAAACATATTTTTTTTAAAAAAAAGAAGATAAAAGTAAACCTTACACTGTTAGAAGGAAATTAAATACATTTCTGATCTCTGATAGTGGAAGACTTTCTCAGGCTAAAAGCAATAAAAGTGTTTTTCTAATTTTCTTTAATAGGTATATATTACTTTTAAACTCAGACAAAAAGCAACAGACCTAACAAGGGAAAGAATTGCTCTTTTGGCTACTTAAAAAAAATTAAACCTTCTATATGTTTTTTTAAATAACACAAACAAAAGAAAAAGCAAAATAAAATGTGGAAAACATTTGCCTCAAATTTACAAAAGAGTTATTCTATTTAATGTACCGTATTTTCCGGCGTATAAGACGACTTTTTAACCCAGGAAAATCTATATGCCTAGTCGTCTTATACACCGGAAAATACGGTATAAAGACCTTAAATAAATGAAAAAACACAAAGACCCCAATTGGGAACAAAGGGATAAATAAATGGTATATATATGAAAAAATGTTATAACTTATAATCAAGATAATGCAAGCTAAACAATGAGATATGATTTCTATCTATCAAAACAGCAAAGATTAAAAAATAATAAAAACTGACCTGGCCAGGTAGCTCAGTTGGTTTGAGCATTCTCCCAATATGCCAAGATTTTGGGTTCCATCCTGGGCCAGGGCACATACAAGAATCAACCAATGAAAGCATAAATAAGTGAAACAACAAATCAAAGTTTCTCTCTCACGCATGCGTGTGCCATCTAAAAATCAATTTTAAAAAACCTAATAAAATCCTGAAAGTTTTTAAGAATATGGAAAGATGGGTGTTTATACATTGTGGTGGTGTCATTGGTACAATGTTCTTGATGCAATTCCCAATATGCATCTAGGCTTTTAAAATGTTCCTATCCTTTGACTCAGTAATTCTGTTTTAGAGGTTTCCCCAAAGGACCTGCCCTAAAATATGTCATTTGAAATGTACACAATAGTGAGACTGTAAACAGCATCAGGTCCGGAAGGGAAGAGTTAGGTCCCGTGAACCTCTGTGCAGCTTTTACATGGTGTTTATAATTATAACCCAATGACATGTGTGATTCTGGAACAGAAAATGGACATGGGGTGGGATGGGGGGGGGGGGGGCGGGGAGGCAACTGCCAAGATCTGAATAAAGACTGTAGAGAGGGTAGAGTCTAAGAATTGAATGAGTTAACTTCCTGGTTTTGATGCTGATACTGTAGTTAAGCAAAATGTAAACTTGGGGAAGCCAAGTGACAGGTGTATGGAACCTCCTTGCATTTTTAGCAAATATTTTTAAATTCTGAAATAACTTCAACATAAAAAGTTTTTTAAAAGCTAAAACACACCAGCTTGGCCAGTGTGGGTCAGTGGTCTTCCTGGAACCAAGAAGTCACCAGTTCAATTCCCAGTCAGGGCACATGCCTGGGTTTTGGCTCCATCCCCAGTGTGGGGTGTGCAGGAGGCAACCAATCAATGATTCTCTCTCATCATTGATGTTTCGATCTCTCTCTCTCTCCCCCCACTTCTTCCCTGAAATAAATATATATATATATATATATATATATATATATATATATATATTAAAAGAATATCTCTTATTTTAAAAAAACACACACTAAAATACACACAAAAAAATTGTGTTCATATGTTCATAAAGTTGTTTATTTTTTTTAAAAAAACAAACATTATGGCCCTGGGCAGTGTGGTCAGAGTGTTGGCCTGCACACTGAAGGTCAGTGAGTTCGATTCTGGGTCAAAGGCATGTACTTGGGTCTCTCACCAATTGATGCCTCTCTGTCACATCAATGTGTCTCTCTCACATGGATGTTTATCTCTCTCCACTCTCTTTCTCCCTCTCCCTCCTACCCTCCCTTCCACTCTCTCTAAAAGCAATGGAAAAAATATCCTGGGGGAGGATTAACAAAAATAAAAACAAAAAAACGCAATAGGATGTGGCAGATCCTGTTGGTTTATTAACCCCATTCTACATTCCCCTTTTCTTTTGTTAACCCTTGTTTTGCCAGCTCTCCTATGAATCACAATAGCTTCCAAGTGAGCCCCTCCCCAGCTCTGGTAGGTGGTCCTGATTGTTCCAAGCCAACTGGTATACTCATTGTCTGGCCAAGTGATTGGTTAGACCAATGGTCAGCAAACTGCGGCTCGCGAGCCACATGTGGCTCTTTGGCCCCTTGAGTTTTTAGCAAAGGCCAGCTTAGGAGTACCCTAATTAAGTTAATAACAATGTACCTACCTATATAGTTTAAGTTTAAAAAATTTGGCTCTCAAAAGAAATTTCAATTGTTGTACTGTTGATATTTGGCTCTATTGACTAATGAGTTTGCCAACCACTGGGTTAGACCAAGGAATGTGATACAATTCTTGCCATTAGATAATAATAGCAAATGTTTATATAGTATAAATCATGAGCCAGGCACTTACATAGATTAAGTCTCATCTTTCATAAGAATCTATGAATCAAATACGATTATAATTCCCATTGCACAGATAAGAATATTAAGGCGCTGAGAGATCAAGCCAATTAGTTCAGGTTGCACAGCTGTGAGATGGTGAGGGAAATAGACTGAAGTCCTTCTAGGAAGGTTTTCCTAGTTGTTGAAAGGGGATATATGCTCTTTTCTTGCTGCAAGGTGCTGTCATCTGCCCGTGATGCCATTTTAGGACTACGAGGGAGCAGTTGAAGAGGATATTCGAACACACTGAACATGACAGAGCAAACATGAGATGGAACCAATGTCCTTGAAGACATAACCAAGTTCCTGAATAACCAGTCTGGATTACCCTATCCCTGGGCTTCTCATTCTGTGAGATAAAAACTGTACTTATTGTTTAGGCCACTTTTAGTTGTGTATTTTTTGATACTTGCAGCCTAAATACTCAAACTAGTACTGTGGGTAAAATTTTACATTTTAACATAAAGTATTGGCAGGGGCGGGGGAACAGGATTCAAAACTACAAATTTTGTATAATTGGTATGATTGCTAAAATAAAGATGCATAGAAAAAAATCTAAAATGCTACCAGTGATGATCTTTGATTGAAGGGCTCATGCGGTATCACTTGTTTTTTACCCTTTCTTTCTTTCTTTCTTTCTTTCTTTCTTTCTTTCTTTTTCTTTCTTTCTTTCTTTCTTTCTTTCTCTCTTTCTTTCTCTCTTTCTTTCTCTCTCTCTCTCTCTCTCTCTCTCTCTCTCTCTCTCTCTCTCTCCCTCTCTCCCTCTCTCCCTCCCTCCCTCCCTTCCTTCCTTCCTTCCTTCCTTCCTTCCTTCCTTCCTTCCTTCCTTCCTTCCTTCCTTCCTTCCTTTTTAATATATTTTTATTGATTTCAGAGAGGAAGGGAGAAGAAGAGTGAAATAGAAACATCCATGATAAGAGAGAATCATTGATCGACTGTCTCCTGCATGTCCCCTACTGGGGATTGAGCCAGCAACCTGGGCATGTGCTCTTGACCTGAATTGAACCCAGGACCCTTCAGTCCAAAGGCTGATGCTCTCTATCCACTGAGCCAAACCAGCTAGGCACTTTGTTTTGTTTTGTTAATCCTCACCCAAGGATATTTTTCCATTGATGTTTAGAGAGTGGAAGAGAGGGGGAGAGACAGAGAGAGAGAAACAATGACTGAGACACATCCATTGGTTGCCTCCCCCACACACCCAGACCAGGGCCAAGGATTGAGCCTCCAACCAATGCATGTGCCCTTGGCCAGAATCGAACCCAGGACTCTTCAGTTTGCGGACTGACGCTCTATCTACTAAGCCAAACCAGCTAGGGCACTTGTTTTCTTTTACACTTAAAAAATATTTTCTGACCTTTGATAATAAAAGTATATTACTATATTAATACAAACTATCATTTTATTAAAACAATAAAACTTCCCATCTAGTTCAGGCCACTCAACTGAGCTTCTGCCCCACTATTCCATCCTAATTTGGCTCTGACCCCTTGAACTTCAAACCTGTTTGTCACTGCTCAGTTTCTGTCACTTAACCTTTGAGCAGAACCTTCTTCTTTCTTCACCTTCCCTGTCTTCTGGTTCTCCTCTCAGGTCCCTTACAAGCTTCCCCGGCTGCTGCTGTCACTCACGTGTCCAGTTTCCCCAGAGGTCATTACTTGGCTTCTTCCTCTTCCCAGTTTCATTCACTGCTTCCCCTGACTTCAGCTATCACTTGAAATATAACTCATTACTCCCAGGGAGAAATGTCCACCCTAACTTCCCACTTTTTTAAAAAAAATGTTTTTATTGATTTTATAGAAAGAGGATGGGAAAGATAAAAGCATCAGTGATGCACCGAAACCAGTTTGGCTCAGTGGATAGAGTGTCGGCCTGAGGACTCAAGGGTCCCAGGTTTGATTCCGGTCAAGGGCATGTGCCTTGGTTGAGGGCACATCCCCAGTAGGGGGTGTGCAAGAGGCAGCTGATCGATGTTTCTCTCTCATCGATGTTTCTAACTCTCTATCCCTTTCTCTTCCTCTCTGTAAAAATTAATAAAATATATATATATATATATATATATATATATATATATATATATATATATTATTGATTTTTTTACAGAGAGGAAGAGAGAGGGACAGAGAGTTAGAAACATCAATGAGAGAGAGAAAAAAAAAATGAGAGAGAAACATCGATTAGCTGCCTCTTGCACACCCCCTACTGGGGATGTGCCCGCAACCAAGGTACATGCCCTTGACCGGAATCGAACCTGGGACCCTTGAGTCCGCAGGCCGACGCTCTATCCACTGAGACAAACCGGCTTCGGCAAATAAAATATTTTTTTTAAAAAAAAATCAGTGATGAGAGAGAATCATAGATAGGCTGCCTCCTGCACGCCCCCTACTGGGGATCTAGCCCCAAACCGGGACTCAAACCATGAACTCCTGGTTCATGGGTCAAAGCTCAACCACTGAGCCACACCTGCTGGGCCTAACTTCCCTCTTGAGTTCCAAATCTAAATGCCCATCTTCTTCCGTTCCAGTGGTGGGGCAGGCAGGAGAGCCTCAGTCTCTCTGTAAAGGGACAGGTAATCTGCAGGAAGCTATTTTGAGGATTAAATACAGTTACTCAAGTAAAGGATGCTGTGCCCAATTCATCACAGTTGCTTATTAAATGTTCACTGATGTTATTGCATTTTGTATCATTCGTCTGGCCTTGTGGGTGCTCTGATAGATATATTATGAGTGCATGCCAAGAGTGTGATCCTTCCCCTCTTAGCGCCATCATCCTAATTGGTTCATTGCAGGCATCTCCAGCTCCCGTCCACCTTATTACATAGTTGTCAAAGCCTTTGGAAGCCCAGGATCGAATCAAGTCTGCCCCTTGCTCAAAGCCAGTGTCTACACAATTAAATTCACATTTATTGACTTTTAATACGATCTCAACCCAGTTTTCTGGTGTTTTATGCTCCCACTGCCGTCATGTGCCCCCCTTTCAGTCAACCTGCGCTGGTCACAGTCCTGGGGTTTTTTGCCCCCCCTACACCTGCCCCACCACACCTGGGGGAATCCTTAAGGCACACTTCTCAAGGTTCCTTCAGCCCCAGCACACCTGAGGCACTCTAAATCACTCCCAGGAGTAACTGTAACTCATTAAGACCCAGATTCTCAGTCTGGGGAGTTTTTCAGGCTCTTCCAGGGGAAGAAGGGGCAGGGGAGTTCAGTCCCCAGGGAGACTGATATGCCCTACCTTTGGTACAGCTTCTTAATAGCTAAAATTAATTCAACCTCCTCTTTCAACCCCTTTCCTTTCTTTAAGTTTTAAAAACTTTATTGTTTTTAGAGAATGAGGAAGGGAGAGAGAGAAACATCAATTTGTTGTTCCACTTATTTATGCAGTCATTGGTTGATTCTTGTATGTGCCCTGACCAGGAATCAAACTCCCAACCTTGGCATATTGGGACGACGCTCTAACCCACTGAGCTACCTGGCCAGGGCTCAACCCCTTTCTGATTACCACAACTCTGCAATTCTGGTCACTACTCCATCTACAGACCCCGGAAAAATGCCTACCACATAGTAGTCAAAACGAAATAAGTGGCTTCAAAAGTAACCCTTACTCTTTCCACTTTGAATGATGGGCGAATCCTGGGGGTAGGGGTGGGGGGTGGGGTGGGGGGTTGTATCTCCTTTACAGGACTGTGTCTTCCCTGTGCTTCTGGTCTCCCTACCCCAGTGCCTAGCACTCTGTTTGACCCATGCAGGGTAATAAGTGTTTGCTGGGTTGCAGGGAAGAAAGAGCAACGAAACAAACACGTATGAAGGTCGACTGTGCCCTGAGCCTGCACCAAGCCCTTACAAGTAGTATTTCATCATCCTAACGACTCTATAAGTAAGGTAATAGTGTCCTCATGTTAGAGATGAACAATTGAGGCTCAAGGAGGCTAAATGACATACCTCATTACAGAGCTAATGAGTGACAGAGCCAGAATTCAGTCCTGGTTTTATCTGACCACACAGTGCAGGCTCTTTCTGCTGATACTGTGTTGCCAACCAGGGCAGCGAGCCTGCCAGGAAACAGATAACACACTCAAACTGGTAACTGGAAGACAGCTTTATGAAGGACTACTCCCCAAGGCTGTGGGCCGTGCCGTTCCCAGGGCTGACAGTGGGGCTCTGTCACCACCTCCAGGCCTGACAGGTGAAGGGAGGCACAGTTATGGAACCTGGAGGGACAGAGCTGTATGGGCAGGGCCATCTGACTAGAGCTGTCACCTTTGGTTGAGGGATGAGCCAGGCCTTGGTGACCCTTCAGAGAAGAAGACCAAATAACCTGACCCCACGGACTCCTTGCCTCCTTCCCTCTTCTGTGGGGCTCTCCACCGACGAAGAGCCAGCCCATTGATGTGGCCGCACTGGCCAGCTCCACGCACAGTGAAGGGCGGAGATGGACATGGGGGCCAAACGGAAGAGAGCCCGCCAGGCGAGGCTAAAGACAACGTGTGGGTTTGGGATGGCAGTGGGCAGGGGTGTGCTGACTCTTCAGAGGTGGAGGCTGGCCATCACCTTTCACCTGATAACTGAGACAGCTCTGAGATGACCTCCCTGCTCTCATGCTCTACCCTCCAACCCATCCTCCACTCAGAGCTGGGGGACCCCAATCACGTCCTTCCCCTGCTCAAAACCATTCAATAGATTCCCTATAGGATAAAATCCAAAGTCCTTATGACCCCTAGAAGTCCTACAGATCTGGCCTCCACCCACCTCCCCAGTCTCCTCTTAAGCCACACCCCAGTGCTCACCAGTTTCCAGCCACACTGGTCTCCTTGAAGTTTCCAGAACACCCCAAGCTCTTTTACTTCCTGGAAATGGTCACAACATGCCTGCCACTGCGCACACACAGACACACACACACCATACACTGGGTGGGCTTACAGTTGTTGAGTACATGGAATGCAGAGTTTATTCCTGTAGTATTATTTATTATTGTATTATTTTCCATATGGTCAACTATAAATGTACTTTTGCCCACCCTGTACACACATGCACACTGACACACACACATATAAATAAACAAATAAAATGGCATAGTGTTTGCATATAACCTACATAATCCTCCCATACACTTTAGTCATCTCTAGTTTACTTATAATACCTAATACAATATAAATGCTATGTAAATAGTTATCATACTGTATTATTTAGAGAATAATGACAGTACACATCAGCAACAACATTCACATTTTTTACCCCTGAATATTTTTGATCAGCAGTTGGTTGAATCCCCTAATGTAGAAACTGAGGATGGGATAGGGGCTGGGGGATTCTGATTTTTTCTAGTCTATTTTTGTAAATGTTCCTATGAACCACTTAGTTGATTTTAGGAATGGGTCATGACCAGCAGTATGAAAAACGGCACTGAAGGATCCTCCAGCTATCTAGAAAACTGTTAGGGTTCCCCTTTTTCTTGTCCAGTGATGCTAGCTGGATCCTGCTCCCTAGTGGTCATGTTTGGGAACTGATTGTGTCTTTATAGAAACAATTTTTAACTTGGGAATAAATTCATTTCAATAAAAAGTACTGAGTGCAGGCCTTAGGGAAGGCATCTGGTGGGTGGATCTGAGATAAATTATGACATAAACTCTCACCGCTATAGTCTTCCCTGGATTGATAACTGCAATAGGTCTGTATGGTCCAATATGGTAGTCAGTAGCCATATGTGGCTATTGAACAGGCTTGAAATATAGCTAGTACAGTACAACTGAGAAATTGAATTTTAAATTATTTAATTTTAATTCATTTATATTTAAATATAAAAATGGAAAATTGTTTCAGTTACTGGAAAACACTCAAATATGTTTTTAATTCACATAAAGAACCTGGGTAGCCCTAACTGGTTTGGCTCAGTGGATAGAGCGTCGGACTGCGGACTGAAGGGTCCCAGGTTCGATTCCGGTCAAGGGCATGTACCTTGGTTGCGGGCACATCCCCAGTAGGAGGTGTGCAGGAGGCAGCTGATCGATGTTTCTCTTCCATCGATGTTTCTAACTCTCTATCCCTCTCACTTCCTCTCTGTAAAAAATCAATAAAATATATTAAAAAAAAAAAGAACCTTGGTATGTGAATCTACTTTTTCAACTGTACGTTTTATAACATCTAAATAAACCTTCAAACCCTAGCTGGTTTGGCTCAGTGGATAGAGCATCGGCCTGCAGACTGAAGGGTCCCAGGTCTGATTCTAGTCAAGGGCACATGCGCAGGTTGTACGCTAGGTCCCCTGTGTGGAGCATGCAGGAGGCAGTCAATCCATGATTCTCTCTCATCATTGATGTTTCTATCTCTCTCTCCCTCTCCCTTACCTGAAATCAATAAAAATATATTTTAAGAAAAGATTATAAAAAATAAAATAAAGATGTCGCATGAAAAAAATCCCAGTAATATTTTTATACTGATTAAAATGTTGAAATAATATTTTAAAATATGTTGGATTAAATAAATATATTAAAATTATTTTTACCTGTTTCTTTTTACTTTTTAAATGCGGCTATTGGAAAATTGAAATTATGTGGCTCACAGAATTTTTTGACAACTTTATCATGTATGATGAATTTTTGGGGGGTTTTCTTCCTTGTATTTTTAAAAAATTTCTTTCTTTTTTAAAATAATTCTTTATGGTTGAAAGTATTACATATGTCTCCTTTTTTCCCCCATTGACCCCCTACAGCCTGCTCCGCCCTCTTTTAAATTTCTGATTAGAGAAAAAGAGGGGAGGGGGGGAAGTGTCACATTGTTACCAGAAAGGAGACCTGGTCCTGAGCAGGTCTGCCTAGGGCCAGCCGGTAGTGTGTGGGTTCTTGACTTCGTGCAGGAAAGATTTTACAGCATGAATCCAGGAGGACATTTATTAAAGGGGACAGTGAGCCCTGGCCAGTGTTTCTCAGTGGTTAGAGTGTAGCCCTGCACACTGAAGGATCAAGGCTTCAATTCCTAGTCAAGGGGCAGTTGTGAGAGAGATGTGAGAGAGACACAACAATTGGTTGCCTCCCCCATCTACCCAGTTAGCTACCTGTGCCTGGCTGGTTACCTGGCTTTCTCTCTCTCCCTCCCTTCCTCTGTCCCTCCCTTCTTCTCTCTCTAAAAATCAATGGAAAAAAAATATCCTCAGGTGAGAATTATTTAAAAAAATGGGGGGGGGGGGCGGGGGCAGGGACAGGAAGAGCCTAGGATAGAAGAAGCAACAGGAGAGGGACTGGGTGGAGAAATGAGCCTAGGCTGGGCTGTTTTGGCTAAGAAGTCAGAGAAAAGGGGGCCTCGGGGATAGGGTCAGGGGGTTAGCCCAGAATGAACTGCTGCTGCCCATTGCTCCCTGGTTGCAAGCCTTTCGGGCTCCCTTAGAGATTAGAACACGCATGCCTGTGGGGGAAGAAGGGGAGGGAGGGAAAGACACTAGCATGCTTCTGGTAGGAAGAACACAAGCTGGGGCCTTGGGGAGAGTGAGGTTTGAGGGGTTTTAAAGGCTGGGAGTTTTAGGGGAAGCCTTAGGGGAGGATCTCAATAGAATATTCCTGAGGTTTATCCCCTTAACTTCACCTGTGCTTGCTAGGGTATGATTGGCAAATGGCACTAATTGGATTTCTGTTATCTGTCTCCCTGAGGAGGGTGATTTAAGCTATTTACCCTCTGTTTGGGGAGAAGTGTAAACTATGTACTCTTAGGTATCCTTGGTTACAGAAGATGAGGATTTTGCAATTTACTAGATGGCTGTAAACTGCTTGGCTGTTTAACTATCTGTCTCAGTTTCTCCATTCTTGTTGTCCTGGCTTACTAGCCTGTCTCAACAAGGCTGGAGATGCACACGAGGGCGGGAAGGAGGGCTATCAGAGGGAGATGGAGGAAGCTGCTGGAATCCTCATTCAGACTAGGGTGGGGATAGTGATGTGGATTAGAAGTGGTGAGATGCCTTTGACCTTACCACTCTGAGTATGGTCCACACAGCAGCAGCATTACCTGGAGCTCCTAAGCAACACAGACTCTGCGCTCCACCCCACCCTATGAAAGCAGAATCTGCCTTTAACAAGATCGCCATGTGATTTGTTTGCACATTACAGTTTGAGAAACAGTCACCTATTTGATAACCAAATGGAGATACAGGTGGCAGTTCCCTAATTGCTTTTCTTTGCTCAGTGACATAGGAAAGCAAGGTCAAGGTTGAGAGTGAGGCTGCAAAGAAGGTGTTGGAGTTTTGAAAAAATTGGGCAAAGGGTGGAGTAATTACCTAGGATGGGAATGTTAATATGAATGAACCAGAAAAACCTAAGTCTTCATGAGCTGGAGGTGAGATCAGTCAGCACCTGCATGTTTTTCTCCTCCCTTTCAGCTGTGTCGGTGCAGAGCTGGGGTTTTGCCTGCTGAGTACCACAGGCAGAGAGAGGCAAAGGAGTGAGGAGTGATTGTAATAATGGATCTAAGCTGGTTAAGAAGGGAAGTGAGGCTGGGAGGGACAAAGAACAGCAGATAATATGCATAGATTGTCAATTTTTTTTTAAAAAAAATCTTTATTGCTGAAAGTACTACAGCGAGCCCGCAACCCCAGCATGTGCCCTGACTGAGAATCAACCATGACCTCCTGGTTCATTGGTTGATGCTCAACCACTGAGCTATGTTGGCCAAGCTAGATTGTCAATCTTGATGTGGATCAAGATGGAGTTGTTGGAATCAGAGTCATAGCACTGGAGAGGGATATGGTGATCAGAGTGAAGGGTGCTTGAAATTGAGATTATGGAGGGGGTGGAGTTATTGGTAAGGAAAGGTTCTAGGGTAGCTACTATCTTGGGCTGAGAATAAAATAAGAGGAAATAAAATGGTTGCTGGTTTTTTTCGGAGAGTGGAGTTTCTTATACAAATGCAAGTGAAATATGAGGAGGGGGCTGCAAATGCTAGGAATCCCCCAGCAGGTCAGGATAACCTAGGAGGCCAATGTCCATGATGGAGCTGGCAGGGTGTGAGGGCACACAGCTGGAATCTGGGCCTCCTGAGCTTCAGCAAATTCATCATCCAGGCCCTGTTTAGTCTTCCAAACGCAATCACACCACTGGCCAAACTCAGGTTGTGTTACACACTGAATCACTAGGCCTCTATCTCACCACCAATAATAATAATTAACAGTGCTTGCTTTGTCCCAAGCACTTGAAAACTATTGTTTTTAATCCTTACCACCCTATATTGTTCCCTTTGGAACAATAAGGCTACCAAGACTCAGAGAGGTAGTAATAACCCCAAATGTCACACAGCCACTAAAGAGATTTCAACAGAGCCCAGGTCTCTAGAGTACCAAAATTGGCTGATAATCAGATTCACCTGGGGGCATTTGTTTCAGCCTTCCCGGAAGGTTCCAATACATAGATCTAAAAAAAGAATCCCTTAGCAAATACTTTCAAAAGCCCTCTGGGTGTTCTGATGGTTAGGGGAGATTGGAAAGCATCACCCTGAGTCCTGGTTGCAGCTCTGTGGCCCTCAGGCTGTTCCCGGCCCAGCTTTCCGCAAATGGCAGCAGCACTTTCTCTCCCGGGTAAGAGGAGCTCTTGCCCAACCCACTGGTAGTTCTGTATAGCGGGTAGAGTCACTAATGTCCCTCATTTTTCAAGGCTTTCACAGAGATGACTTTATCTGAGGTTTCAAAGGTCATAGGAGGTAGGAAAGAGCAGTATGCTTAGACTCATCTATAGTCAATTACTGTTTAACGCCAGGGATATGCTTTGAGAAATGTGTTGGGTGATTTTGTCATTGTGAGCACGTCACAGAGTGCACTTACACAAGTACAGATGGTATTGCCAGCTACACACCTAGCCTATATGGTATAACCCATTGCTCCTGGACTACAAACCTGTACAACATGTTATTGTACAAAACAACAGGAGATTAAATCAAACACAAGAGAAAATGAGGCAATCAAGATACTTGGTAAGCAGGTGATGGAGGAGACTGCTGCCAGCGTACAACCACATACTGTTTTACAGAACACTCTCAAATAATGATAAAAAGTATAGCATAGTCATTTATCATCATTATCAAGTATTAGGTACTGTACAGAAGTGTATGTGCTACACACTTATACAACTGGCAGCACAATACGTTTGTTTACGCCAGCACCACAACAAAAACATGAGTAATGCATTGCAATGTCAGAAAGTTACACCATCATTAGGCAATTGGAACCCCATTATAATCTTATGGGACCACTGCATATGTGGTCCGTCCTTGACTGAACCATCATTATGAAACACTGACTATATAGATAAAGAGATGGGCCTCATGGTTATTCAGTGGCAAAGCTATGACAAAGCCTCCCTCCTGGGACATCCAAACCCACCATTCTTCCTATTCTCTATCTATCTATATAAAGAAAAGCCTAAAAAAAAAAAAAAAAAAAGCCTAATATGCAAAGTGTTCCCTCGGGAGTTTGACCGGGAGACCGGGAGTTCAATTGCTTGCTATGACGTGCACTAACCACCAGGGGGTGGGGCGGAACTAAGGGAGGCCCCAGCTGGCGGCAGCCAGAAGGCCCTGATTGGCCCTGATCGCTGGCCAGACCTAGGGACCCTATCCATGCACAAATTTTGTGCACCGGGCCTCTAGTTTGTTTATGAAAGTGTTAACTAATGTTTATAGATAACTAGAGGCCCGGTACACGACATTCGTGCACTGGGGGGAGGGATCCCTCAGTCTGGCCTGCACCATCTCGCAGTCCAGGACCCCTAGGGGTATGTCCGACTCGGGGTGTGTCTTGCAGTCCGGGATCCCTCAGGGTATTTCCGACTCAGGGGATCAGGCCTAAGCCGGCAGTTGGACATTTCCCAAGGGGTCCTTAGCACTGCTGCAGAGGCGGGAGAGGCTCCCATCACTGCTGCTACGCTCGCCAGCCATGAGCCTGCCTTCTGGCTGAGCAGGCAGGGAGCATTGGGAAAGTATCCTTGCTTATCTGAAGTTTAGATTTAACTGGGTGTCTTGTATTTTTCTGGCAACCCTGAAAAAAAAAGGGGGGGGAGCGCACTTACCACCAGGGGGCAGTTCCTGTGTTGAGCGTCTGCCTCCTGGTGGTCAGTGTGTGTCATAGCGACCGGTCGTTCCACTGTTTGGTCAATTTGCATATTAGGGTTTTATTATATAGAATAAGGCTAATTTTTAGGGGGAATAGCTCTAATTGTCCTCCCCTCCTCCCCCAATATATCTGTCACTCTGTCTGAGAGCCTTGTGCTGAACCTAATTTAGAGTATTCGACTTCCCTCAATTCAACAGATGATGGGGCAGGGCTGTGCTGAGGCCTAGAGATGAATGAGACTTTGTCTTTGCCCTCAGTGGGAGAAAGAGCCATATTTACCCCAGGCTAGGTTAAATGCCTCATTCAGTAAATGCAAAGTGCTCTGAAAAAAAAAGGCAACTTCTTTGAGAAAGTTAGTGCATTTGTTTAAGCAACTCCATCTCTGGGTGGAGTAACCATAAGCTCTCATATCAGGCACACTGCAGGAGAAATTTGTAGACTGATTAGTAGAACCTTGGGGCTGGGCTGCAGAGGGCCAGGCTGCCGAGAAAGTTCTCTGGATCCACCAATCCAGTTAAATTTTCCCACCCACTCCTTCTAGTTCCGCCTGGGCTCTTGGAAACCACTCCAGGGGCCCACCCTTCCTCCCATCAATCACTAAATGTTGGCTACTCCTTCCCTAAAATAAACATCAGCCTGATCCCTTTCATTCCTCCAGCCCCTTTCCTGCTGCCACTGACTTGACTTTCCTCCTAGGGCAGGGTTGCCAGAAAAATACAAGACATCCAGTTAAATCTAAACTCAGATAAGCAAGGATACTTCCCCAATGCTGTATGGGACAATGGAACATAATTATACAAAAAATGATTTGTTTGAAGTTCAAATTTAATTGCTTGTGAATTAAAAAAAAAAAAAAAAGGAAAATGGAAAGTAACCTCATAGGGTGAGCTAATCAAATTCCTAACTGGGCAGGTCATGGTTGGTGTCATGACACAGACCTAGAACTTCTTGAAGAGTTTTAAGCCAGCCTGTCCATTGTTTTTGTGCCAAGGTTAACACACCTTTGAAATACCAGAAGTAATACTCCTCAAAGGGTGTATTAACCCTCAAGAGAACACATAATCGTGCTAACCATCCTGCAATCCAATCCCCAGTCCCTACCTTGGTTTCTCCAATCTTCCCTGCCTTAATCTCAAATGCATAAAAGAAGCTGCAAACTTACTCTCTGGAGCATTTGAGACCTCGTTCCCTGGCATATTAGTCAGTTTGGCTCAAATAAACTCCTATGAAAATTCTCTACTGATCTGGATGTTTCCTACATCGACATGCCTGTCCTCATCCTTATCCGCAGAAGTTGGTGACTATACCCCAGGGGCACTACCACGCCTCCCCTACCCTCCCAACTTCCCTCCAAATAGCTATTGCCAGTTTCATGGCTCCCCATTGCTCTCCAGGTAAAAATCTCAGTTCCTGGCCCCCTGCCTCTTGCCTAGTTCTGTTTCTTACCATTCCCACCACATTCCATCTGCCCAGTCCTAGATTGCTGGAACAAAGGGACCTAAGCCCTTCGCTTCAGGTGCTGTTCCCTTGTGGCTGAAAAAGGGGCCACATACTCAACCTGACAAAGTCAGAAGAGGCCTGAATGGAGGACTTTACAAATAGACCGGAAGTAACCACATCGGTTGGTTTGAACATAAAAATTCCTAACTAAAAGTGAGTCATGGAAGGCCCGCCTGCGTGGCTCAGTGGTTAAGCATCAC
The DNA here is from genome assembly GCF_951640355.1 of Cnephaeus nilssonii. NCBI lineage: Eukaryota > Metazoa > Chordata > Mammalia > Chiroptera > Vespertilionidae > Cnephaeus > Cnephaeus nilssonii. Next base: position 21,450,560 of record NC_137081.1, on the reverse strand, counting down.
CAGGAGGTTAAGGCATATGCCTGGGTTGCGGGCTACATCCACAGTGAGGAGTGTACAGGAGGTGGCGGATCAATGATTCTCTCTCATCATTGATGTTTCTATCTCTCTCTCCTTCTCCTTTCTTCTCTGAAATCAATTAAAAAATATTTTTTAAAAATAAAAGTGAATCATGGAGGGATCTCTAGCTCTGGTGGTCAGCCCCCAAATCTGATCTCTCACTGCCCTTGCTCTGAGGAAACTTCTGAATCTGAGTCATTGGTCTGAGATAAGTAAGTAAACAAATGTTTAGTTGAATAAATGAATGAACAACAACAACAGAAAAAGTGAGTCATGGAGGACATTCATGTCCTGGGTCTGTAGTTTCTTTGACCAAAGGTCAGTTTTTACCTTAATGGAGCTGACTGTTAACTTTTTGCATCTATGATAACATACCTTTGGATGGTCAGAGTAATCTTTTTCAGACCCCTCAGGGCACAATCTCCCACTAGAGCATGAGACCACAGAACCCCTCATGTTATCTTGTTCCCTGCATACCATCTCTATGTGCTGTAGACGGTCATTATTAACTATCCTAGACCCACTACTGTAAAAGAAGTATGTGTCTCTGTTTCACTTTTTATCCAGTCCCAGAATTTTCCCCACTTTGCTTTCTCCTGCCCCCTTAATGTACCATCAACACATTTCATGTAACCTCTCTACATCTCCTCCTTTGATTCTAATGTATAAAATAAGCTGAAAAACTGCATTCTCTGGAGCACTTTCTCAATCCCTTGAGATTTTGCTTCCCAGCAATTGTCAGTTTGTCTCAAGTCAACTCATAAAAATTCTCTACAGGCTTCTTACCTCGACACAGGAGTTAAAAAGGGGTCAAGAGAAGGAAATCATTTATTGAATGCTTATTGTAAACCCTCACTCTGGGCCTGGTACTTCAGATGCTCTTTTAGGATTCTAACCTTGACTCCATGATCAGAAAATGGATTCAGGAGAAAGAGCCCGCAGCAAGGCTTGTGTGGTTTGTCTGTGTGTGTCCCCACATTCCATTTTCCCACGGGGCAGATGTGATGCCGCCTGGAAAACAATGTCCTTGGAAATGTCTCTACTTTGGAAGTTCTAGAAAGTGGAGGGTGCTTTCTGGAAAAGGTGCCAAAGTGTAGAGAGCATGCAGGGATATCAGAGGTCTGGCCAGATTCTACAAGACTTTGCAATTCACCTGGGGCTCCACACTGTGATCAAGGGGGAGAATGAAATTGAGCAGAACTGTACTTGTTCCATGAACTCTTCTGTCCCTATGAACTGAACTTTCATTGAATGGTTTTGCTATCAGCATAATTAGCTAGTTATCCTATATAATAAAAGCCTAATATACAAATTGTCCCTTCAACCGGGAGTTCGACCGCTTGCTATGAGGTGTGCTGACCACCAGGGGGTGGTGCAGAACATGGCAGGTGTCAGCGATGTGGCGCTGGCAGCAGGCGGCAGTGGAGGCACTGCCGGACCCAATGGGCCCCGACAAGAGCGGGACCACGGCGGGCTGGTGGAGCAGGTGAACAGATGGCGCCAAGCCAAGGCAGGTGTGAGTGGGGGCCCGATCGCCCTGCCAATAGCCCCACAGACGGCAACCAGTGGTGGCAGCAGGGGCGAGGCCGCCATCCAGCTCCCAGGCACTGAGGGAGCGGGGGGTGGGGGGGGGTGGGGGAGGGGGGAAGGGGCCAGCTCCAATCGATCACCCCACAGACGGTGACCAGTGGCCAACAGGCCCTGATCGCCCAATCTGGACCGGGCCCCAGGCTGGGATGGGGAACTGGGGGTGGGTGGTGGCAACCAACCTCCTGTGGCACCCAGGCAGGGGGTTGTGACCTCTTGCCAGCTACCTGGGGGCGGAGGTGACAGGGATGAAGGTGCAGTGGGAATGTGGGGTGTCCACCAAGCTCTCTCTCACTCCCTCTCCTTCCCTCCCTCGGGATGCCAGGGCTCGTGCACCAGGGAAGGCCCCGAGCTCAGGTGCTGGGTGCCCACAAGGAGCTCGCCCCACACCCACACAGCCACCAGGACTGCAGGGGCCGGTCGGGCTCCCCATGGGCTCACGCAGGAGCCGGTCCATGAGGCCAGCCTTGAGCGCACGCGCTGCCTGCCCAGCTTTCACGCAGCACCACTGGGTGGCCCCAGAGGCTCACACTGCACCCCGGCCCACGGTGTCAGGTCACACTCAGGCGCTGTGACTTAGGGAATGGGGGCGCTCAGGGGTCCAGGGGCCCAGGTGCTGCCCAGGGCCCAGAGATCACCTGGGACCTGCCCTTCCATGCCAGACGCTCACACTTCAATCCTCAGCCAGGCCTAGGGACCGCACCCGTGCATGAATTTTGTGCACCAGGCCTCTAGTTAATATTAATAATAGGAAGAGAGCAAAGGGAGAATCAGACACTGTAAGCATGGTCATCTGGCAGCTTCACCAGGAAGCTACAGCTCCATGCTCCCAGGGAGCCACCGCTCCATTCCCTGCAGATCACTGGGGGAAGGGACCAAACAAAGGGGGAGATGGGCACATGCACAGTGAAGTCAGTGACAAAGGGGAGGTGCTTGCCTGACAGTTTGGCCTGGGAAACAGTGAATTGGCTAAAGGGTGAACTCCATCAGAAATACACTAAATCTTGGAAAGTTAAAAATCCCCACAGAGTTCCCTCCCCTTTTCTCTATTGCTCCGTGGATTTGAATGTTCTCTCTCCATAGCCATGTGGCCTGAGGCAGCTGCATGGCCCATGCCCATGTGGACCCCACACCCAATGGGCTGTAGCTGGAAACATAAGCTAAGCTAGCCAGATGCTGGACTAGACTTTAATAATATGGAACAGAAATTCTGGGCAGTGGCCTTAATTCTGACCCTTCTGAAGACAAGATTGGACTTCTTCCATGGCAAGACAGACAGAAATGGGACCCCCTTAATTTTACATCATTAATAAAGCTTTTGATGAAACCCCATCATCCCATGGGGGCCTCAGGAAATTATTTTCCTCATGGCACCCCAAGAACTCCACTTCCACTGATAGTAATTTGAGAGAGACCAGTAAGCCAGGACAAGTGGAATGGGAAACAGACAAAGCTGAAAAAACTGGCTGAGCAATTTACAGCCAGATACAGAAGGTCACCTGACTAGACATAACATCTAGGCCAGGCGTCCTCAAACTACGGCCCGCGGGCCACATGTGGGTGTTTTTGCCATTTTGTTTTTTTAGTTCAAAATAAGATATGTGCAGTGAGCATAGGAATTTGTTCATAGTTGTTTTTTAAACTATAGTCCAGCCCTCCAACTGTCTGAGGGACAGTGAACTGGCCCCCTGTTTAAAAAGTTTGAGGACCCCTGATCTAGGCCTTAGTTGTATTTCAGCTCCAAGCTCAGAAAAGCAGAAAAACCAGGTGGGCAATGCCAAGACCAGCGACAGAGACTAACGACCCTGCCCTGGTACTGACCAATCAGTAGAGACCATGACCCTGGAAGAACACACTTGGAAAACTGATGAATATTCTGCTGAAACCCTCTCCTGAGACCTCCCCTAAGACTCCCACCTGCAAGAAAGATAAAGCCTCAAGATAAAGAACCCAGCTGGCTCTTGTTCTGGGTAGCACACCCAGGTCATTACCTTCCCCCTCTTCTTCCCCCACAGGCACCCATTTACTAAACTCTAAGGGACCCCAAGAGCCTTGCAACTAGGGGAGCAATGGCAGTGGCAGCTCATCCCAGGCTAATCCCCTGAACCTGTCTCTGAGGCCCTCTTTTCTCTGACTCCCAGAGAGCTAAGGCAATCCAGCCTAGGCTCTCCTGTTGCTTCTTCTACCTTCACCTAAACCCTTCCTGTTCTACTGTCCCCAGCTTTAATAAATGTACCCTCATACTCACCTGGGCTTGTGAAATTTTTTTCTACACAAAGTCAAGAATTCACACACTACTGGCTGGCCCTAGTAAACCCGCTCAGGGGCAGGTTCTTTGTTCGATAACAGGTTAGAGTGCTTGGGGGTTTGCTCACCATGATGTCCACTTGTTACTCCCCTAAAGTAACTCCTAGTTAAGGTATATCTACCTATACAAATGAACATACAGTGTGTGTGGAGGGGGGAGGCAATTGAAGAAACATTTCTATTTTGATTAGCCTGAAACATACAATCTAAGTGGCAACTTTGCTTACTATGTTTAGTAGTAAACAGGCTGCTTTCACTTATGCTGAGTGTGCATAGGAGCTTCCAGTAAGTCCGGCCCAGGCCCTTCCTTCCCAAGCCTTGCTCTCTAAAGGAGCTCGACTGGCCACAGGGGATAATAATGTCAGGAAACGTGCTCAGTGAGGGGTTTGGAATCAGGAATTGCTCAGGTTGTCTTGGTTGTCTAGCTGTATTCATTTCTAGAAGTGTTTTGTCAAGTCAACCCTCATCCATTCAAAAAGGAAAAGGGTCAGCAGGCTTGTGAAGACATTTTGTGATAGTGTTGATCTGTGGCTATTAACACGAGATAAGCACCTTAAATAAAGCTGTTCAGCCACCAGCAGCGGCAGCCTTGGTGTAATGGAAAAAACATGGACTTGGGACCTGTGTAATCTCGGGCAGGGTTTCTAAACTTCCCAGAACCCATTCCTCATCTCTAAGGTCGGACTCATAGTGCCTCCTTCCATTTGTGGCTGTGAGGGTTGATAGAGGGGTGCAACCCTCTCAGCCCAAGGGTGTGCACTGACAGTAGTAATTTACATCTCAATTCAGGACTCTGACTCTTAACAGCTGCTTTCCTGGTTGAATCAACTTCAAGCAGGAAATATCTTGGTCCCCATGGATTGTAAGTTTCACCTCTATAGTTGAATGTTTGAAGTTTTAAACCTAAAAGGTGCATTTGGCTTAAAAGCTTAGAATTGTCAAAGATGTTCATCACAAACATATCTAATAATGAAAAAATGGGCAACAATTTGAATGTTTTTCAGTAGTTAATTGTAGAATAAATCAGCATAGCTATGTGATAGAATACATCTGTTTTTATTGATTTTAAAGAGAGAGGAAGGGAGAGGGAGAGAAAGAAACGTCCATGAGAGAGAAACCTTGATAGGCTGCCTCCTGCACGCCCCCTACTGGGGATGGAGCCCTGAAACCCAGGCTTGTGCCCTGACTGGGAATGGAACCAGCGACCTCTGGGTGCATGTGACACGGCTCAACCAACTGAGCCACACCGGCCAGGGTTAAAGTTGCTTTTGAATAATATTTAGTAACAAGAAAATGCTTGTGATAAAATATTAAAGAAAAGCAATAAACAAAACTTATACAATATGACGTCACTCTTGAAAAACAAGTAAAATGCGTCAAGGCAAAGAAGCACCAAGAGCAAGTACTTCCCGCTGGGAGTCGGGAGTGGGTGGAATGAAGTGCTTTTCATCCGGTATTTGTGTGTTTTTAAGTTTCCATCAGTGATCACGTTATTGCCTTTAAATCCGAAAATACAGGACTAGCGAATTCGTCATGGTCACAGGCCGGGCGCGGGCGGGACCCGGGGCGGACCTCAGCGCCCCACTGGCGGCGCCCAGAGACCCCGCCCCAGGGGCCGACGCGACGGGGCGGGGCGCAGAGCCCAGCCCAGCCCCGGCCCGGGCGGGCGGTGCCAGACTTGCGACGCCTGGAGGCCGGGAACGTACCGTCTGGATCTGCCAGGCAAGCTGGGGGTCCGCGGCCCGCCGGAGTTGGGGACTGCGGGCCGGCGGGGACTGAGTCAGGGCTGGGTCGGTGCTGGGCCGGGGCCCCCAAACTTTCTCAGAGTGCGCGGCGGGCTGGGCCGTTCCCGCCCCGGCAGCCGGTGCCAGAACGCGGATCCGTCGCGCTCTCTGTTGGAGTTTCGCTTTCCCCTTGCGCCTGGGGCAGGCGGGTGCCACCCGTTTATCTTTGGGAGCCGAGCGGCTGGTTGTGGGCACCGGCGGGCGGGCCAGGGTTTGAGGGTGTCATGTGCCCCTCTTTCTGGCGCGTGTCTGTCGCAGGGCGTGTCCACAGTGCCATCCCCAGAGTGGCCAGCTGTGCGTGGAATGAGGGCTCTGATGGCCCTCAGCTGCTGGGAGCAGGAGGTGGCCTCAGGTTGCCCCTACGCCAGCCCAGGTGTAGACAGGTAAAAGAGTACTGGTCACTGGGGGAAGGGACAGGGTGGAAATAGTGAGCAGCCCCTGGCCGTGGGTGGGGAAGTGGGCACCTCCGTCACCATGGCTTTGTCTCACCTTGCCTGCTTCCTGCCACTTCCTCAGGCTGGGTTCGGAAAGCTACAGGGGCAGTATTGTTCTCCTCCTGGCCTCTTTGGGTCAGAGTAAAAAGCAAGCAGGAAAATGGAAAAGGGGTAAACAAGTGAGACTGGGGAAGGAGCCAGGGGACAGTGGGAGGGCAAGTAGAGGAAGAATGCTGGGAGTCTTGGCCCTGATCTTGTGGGTTCTGCATCAGTTCTTGTCCGGGGGGGGGGGGGGGGGGGGGTCTCTACCCCTCTCAGCCCACTGTGGCCTCTAGCCGTGGGGTTCTACCTGAGGAACCTGGACATGGGATAAGTGGGGGTAGGCCTGGGAACCAGGGTCAGAGCCACACACGTGTCATGGAAGGTCCCTCAGGTGTCCAGTTCTCTTGGGCTCTGAAATATTCATCTCATTGGTGAGCTTTGGTTTCAAAGCTGGTGCCTTTGGCCTGGCCAGTGGTGGCAGGGGGAGCGAGGTGCTTCCTTGGGGCCGCTTTGTCTGGGACAAAGGCAGCCATATTTCCTTCTCACCTGCCTGCGCTCCCTGTCTCTCCAGTCATGAGGACCCAGAGAGCCAGTTTGTAACTTAGAAAAAAGTGGTGGGACCACACAGTGTCAAGGGCCCTGATTTACTGTCTCCTTATGCCATGATCTCAGGGCCTCACTTGTAAAAATGGGCACCTCAGAGAGGTAATGATGGGTTACACCTTAAGTGTGGGGAGAACCTCATGTCAGGCTGAGGTAATAGCCACCTCAGTTTAGCCTCCTCCCATGGGAATGGGGGCCTTAGCTGCAAGCTGTCCACCTCAGAGCACTTCCATCCCCCCAACTTCTCACCCTGGGCCCTTAGAAAGAGCAGAGGCCCCAGAGAAGGGACACACACTTGTGTGTCTTCAGAGGACTGCACTGGGAGGGCCAGGGAGCGGAAGCTCAAGCTCATACAGCTCTCAGGGAAAGCTTCCGCTAGCAAAATGATGTGGGCTTTCTGGAGTATTCTATTGGAAACGCCTGGGAGAGCATGGCCTTAACAGAATCTTCCAACCCTAAGATTCGGGGATTCTAAGCTAAAACCTGGGTGTGTGTGTTTTGAAGTAGAAATGATATCCAGAAGTCCACAGTGCTGGGTACCTAGATGGTACTCAATACAGTGGGCAGGGAGGAAGAGAAGAATGAGTCCTTCTTGTGTGTAATGATTTGTATTTTCCTGTTACATTAAGGTGATGTCAGGGAATGCCAGCCTCCTGGCTCTATGCTAGTTGGAGATGTCACCCAGCCTTGGCAGTAAATCCTACTGTGGAGATTATAATAGCAGCTTGGGGGGCGGGGCAGGGAAGAGAGGAAGGACCCCCACAGAGGATCCATCCTGGCACTGAGCTAGCTGACTCTCTGAGAGGGGGCATGCCTGGTACTTAATGTGGCTGCTCGGAGAGGCTGTGTGTGAGGGCCGAGGTTTTAAGATATGAGGAGTTAGTCGATAATATTGTAGTGCATGTTTGAAAGTTGCTGAGTAAATCTTAAAAGTTCTTGTCACAAAAAATAAAATTTTGTAAGTTTGTATGGTGATGGATGATAACGACTTATTTGCAGTATATATAAATATTGACCATTTTGCAGTATATATAAATATTGAATTATTATGTTGTATACCTGACACTTATATAATGTTACATGTCATTTATACTTCAATTGAAAAAAAAGATATGAGAAGGTTTCAGGTTTGATCCCAATTCAGGGCACATACAGGAAGTAACCAGTGAATTCATAAATAAATGAAACAACAAATCCATGTTTCTCTCTCTTTCTCTTTCTCTTCCTTCTTCTCTCTAAAATCAATAAATAGTCCAGCCAGTGCAACTCAGTGGCTGAGTGTCAACCTAGGAACCAGGAGGTCACGGTTCAATTTCAGGTCAGGGCACTTGCCCAGGGTGTGGGGCTACTTCCCCGGGGGGATCGTGCAGGAGGCAGCCAATCAATGATTCTCTCTTATCGTTGATGTTTCTCCCTCTCCCTTCCAATCTGAAATCAATAAAAAAAATACTTTTAAAAAGTCAATAAATAAACATTAAGAAAAAAATAAAGATATGAGGAGTTAGGACCTGAGTCATTCTCAGGGTTGGGTCTATCTGTAAAACAAAGGTGGCCTGCTCAGCATCCATAGAATATTATTCGGTAGGTGTGCTTTGATAAAAATGTTTCGGGTTTGAGAAAGTTGGAAGGAACACTGGGTTACACAAAGTTGAACAGGTTTGCTCACTGCAGGACTTCTCAGCAGCCTACTGTGCCACTGTGCCGTGTGAATTTCCAAAAGGGGATATGGATTGCTTTTCAGACTGATCTGTTTTCAGAGCTCATCCATGCCCATCTCCTGGGCTGTGTTTGTTAGAGCAGTCCAGGGAAGGCCTGGGTGATGATTCTAGCTCTCCACTCTCTGGTCCCAGTAACAAGCCCCTCCTCCTCTCCCCCCACCTGGGCTGATTTGGGTGAAAAGGAGGCCAGGGGAGGTCATTTGCTTGGATTCCCACAACTAGTTAGTGGTAGTTAGAACTTAAACCCAGGTTTCTTGGCTTTCTGCCTCAGTCTTTCTTTTCTAGTGCTACCTTGTTTCTCTTCAGGTTCTGGGGTGAGTGAGCTCCTAGGAGATGCTGGCTGTCGGGTTCAGGGGGCAGTTCTGGAGGAGAAGAAGTTTTGGCCACTCCCATACCCAGAACATGCCATATGCCTTTGCCTCGGTAGACGGTCATCCAGAACAGTTAACATGAGTAGTGACCTCGGCCTAGAATCTTCAGGAAGTAGGTCATTCTGCCCTGAAGTCTCCCGTTCTGGTTTGCTTGGGCTGTTCATTCAGAATCAGAGACTCTTAGAGTTGGCATGGACTTTGATCTTTTGGTTCAGTGTGCTCATTCACTGATGAGAAAACTGAGCCCAGGGATGTGAAGTGGCCTACCCTGACTCACACAGTGCAGTCAGGACCTGGGCCAGGACAAGAACTCAGCTCCCTGCTTCCTAACCCAGGGCCCTGGCCTGGATGGACTTTCCAGAAAGGGGAGGGGACTGGTATCAACAGCAAAGATCTTTTCTACCTCAGCCCGCCTTGGGTGCTGACCTCATCACACAGGTGACTGGTGGGTGTCTCAGAGGCATCTGCTCCAGGCAGGTGTAAAATCAGACATCAGATTTAGGTTCAAACCCATCTCTGCTGTCCACCTGCTATGGGACCTTACATCTGTTTTTCTCTGAATTTCAGTTTTGTCATCTGTAGAGTGGGAATAAGAATATGCATCTCACCCAGCTGGTGTGGCTCAGTAGTTGAGCATAGACCTATGAACCAGGAGGTCATGGTTTGATTCCCAGTCAGGGCACAGTCCCAATAGCGGGTGTGCCTGGGGCAGCCAACAATGATTCTCTCTCACCATTGATGCTTCTCTCTCTCCCTCTCTGAAATCAATATAAAAAGAATATGCACCTCATAGGGGCCTGTGAGGATCCCATGTGCCCAAGTCTTGCATGGTAAGTACACAGTACTTACTACTTACTGTAAGTGATTCTCTTCTTTCCCTGCCTGCTTAAAGGCTTCCTCATTCCCTATACTGCACTCCCAGGCCACTCTGACCACTGACTTGCCTGGGGTCTTTGAGATTACCACACTGATGACACAATTCTGCCCTCAGCGAAGGGTAATGGGGGAGCTGTGGATGCCTGGGTCCTCCCTGCTCTCCAGGGCAGCGTGGAGACTGGAGCCACCCCTCTCACTCTCTGACTGGAGTGAGCGCCCTGGTTAGGCCTGGACTGGGAAGGAAGTCATGGGCTGACAGTCCTATCTATTTGTGAGCAGGAGGCATAGAGAACTGGGGAAATGAGTGGATTGTTCTGGCTCTGCCTCAGGGTGTGTGTGCTGCCTTCTGTTTCTCTGAGTTCTCAGACAGTGGGCAGGGCTGGGAATGAAGTTCCAAACCCATGACCCAGAGGGCTTGTCGTGGGCTGGGACAGGAACTTTCTTGGCTCTGGGATTTCCTAGTCTGTCAAATGACCAGCTGATTTCTAAAGTCCAACCCAGTTCTGATGTTTCAGTTTTTAGATCCACTCAGCGTCATCCTATTAATCCCAGGGGCCAGGCAGACAGAGGATAAGTGGATTCTGGGCCCATTGGTCTGTGTGCGTCAGGCCTGGTGACATGCCCAGACACTCCTGGGTGTATCTTTTTACTCCTCCTCTGCCCTGGTGGCTATATACTGGGGTAGGAGGGTGACGTGTTTTCTTGGGTGGGGGAGTTGGGTTAGGTAAAGGAAGAGGGAGGAAAAGAGACTGTAATAAGAGGCCTGGTTACAGTGGGCCAGGGGCTGCCCTCCTAGGCCTGCTGGGTGGGGTTTCCTGAGATGTGCACTCTGAGCTATTCTTTCCACTCTGGCTCTGGGCATCCATTCCTGGCAGGGAGGAGGGCACGCTGCCTGGACCAGTCAGCTGCTCCTTTCCACCCCTCCTTCCAACACACACACCCTCTTGCTGTAACCCCAGTAGCACCAGTCTCTCTGCAGATTCCAGAGCCTTAACCCTTCAGATGCCCCCAGGGGAGCCTGGGCCTGGGCCTCAACTGGCTAGGAGTATGGTGGCCCCAACTCCAGGGGAAGGAGATGCTTTCCTGATGCTGCACCTGAAAACTTGACAGCCAGCAAGTCCTACATCTGAGCCCACCCATTTCTGCTGTTGTGCCGGCTGGGTCTGGGGGTCTTGCAGGAGAAAGGAGAGGTGCCGGCTCCTTTCTGATGAGGGATCAGGTTCATAAGAGAGGGGAGCAAACTTAGATCTGTGATATGGCAAGGACAGGACAGAGTCTGAATGTCTTGGTAATAGGCATTGTGACGAAGAATGTTCTAGTGATTCAAGCTGCCTGCAAGTAGAACAGTCTTGCTCCTGTCACTGGAGTGTATCCAGTAGGAGTTGAATGCTCACTGTGTTTTAGAAAAATTCTGGCTTCCAATGGGGAACCTTAATAGTCCTTTTTAGCCCCTGGAGACTGTGAGCCCCTCCAGATGACCTGATTCCTGGTTCCTAGTCTTTGGGCATGAATCATCCTCACTCTCTAGATATTTCTCCTCCTTCCCTTTCAACTCTACATTCTTCTCCAGCTCCCACCTGTAGTCATAGCTATGAAAGTAAACACTGGTCACTTCCCCCTTTCCCTTGGCCAGTGCCAGCCCCAAACCTCATCCCCAGCTGAGCTCAATGAGGAGGTGGCCAGGGCTGTCATGAGGGTGGGGCAGCAGCCAGGGTGCAGGCTCAGAACTGCCGGTGCTGGCAGCCCTGGGCCGAGGCTCTGTAGTCTGGCGTTGCTCAGAGGTGAGTGTGGCTGAGCTCACTCCCTCTCCGTGCTCAGGCCTCTACACCCGACCCCAGGTCCAGCTTTGTGACAAAGAGCAGGTCACTCTGCCTCCCTATGGCTGTCTGGTTGGCAAAGCGAGGGGTGGGCTTACTCTAGCTGAGTGAGTTTCATTTCAGCTCTTACCAGTAAGAATCTCTGTCTCTGACTACCCTCTTTTCCTCCTGGTGGTTGCACAGGATTGGGGACCTGGGGGATTCTGAAAGGGGCTGAATGGTCTGGAATCACCTTGCTCTGTAAGCCTTCCATTGTCATTAGGGGGTCTTGGATGGGAAGCTATGAGAAGTGATTAGAAGTTTGAACAGACAGGGTGTTTGAATGAGGGATCTGAGCAGGGGCTCTAAGAGCATGGGCTCTGGAGTTGGACTTGGAGCTCAAATCTTGACTTCCTTATACCCTAGCTAAGTAACTTTGGGCAAGTGACTTAATTCTTCTAAGCCTCTATTCCTTCATTTGTAAATAGGGAAAATAACATTATCTACCCTGTTGGCCTCTTGCTAGGATTTAATGAAATAATAACTAAAAATATTCAACATTTATTGTTTATCAGAGGTCAGGCACTGTTCTAAGTGTTCTACGTGTATTTTCTCATTTAATTTTTACAACTATCTGGAGGGTACTATTATAATATTAAACTCATTTTCCAGCTGGAGAAACTGAGGCATAGGGAGGTGAAATGGTCAGTGCCGGTCTCTGGTGAGCGTGGCTGGTGGCTGAGGCCCCAGAGAATTGGGCTGTGACCTCCTGTGTCCCCAGCAGGCAGAGCCACTAGTGAATTCCTCTGAAACCAGCAGAGTCAGAGGGAGGGCAGGAGTGCAGAGGGAGTCCTCATGAGTCAGCAGCCCTCTGCACTGGGCTGGAACCCTGGATCCTCGTGGCCCATCTAAGGCCGGCCTTGCTCTCCCTGGTTCACCCTTTAGTCTGGAGAGGGACCTGTTTGTCCGGCTCAGCTTTGAAGAAGGAAGGAGGCGTGGCTGGCTGGCCATGAACAGGCAGGCACTGCATAGCCTGGCTTCTCAGGGGAGTTGTAGGATTCCCGTCTGTTAGAGCTGGAAATGAGTCAGGGACCGCCTGGTCCACTCAGCTCATTTCACAGAGGTGCACCCTGAGGAGGCTACAGAACTGGGTACTGGTGACACTGGTGGCTCAGCTGGAGCTTCTGACCACAGGGCCTTTCTTGCCAGTGCCCCCTGCTGCGGTCAGCCTGTTCACCTACATGCCACCATCTGGATGGTGGACATCAAATGGTCCGGGGTGCTGAGATGAGGGCAATAATGACAAATAAACCCATCCCTCTTCCTGCAAACAGGCCACTGTTCTCTTGGTGTAGTTAAAAGGGGATTTAAAAAATATATTTGCCCTAGACCAGTGGTCGGCAAACTCATTAGTCAACAGAGCCAAATATCAACAGTACAACGATTGACATTTCTTTTGAGAGCCAAATTTTTTAAACTTAAACTTCTTCTAACGCCACTTCTTCAAAATAGACTCGCCCAGTCCGTGGTATTTTGTGGAAGAGCCACACTCAAGGGGCCAAAAGCCGCATGTGGCTCGCGAGCCGCAGTTTGCCGACCACGGCCCTAGACAGTTTGGCTCAGTGGATAGAGCATCGCATCGGCCTGGGGACTAAAGGGTCCCGGGTTTGATTCTGGTCAAGGGCACATGCCCAGATTGCGGGCTCAATCCCCAGTAGGGGGCATGCAGGAGGCAGCTGATCAATGATACTCTCTGATCACTGATGTTTCTCTCTCTCCCTCTCCCTTCCTCTCTGAAGTCAATAAAATATTTTTTAATTTAATTAATTTATTTTATATATTTTTATTGATTTCAGAGAGGAAGGGAGAGGGAGAGAGAGATAGAAACATCAGTGATGAGAATCATTGATCGGCTGCCTCCTGCATGCCCCCCCTACTGGGGATTGAGCCCACAACCCGGGCATGTGCCCTTGACCGGAACTGAACCCGAAACCCTTCAGTCCACAGGCTGGCACTTTATCCACTGAGCCAAACCAGCTAGGGCTAAAAGGGGATTTTTGAAGGGGATGGATAGAGGGATAGAGGGTGAAGGAGCCTCTTGTCTCACAGAAGGGGACCCCAGTTTTTCTTTCTTCGTCTTTTAAAAGTCTATTAAGAAGAGACACATATAACGACTTATGAGTATTTTCTCACTCTTACATAAACAAAACATTTTGTTATTGTTGCTGTTAATCCTTACATGAGGAAATTTTTCCATTGATTTTGAGAGAGAGAGAGAGAGAGAGAGAGAGAGAGAGAGAGAGAGAAACATCGATGTGAGAGAGACACATCGATTGGTTGCCTGCGACCCAGGTACATGCCGTGGACCGGAATAGGCAGGCCGGCGCTCCATCCACTGAGCCAAACCGGCTAGGGCTAAACAAAACGTTGTCAAAAACAGTGAATATCTCGGTTTCTTAAACTCAGCACAGCCAGTTTTCAGTCCTCCCTTGTTCCTTTCATTCCCTCTCCTCAGGCCACTCTACTCCCCGGTGCAGGACCAGCACACAACCCCACTTCTGATGCCCTGGTTTGCTGTGTCACACCCTCGCTGTCAGGGACATCTTTCTTATTTCTGACCTGACACATTCTTGCTGCGCTGGTCCATTTACTCTGGGAAGATGGAGAACAGCTTTCCTCAAAATAACCCATTTAGAGACCTGGCCTGTAATTCAATCCTGCCTCCCCACCCTCCCTGCCACCTTCCTCTCTGGATTATCCCAATTGTCATAAGAGAGAAGAGATAAGACAGTCCTTTATCTGATCCCTGAACTGTGCAGGTGCCCTAAAAAGCCGGCTCTTCCTTCCAGCAGAGGCTCTGAGGCTGTCTGCTGACCTGGATCTGGGGGTGCTTCCTCTCTGTGGGATCCTAAAGGTCTGCCCCTTGGAAGATGCTCTAGGACAGGTGGTGGCTCTGTCAAGGGGCCCAGACTCTTATCAGGGCTTGTCCCTAATCGGGGTCTTCCAGGGACCTCCTTCTTAGCTCTTCGCAAGCCCCAATCTCTGCCACTTAAGAGGGGAATACCAGTCCAGGGGGACATTTACTTGGCATAAGAGGCATAAAGAACACAGCATAATATGCCCTGGCCAGGTAGCTCAGTTGGTTGGAACATCATCCCCATATGCCAGGGTTGCAGGGTCGATCCCTGTCAGGGCACATGCAGGAATCAACCAATGAATGCATGAATGGGTAGAGCAACAAATCAATATTTCTCAATCTCTCTCTAAGAATCAATAAATTAAGTAGAAAGAAAGAGAGAAAGAAAGAAAGAAAGAAAAGAAAGAGAGAGAGAGAGAGAGAGGGAGGGAGGGAGGGAGGGAGGGAGGGAGGGAGGAAGGGAGGGAGGAAGGAAGGAAGGAGAAAGGAAGGAAGGGAGGGAGGGAGGAAGGAAGGAAGGAAGGAAGGAAGGAAGGAAGGAAGGAAGGAAGGAAGGAAGGAAGGAAGGAAGGAAGGAAAAAGAAAACGTAATACAGAAGACAGACATCTAGGACCCTGAAGGCCTTGGAGATTCTGGTGGCACCATTAACCTGCCAGTTCTGTGATCACGGGAATCACGTCACTGTTCTGAGACTTGTTTCCCTCATCTGAACTGAGCATTTGGGGCCTTGTCCTCAACTTTCCCCTGGCTGTGGGGTTCTTCCTCCTGCAGAGAAGGTAGTGACTGGACCCTGTGGCATGAATCCTTAGGGCTCCCTCTTCCCTGCTAGCTGCTGCCCCCGGTGGAGACAGGCAAGAATCACAGGGACACTAGAGATCCTGGGGTTCAAAACGAGTGTCTCCCCCTCCCCAGGGGGCTTTGAGGCTCTGCAAGCACTATCCAATCCCTGACAAGGCCATGAAGAGAGCAGTGGCAGCCATAGGCTGTTACACACCCATCTGACACGCCTAAGCTATTATTTGAAAGAACCAGAAAGTTCTGTCTCAGGCCTGCCCTTTTGCGCCGCCTCCCAGCTCTGGTGGCCAGCCCTGTGCACCCATTCCCCCAGGCCTCAGGCGTCCCCTGACTCAGCCTGCCACTGTCCACAGCCCTCTGCCCTCCCACGCTGGGGCTGGTGGCTCCAGCACCAGGGCTAGCTTGTTGTCCTCGCCTCCTCCCCCACCATCTGCCTTGGCTCCTCCCCAGCTCTGCCTTTCAGGCCTGACTCTCCTGCCAGCTGCCATGGGGGCTGGGTTGACCCTTCAATGGGTCCCAGCTGGCCCTGTGATTCACCAGGCTTTGCTGGGCCATTGGGCTTCTTCCCTGGACACTAGAAAGCTTTTTAAAAATTTTTATTTTATTTTTTAAAATTGATTCCAGAGAGAGGAAAGGCGGGGGGAGGGGGTGGCGAGAAAGAAAAAGAGAGAAACATGAATTTGTTGTCTCCCACACGCTCCCCGCCTGGGGATCAAACCCGCAATCTGGGTATGTGCTCTGACTGGGAATCGAACCTGCCACGTTTTGGTGTACAGGACAATGGTCCAACCAACTGAGCCACACTGTCCAGGGCTAGAAGGCATTCTTAAATGATCACAGGGGAGTTCCCAGGCCCCTGCTCCTCATCGCTTACCCCACTGATGCCCAGTGATACCTCTGGACTCTTGTGCCCCCGCCCCGACCCATGGCAGAATGCTGCACAGGGAGGGCTGTGGGCAGAAAGCTGGTGTGAAGGTGAGGGGCAGGGGCTGAGCTGGTGGGCCAAAGGCACTATAGCAATGGGGAGGATGGCCTGTGGGCAGAGGATGGCACCCCATGATTGAGAGAAAATAGGAGGGTCTCCTTCCACAGAGACCACCTAGATTGGGGTGGGGTGAGCTGGGCCAGGCACTCATGACTTTTTCTTGTCTTCCATTTCAGGTCCCAACCACTGGGGTCTCCCCACAGCCCTTGAGTGGCCATGTCCAACCCCAGCGCACCCCCTCCGTATGAGGACCGCAACCCCCTGTACCCTCCACCCCATGGGGGCTATGGGCAGCCTTCTGTCCTGCCCGGCGGGTACCCTGCCTACCCTGCCTACCCACAGCCTGGCTATGGTCACCCTGCTGGCTACCCACAGCCTATGCCCCCCGTGCACCCGATGCCCATGCACTACGGTGAGTCCTGAGGGTGGCTGGCGGGGGGCGGGGGGCGGGGGGCGGAGCACTGGCAGCACTGAGCCACCTCATTTCGTTCCTTTTCAACTTCCTGTTCACCCGGTTTTTCATCTCCATTTCCCATCTTTGTTTCCTCCCTACTCAGTACCTAGCTCCCCTGGACCACCTGTTAGCCCCGTTATTCAGCAGGGAGTCTGAGTGCATAAGACACACCGGAAGTTACACACCACACAGAAAGTGGCTGGGTGAAGTAATTAATTACTAGGCGGCCATTCCTAACTAGGGGCGCCACCCCACCCAGTGCCTCTCCCCCTTTGGAACCTGAGGTACTTTTTATTTTTTTTTAATCCTTGTCCTTTAAGGTAACATATGATTTTTGCATATATCCAGAGGTCATTTGGATGTTTGGTAATCACCCTGGCAAGTAAATGCTGTTTGGTCTTTGAGATGAGATAAGATGAGAAGGCAGTGACTTTCCTGAGCAGCCCACACACGGACTTTGAAAGTAGTCCCCAGGCATTCCAGGAATGCCGTGTGGCCTGGAGCACAGCCCAGGCTCATCTGGCCACTCGTCTGCTCGTCTGCTCCGTGCAAATATCAGTGGTCAGTCACATTTCCAGTCCTGTCTTGTCCTGTGAACATATATCCCTGACATGTCTGTTTTCTCTGAGTCCTACTTGTTGACCTGAGGTAGATCATGGTCTACACACTCTTCTCCACCCTGCACACACATGTGCTGTGTTTTTTGTTGTTTTTAATCCTTATCTGAGGATATTTTTTCCATTGATTTTTAAAGGGAGTGAGGGAGGGGGAGAGACAGAAAGAGAAACATGGATAGGAGAGAGACACATCGACTGGTTACCTCCCGCACACGCCCTGACTGCGGTGGGGATCAAGCCTGCAACCCAACCGAGGTACATGCCCTTGACTGGAATCAGACCTGGGACCCTTCAGTCCAAGGGCTGACGTTCTAATCAGTGGGCCAAACTGGCTAGGGCTGTGCAGTGTTTTTACCTTCCTTTTCCTCCTCCTATTGAGTCCCCTGCTCTGACCCCGCCCTCGCAGCTCCTCTGGCTGACACTCTAGTTCATGTGCCTGCAACCATGTGCTTATACACCAGAGCACGCAGGTGTGGGCTGGGCACCCACACCCAGGAAACCTCAATGCATGCTGATGGGTCACTCTGTGGGCATCTAGAGGACCTGGCTTGGGCGGGGAGTTCGTTATAACACTTGGTTTTTGACTGGAGATACCCGAGACTCTGAGATAATGTCACAGAGGCTTTGGGATTGAGGCCACATGTTCCCAGTTGGTCATATATGATCTGTCCCCAGGCCCAGGCTATGACGCCGAGGAGAGAGCAGTGAGTGACAGCTTCGGGGCTGGAGAGTGGGATGACATGAAAGTCCGACACACCTTCATTCGAAAGGTGAGATGTGGGCTGGGAGGCAGGTGTACCTGGGCCCTTTGGGCTGTGGGAATGGGGCGGTTGGCGGGGAGGCACTGTTAGCCTGGGGACTCATTCCCGTGGAAATAGCTGCTGCCTTCCAGGTTCTCTCTAGCCCTGTACTCTTTCATCCCTGTTCCCTAACCTTTCGCTCCTCTTTCCGTGACCTTGTTTTGGGGTCGGGCAGATTCAGTCTGGGAAAATCTCAGCAGACTCTGCAAAGTGTTCTGTCCTCCCCAGATTTCTTTCTCCTGTTTGGCTGTAAGCAACTGGAAGCCAGAAATGATGGTAGCTCACCCTCCTTTCCCCATCTCCTGTGTGCACAGCATCCTGCTCAGAGTAGACAGATACCTGACAGTGTCAGCCTGAACGGCTGCAACTGCGGGGCCACACTGGCTGTGCAGTGAGGCAGGGGAAGCAAGCAGTAAACTGAGGCTGGATGTCAGACAGGGATGGGGTGTCAGGGAGCAGCTGGAGGTGAGGGTCAGCTCTGAGATGTGGATAATACTGGAGCCAGCCTCTCCACCTGGCTGCAGCTGGGGAGGGCTCTCGAGTGGAAACAAAGAGTGGATCCTTCAAAATTAAAAAGGAGGCTCTCCTCACGGTTAATAGACCGGGGAGGAGGAGAGTCATTGGGCTCCTTGGTCTGGGGGCTGGCTGCTTCCTGGGGAGAGGCCAGGGGTGTGGGATGTTGACCCGTCTATGTTGCAGGTTTACAGCATCATCTCCGTCCAGCTGCTCATCACAGTGGCCATCATCGCCATCTTCACCTTTGTGTGAGTCTCTATGCCTCTCTGCCCCACTTTGGAGCTCTGGGGTCCTGGGCCTGCTCGGGTACCTGCCAGGAGCTGGGGTGGGGGGCCCCTTGACTCAGAGGGACGGAAGAAGGGCTGGATGTGGGCAATTTGAGGAAACAGCTGTGACTCCTGTCTTCTCTTGCTCCACAGGAAGCCAGTTGGCGAGTTTGTGAGGAGAAATGTGGCCGTTTATTACGTATCCTAGTGAGTCTGTGTTCCTCTCTGCTTGGGGCAAGGGGGCGGTGGTGGTGACAACTCTCTGGATTTCTCAGAGCAGGGATCCAAATACTGTTTGTGAGGGGCCCTCCACGTTGCCACCTCTTTGGGAAGTGTAGGTGCATGCCACCCAGTGAGGAGCAGCACAGACTCCTAAGAGCAGGGGTGGGGAGCTGGTGGCAACACACACAAAGTAAAATGGTCCCCACAGTCTGTTAGCCTGTCTACTCCGACCTCCTTCACCCTCTTCCTGGCCAGACCCCCGCCCCCCCCGCCCCCCCCCCGTAACAGTGCCCTTGGCTGGGGTAATCTTGTCCCACTAGATAGCTTCCCCCAGACTTCCAAACAGCTCTGTGGGCCTCCAACCTGCTGGCCGGGTGAGTGCTGTCAGGTGGGGCCAGGAGGGACCTAGTGCTGACCAGGCCTGTGGACTACTTCCTGTCTCTTTCTCCCCAGTGCTGTCTTCCTGGCCACCTACCTGACCCTTGCCTGCTGCCAGGGACCCAGGTGAGTCCCATAGACTTAGATAAAGAGAAGGGATGGCAGGGGGCAGGAGTGGGGCCAAATATTTTGGGCAGAAAGGGGACTCCTTATAGCAGCTGAAAAAAGACTTACAAGCAGTAATGAGGTTGATAGCAGCTACATACATGCAGGTGTGTACAGTACCTTGCCTGGTGCCCCAGCCTTTCCCTATCCCCGCCCCCTCCCCAGGCACATTACCTCTGCCTTTCTCTCCTAAGCTCCAAGGACCCTTTAGCATCTATAACTAGTTTCCTGAGCCTATGCAGCCCAGCTGGCTCACTTCTACTACCTCTGTAACTTTCTAAATAAACTTTCTCTTACAGTTTGAAAAAACAACCAAGTACCTTGCCTGTGTGGGATCTATTTAGCTATGTAGCCATTATTCTTATAGCAGCCCTGTAAGATATGTAAATTTTACCATTTAACAAATAGGAAGAACCCAAGGCTCAGAGAGGCTGAGTAACTTTGCCACAGTCACACAGATAGTGTAAAAGCTCAATGAATCCAGGTCTTTGTGGCCCCACAGCCCACATCTGTCCTATTGCCCTGTGTTGTCCCTGCCTAGAACACCTGAGCAGGTACCAAAGGCTGAGCCAGCCTCCCCCCCCCCCCCCCCCCCCCCCAGTCAAGGCCTAATTCTCCAAGCACCTGGGCCAAGACCTTCCTTCTGCTAAAGGACTCTGATACCTGGTTGGCCCTGAGTCACTTAATTATGGTTTCTTTCCCTTCAGACGCCGTTTTCCATGGAACATCATCCTGCTGACCCTCTTTGTAAGTCTAGAAGCGTGGAGGGGATGTGGAGATGGTGTGAGGGAGGGTTAGGGATGGGGATGCCATTGTGGAAGGTGTCTGGTTCTCTCCGCCACCATATCCTTACGCCTGTCTCCTCAGTCACATTTACTCCCAGCCCTGACACTCTGCCATGACCATGCCTCTCTTAAGTGTTTCCCTCTTGTCTCTCTCCTTCCCTCAGACTCTTGCGCTGGGCTTCATGACCGGCACCATTTCCAGGTACATTCGGGGACAAACCACCATGCTCTGGGAAGGCTGTGTTATGGGGGAGCGGGCATCCCTGGGCTGGCAGTCCTGTGCATGGGAGAAGTGGCGGTTTTGAAGTCAGTCATGTGTGGCTTATGCCTCTGGCCTCTCCCTCTCCTTCCCCTCAGTATGTATCAAACCAAAGCCGTCATCATTGCAATGATCATCACTGCTGTGGTGTCTATTTCAGTCACCATCTTCTGCTTCCAGACCAAGGTGAGGGTTTGGGGGGCCCCTCCACCCCCCTTTCTTAGACAGAGCTGGCTCTTAAGGCTTGGTGCTTGAGCAGGCCCGGGAGGGCCCAGACCCCTAGACTGGGGATTCCCTCAGAGACCCTAATCCCTTCCCTTCAGAGCTACTACACCTACAAAGCTGCTCCCTGTGTCAGTCCTTAGAATGTCACTCCCATGCCCCCCAGGAGGCAGCACTGGGACTCCTGGGAGGTGGGGGGAGGCAGGGCCAGTCTGGCTGGCCTGCTAGTTGTGACACTCATCTGACAGCAACTTCATTCCTCCTTCCTGGCAGGTGGACTTCACCTCATGCACAGGCCTCTTCTGTGTCCTGGGAATTGTGATGATGGTGACTGGGATTGTCACTGCCATCGTGCTGTCCTTCAAATACGTGAGTGTCTCAGGAGAGCTGGGGTCAGTGAACCCCGTGGTCAGGGGAGACTTTCTGTAGAACGAGCGCAGCAGGCCCACAGGCCCCTGGACAGGCTTTGGCTCCCAGGACCCTCGACTGGCCAGCAGAGGCCCATCCTTTGGGTTAGGGCAGTGGTTGGCAAACCGCGGCTCGCGAGCCACATGCGGCTCTTTGGCCCCTTGAGTGTGGCTCGGCGTTAGAACCACTTCTTCAAAATAGACTCGCCCAGGCCGAAAACCGACTTCTGCGCATGGGCCACGAAGTTTCAATCGCACTGTACGTGCGCGCCCGCCCGCACGTGGTATTTTGTGGAAGAGCCACATTCAAGGGGCCAAAGAGCCGCATGTGACTCGCGAGCCGCAGTTTGCCGACCACTGGGTTAGGGTATAGTTATTTCTCTTCAGCAACAGGCGGCCCTGGGACCCATCGCACCTGAAGCCTTGGACAGCATCACGGAATTCCCATGGGAAGTAGGGGATGAGATCTGGCAGCTGAGACCAGGTCCTAGAGGTGGTGGGAGAGGAGCCCCATGGCACAGAGGGGAGCACAGAGCTGGGAGGGAAAGCATGTGAACAGGAGGGCTGCCTGCCCTTCAGTGGACAGGCACCTGAAGGCTGTTGAGCAGGGCTGCCTGGGGTACTCTCTGACTCTGATGTTCATCGAAGTGGTTGGGGCTTCCCTCCCAACCCTCTTCTTCAGTCTGTCCCTCCCGGGATTGGCTGCAAGAAGCATTCCCCTGAAGGTTGACTATGACTGGGGAAAGATGATGGGGCTCTTTGACCAGTGCTTGCCTGAGCCTGCCCCTCCCAGAGCTGCAATCCAACCACCTTCTCTTTCCCCGAAATATATGGACACCTCCGTACCTTACTCACTTTGGAGATTGGTTTTCATATGGCCACTGGAGGATGGGCTGTTTTCTCTGCCAAATTGTTACCATTCTTAATTTCTCCCAGGATCTGGAAGGCAGAGGTAGTCCTTTCGTGTAGGTAGTTTCCTGGATCTATCCCCTTGGATGCCAGAATCCCAGGGGAAGCTGGTCCTGACAGCTCACTTTGGTCGTGCTTTGCTAAGATTTCTAACACCATCCCTGTTCCCTCTCATCAGATTTACTGGCTCCATATGGTCTATGCTGGTCTGGGGGCCATTTGCTTTACCTTGGTGAGTAAGGCCCTGCCTGTTTGGGAAGGGGAGCTGAGGGGAGGGAAGGGAGGAACTGAGTGGATGGAGCATGAATTTAGACTACTTGGGAGGCAGGGAATGTGGCCACAACTACCCTTCCCTATCTCCCCTGTCAAGGGGTTTGCTGATTTTCTGGCACCCCTGCCCTCTCGTGTCCACAATGCCTGCAGTAGAACACTCAGCAGGCGGACTGTGGAGAGTGTCTCTCCTTTTCTAGACTGGGAACTGCTTAAGAGTAGAGACCATGTGTTGTGCTGTTCATTAGTGTCCCCTAAGCACACTGCATGGCACAGAGGTTCCGGGTACAGATCTGCTGACCAGAAACGAGTTCTGGCATTTACCCGGGGATCTCACTCGTGCTTGTCCCTGCAGTTCCTGGCTTATGACACCCAGTTGGTCCTGGGGAACCGGAAGCACACCATCAGCCCAGAGGACTACATCACTGGCGCCCTGCAGATCTACACCGACATCATCTACATCTTCACCTTTGTGCTGCAGCTGGTGGGGAGTCGCGATTAAAGAGCACCCCCAGTTCCGCTCCACTTTGGGCTCTCCCAACTCTAGAGGGCTGGGTCCTGTGACCAGGGTCTGGGCCACAGATGCCTTTCCTTCCCCTAAAGTAATACGCCCAGTTTCCTTTCTGTCCTGGGTGAGTGCCTCTGTGGCTGTGGATGTGTGGGTACCACCTGGTGGGGCTGGAGGAACTGGGGACTAACTCTTGCCCTTGATGGACTTGGCAGGGACTAGACTGAAGATGTGCCTTCTCCCTCCACCCACTATGTGGCACCAAATTCTTCTTAACTGCTGGGGTCGGAGCAGGGAGGGATGAAAGAGCCTCTTCTAAAACTAAACGGGAATATGGATGTAGACGTGACTCTTCAAGGTGATGAGGTTCCCCCTCCCACCTTTGCCACAGGCTTCTGGGCTAGGTAGCTGGAGCTATTTCCTCCCTCAACTCCTAACAGAGCCAAAGAGGTTTGTCCCCGCCTGCTGGACTCTTAGGCCATTATCCTGTACTCCTTTGGCACACCTGTGGCTCCCTGGCTCAGGGAGGTATAAGCGATCTGTGCTGTGGCCCCCCTGCTTCAGCTCCTCTCTTGATGCATGTATATATTGTTTATCTGGGGTGGGGGTGGGGGAGGAAGAAGGAGAGGACAGGGAGCAAACTCAAGCACAGGGGCCAATACAGAGCAGCGTCTACCCTGGGCTTCCTCATGGCTGTGGTGGTGGCAGAGAGCAGGCCCATTTGCAGCCATCGGGTCCCCATTCTCCAAAGCTGCCCGGGAGGCCTCCCTGGTGCTTCTGAGCTCTGTCAGAGGGATCTCTGACTGGCCATGCTCAGGCTGCTCAAGGCAGAAAGTGAGGGGCAAAGGTCAGGAGATGGGGTGGTTTGTAGGATCATGTGTGGCCAGGAAGTAACCAGGCTGAAGAGACTAGGTTGGGATGCCTTGGAGTACCCCATCCAGTCTGACAGATATTGTTCTTTCCTTCTGCTAACCTAGGGAGGGCCTGAGAGGAAGGAGACTTCCCCTCTGTTCTTAACTCCTACTGAGGGATTTTAGACTCAGACCCCATCTCTCTAGCCAGCTCCTGCTTTCTTCGTGACACCAAGTGCCTCAAGCTGGAATGGGGGAGGGGAACAAGGGTCACTCTAAGGTCACTCTATCAGGTGGGGTGGAAACCAAATCAGCTCAAGGGTATAAGTAGGACTTCTCCAAGTCCTTGGTCCTAAGTATATCACATAAAAAGACATAACTAGAAATATAATAAAGTTTTACATTTAGAAGTTAAAACCCCATTTGGCTCTGGTTTTCTTCACTTTTGGTCTGGTCCTGCCCAAAGCATCCACTTCCTACCTTTGCGTTCCGGCTTGCTATCTTCCACCTTTTCTAAGATAACCAAATACACTTTGCCCAGCACTTGTTGGTGATGGATGCAAAAGGCTGCTGGAAGTTCGACTTGCATTACTGGGTCTGGCAGGGACCACTCAGAGAACATGACCTTTCTTGCTTCATGGACCTTTTACAAAACTCATGAGAGAGAAACTCTCTTCCCCACAAAGCTGTATGTGTACACACAATTTCACAGTTGGGCTGGGGTAGGACTGCAGACTCAGGTTTAGGACCCCTGCCTTAGAAATCACTAGTCACAAACCTTTTAAAGTAACCCAGATCCAGGGAGGTTGAGTCATTTGGACTCAGCCACAAGGAGTACTGCTTTATTTCTTTCACACCCTCAATGCCCTCTTTGATTGTTTATTTATTTATTTATTTGTTTGTTCAAAACTGAGAAAGACCCCACCCTCCTGGCCAGCAGCTCTGAGGACTTGGTCTCCTGGGCCTGCATCTAGGCTTGTTGCTTAAGTCTGTGGTTTCCCCAACCATTAATCCGGAACACTGAATGCTTCAGTGAGACGGCTCACATGAGTAACCCACCCCGCCCTCTGTCCCTCCCATCCCAAGGGACTCAAAAATCCAGTCCCGGTTCCTTTCCATTCACACACTCAATAACTTTATTTGCCTTTGACTGGTTTCTCAGGGAGGGGAGGGAGAGCAGGGTGGAGGGGGGTGGGGAGGAGTTAAGGACTGACAGCAGCCTGGGCTCCATGCGCCCTCTGGTGGACCTTAGAGGCAAGGACTAGAATTGCCGCCAAACCCAAAGGATTTCGTGGTCTGGAGGCCAGTCAATACAGTCTAGGGGA
The DNA here is from genome assembly GCF_951640355.1 of Cnephaeus nilssonii. Classification (NCBI taxonomy): domain Eukaryota; kingdom Metazoa; phylum Chordata; class Mammalia; order Chiroptera; family Vespertilionidae; genus Cnephaeus; species Cnephaeus nilssonii. The sequence continues at coordinate 21,425,333 of NC_137081.1, read as the reverse complement.
GGGCTGCAGTGTTCCTCAGGTCTGCACCCCAGACCCAGCTTCGGGAGACTGGGCATGTTGGGAGGAGGCCCTGTATCTCTGGCTCTCATACTCGCCCGTGTTGGATGCCCGCATGTTCTGCCGAGCCTTCATCTGCTTCAAACGATTCTTGTCCACTTCCCGCTTGGTGAGGATGAAGAGGAGGATACCACAGGGGAAGCCGATGGCCCTAGGGGTGGGGAGATGTGCACGGGGTTTGGGGAGGGGCCACGCCTGAGCCAGAGGAGCTGGGGGGAATCTCATTCCAGCTTCATTGATCTCATGAACACTGCAATACCTCTTGTATCTATTTAGCCTCCTCGTTGGCTGCTGGAGGGCCCTACACAAATCAGATCCTGCTGCTACTCTGCTTAAAATCTCTTAACAGCTCTCCATCACTTCCCTGCCAAGTCCAAACACCCAGGCATGGCACAAAAGGCCCAGTGTAGGTGGGTCTCTGCCCACCTCTACATTCCTTTTCCCCTGTAGCCTGACACCTCTCAACATGAGCCCTGCAAGCCTACTATACAGTCTATGCATGATTCTCCAGATGACCCATCCTCTTTCCCTTTTTGACTCTTGGCAAATCTTCTCTCTGCCTAAACTGCCCAACATCCTCTCCCAGAGTACCCTTCTTAATCCGAGTAACTGCTACTTGGGAGCACCTTGGTGTGGGGAGAAAGGACATGGAGTCAAAAGACCTGGTAAGACTCCCAGCTCTGAGCCTCAGTTCTCTCATCTGTGAAATGGAGATGTAATATTTATCAAAGACGAAAAACCTTACACTGTAAAGTCCTGGAACACCTAAGGTGCTGGAAAAAAAAAAGTAATTTCTCACCCTGATGGGTGTGGCTCAGTTTGTTGGGTGTCATCCCATGTCCCGAAAGGTTGATGGTTCGATTCCCCAGTCAGGGCACATGTCCAGGTTGCAAGCTCGATTCCCCACACATTGATATTTCTCTCTCCCTCAAAAAATCCTTTTTTTTTTTTGGCCTTATATTTATTGGCTTTAACTTATTTTTTTGGATAATCCTCACCCAAGGATATTTTCCATTGAATTTTAGGGAGAGTGGAAGGGAGGGGGAGAGACAGACAGAAGCATCGATGTGAGAGAGAAATATCAATTGGTTGCCTCCCGCACTGGGGCTGGGGTGCTGGGGATCAAGCCTGCAACCAAGGTATGTGCCCTTGACCAGGGGTCAACACTCTATGCATGGAGCCAAACCAGCTAGGGCTCCAAAAATCTTAAAAATTATTTTTTAAATTCTGCTAAGATAAGATCCCTTTGAAAAAATTGGTAATTTACTCCTTTTCCTTTAATATTGATCAATAATATGTATTAAGGTCAGAGTCAAATCTGAATAATGATGTGTTAAACACCTTCGGGATAAAATCCCAATTAGGTCTCACCCCAAGTTCTCCAAAAAAGATGACACCAGGGAATCAAATTCATATCAGATTAGCTCAGCTTTCTCCACAGAAAACCCACTCTCTCTCCAATTTCACATACTTTTCCCCCCTCCCCTGCCCCATTCCTCTGAGATTCCAGTCCTTGCAGCCAGCAATTCTGTCCCCACAACCCTGGATTCAGCGTACCATCTGAAATTTGGAGAAGTTTCTGGGTTCTGCCCTCCCCTGGTGCCTCTCCCTATCGGTGGGCAAAGGGTTAGTTAAAACTCACCAGGCTACTCCCACAGCTTTCATGGGGTTCTTGGCCTTCTTCCTGGGAATGTATTCCAGCTCAGGAGGTAGGGGCTCAGGCTCTTCCTTGCACTCGGGGGAACTGTGGCTTTGCAGTGCCCGGGTCCTGTTCTGGGAAGCTTTGTTAGCCGTGGCTCCTGCGAGAATCCCTGTGGATAGAGAATAAGAAGGTCAGGAGGAGGAGGAGGTGAAAGCCTGGGAAGGAGAGGTTGCGATCTGAGGAAGAGAAGTGACTGCAGTACGGCGTAACAAGTGCCAGGGAGAATCCGAAGGGAAATGGGAAAATCGCCATCGAGGTGACACCTTTGGGAAGCCACCTCTACGTCACTGTGGGCTCATCACCCTGGTGCCAGGAGAGTGAGCTTCGCTGTTCATCTCCTTAGAAGACGGGGATGGGAAGGACTGCAGTGGGACTCACAGGAGACGTATGAAGGAAATCCGCGAAAATGTTTTCAAACCGCAGAAATGTTAGTACGGAGAGGGAGCTTAAAGGTGGTCTACTCCGTCCCCCCCCGTCTCCTAGAAGAGGATACTGAAGCCCAGAGAGACAAACTACCTCGCCCAAGGTCAAACCGCTAATTATCCGGGGCTAGAACCCGAGCCTCCAGCAGCTCAGGACTTTCCTCTGCACTGCGGTGAGTGTCACACACCTGGAGCGCGGGAGCCTACAAGGCTTCCCTGGGACTCCCTCTCGCAGCGAGGATACGGAGGTGTGTGCAACCCGACGGCAGAGGGGCGGACTGGGCGACCTCTAGAGACCACCGTATAGCCCCTAAACTCTTTAACCCCGCAGAGGGGTGCGAGCAGGAATCGACAGCCCTGACCTCCTGCTATAACCGGGCTGGATGTAAAAAAAAAAAGGGGGGGGATCCCTTGCAACCCTGCCCTCCCCGGGGTCCCTCTCCTTACCCCGGAGGACGCGGGCATTCCTCGCCCCCCGGCCCTTCAGCGCCGTAGCTGCCACCACCGCCGCCATGTTCAGATCCCACCCCCCCCTACACCGCGGTCCCCGCCGGGAATTGTAGTTTGCGTAAGGGGCCTCCCCCGCTCCTTCCGTCCCGCCTACAGACCAGAAACTACAACTCCCCAAAGCCTTCGGAGCGGACCGGGCCGAACTACTCCTCCCAGGAGACCCGGAGGCGCGCACGCTCGCTTGTTTCCCTTCTGTCAGGGGCGGAGTCAGGTCGGGCGGAGTTTGGGTTCCCTCTGCCACGCCCCGTCCCTTTCCCAACTCTGCTCTCTGATTGGTGGTGAAGCTATCAACCCTTTCTCTGATTGGCCAAACGGCCGTCCCTCTTCCTTTCCGGAGAGTTGCTTACGCCTATTTCCTCCCGGGGAGGAGGGGCCCGAGTTCCGCGTCGTCGCGCAGCGCTGACTCTGGGAGGCGTTTGGGCCCTGAGAAGTGGATCGGCTGCTTTCGCCGCATGGAATCCGAATCGGAAAGCGGGGCTGCCGCTGACACCCCCCCACTGGAGACCCTAAGCTTCCATGGCGATGAAGAGATTATCGAGGTGGTAGAACTGGATCCCGGTCCGCCGGACCCGGGTGAGAATGGCCGGTCCTCAGGCCGTGGGGCAGGAGGCGCTCACCCCTGGCCTATGACCCCAGCTTCTCCCCCTCCCCTCTACGCCCTACCGGTCATTCCTACCGACTTTCTTCGCCCTTCCCCCTCCTCCCACCCCCACACTTAGTGCTCGGGCCTGGCCGGGTGGGGGTTCCCCTGACGCCTCCTCCGGCCCTTCCCCTCACACACCCCCTTCCCATCATCCCCTCGGTCCTCCTTTCCAGTCTCTGGCCAACGCCAGGTACGCAGCGTCTCCTGTCCTCGTCCCACACACCTTCTCGCTCCCGCTTCATCCCATTCGTCTGACCTCACTCACTCTCTTGCCACATGACCCACCCCAGCCCTCCCCACGCTTGTCTCTATCCCTCTTCCCGCCTGCTAAGCCCCATTTTTTGACACCTGACCAATGCAGATGATCTAGCCCAGGAGATGGAAGATGTGGACTTTGAGGAAGAGGAGGAAGAGGAAGAGGGCAACGAGGAGGGCTGGGTTCTGGAACCCCAGGAAGGGGTGGTTGGCAGCATGGAGGGCCCAGACGACAGCGAGGTCACCTTTGCACTGCACTCAGGTAGGTCTCTCAGGAGATCCATCATAAACTCAGGCCAGGAGGCCATTTGAGCATCGCATGTCGGCTGTGTACTGAGCCTTCTGAGGGAACTGCTGGCCCTGGTCTGGAGGAACTCCCAGGAAAGGGGGCAGTGTGATGGAATGGAGGAGAGCTTGGCTCCTGGAGTCAGCTGAGAAACCCGTGTTCAAATCTTACCTCTGCTCCTTACCAATTTATGATCTTTATTAGTCTCCCTGGGTCTTAGTTTTCTTTTAAAACGTTACTTTGGTGTAAGTTACATTGAGCATGTTTTATATAATCCTCAAATGTTAGCTCTTAATAAGGAACCAGTAGCACGATGTTCTCCTCCCTCTGTTTGTACCCAGCCTGGTGGCCTCCCATGCTGAGAGCTGTAAGCCCTGCACATATACTTTCCTGTTGTCCATGGCATCAGGGTGGGGTGGTGAAGGGTGCAGCATCGTAAGGGGGAATCTGCTCTGGAGAAGGATTTGGAGCTTGGCAAGCTTGGGGAGGGGTTTCTCCAACTATCTGATGCTTGAAACTTAGACAGAACTTGGATGCATCTTTCTTTTCCAGGAGGAAAGACATGCTTCTTTGGGTGGAAGGGGGTGGGCTTCCTGCCGGTCCTGAAGGACAGAACCCTAGGTGGGAGCCCCATCCCCTTACTTGTGAACTATCTCTTGGGACAGCATCTGTGTTTTGTGTGAGCCTGGACCCCAAGACCAACACATTGGCGGTGACAGGGGGTGAAGATGACAAAGCCTTCGTATGGAGGCTCAGCGATGGGGAGCTGCTCTTTGAGTGTGCAGGTGAGGGGGCCCAGCTGAGGTCGTGTCCCTTTGGAAGTCTTCCGGGGCTAGCCTGCAACAGTTGTGCATCTAACAGCCATTTATTGACCCCCATTTTGCCAGGTCTATGCTGGGCCTGAGGACTCTGGAGAGGAATAGCATAGTCTGTTGTGGATATAGGGGAGGGAGGCACTACTTGGGCAAGGGAGTCTGGGAAAGGCTTGAGAGGAGGAGACACAGGCTGATGTAGGGGTATTTGGGAAGTGGGAAGGGTGTGGGCATTCCAGGCAGAGGTGCAGAATGGACAGAAGGTAAGACCTAGGCCTAGGCTACATGTGGTTGAGTGGAGGGCCAGCATTGTCTTCCTTGGGGAGACCTGGGTGTGTTGATTCCTGAAACTACAATGAATTTGGTCACCTATTCTGCTGGGATCCACTTTTTTCTCTCTCTCAGCTGGTCCTTTCAGGAGGCCAGATACCTAGGTCATGTGCCCCCAAGCACTAGGTGTCCTGATGTTCTCTTTCTGGTTGTTTTTTTTTTTGAAGGCCATAAGGACTCTGTGACTTGTGCGGGTTTCAGCCATGACTCTACCCTAGTGGCTACAGGGGACATGAGTGGCCTCTTGAAAGTGTGGCAGGTGGACACCAAGGAGGAGGTCTGGTCCTTTGAAGCAGGAGACCTGGAGGTGATTAGAGTGGATTCAACTCAGGGGCCTTGGTTGGTAGTGGGTGAGAGCTTGGGGCTTCGGCTCCATCTTTACCAGACCAAGCCATCGCCAAGCCAGTGCACTCTGAAGGTACAGCAAGAATATCTGTGCCTGTTACCTAGACTGTCCTCCCTGGCTCAGAAGCAGAGGCAGCTTGGTGGGGCTCAGAAGACAGGTTCCTAGGTGGGATGGGGTGATGGGCCTCCCTGCTGACTCTTCCTCCCTGTCCAGTGGATGGAGTGGCACCCTCGGGCACCTATCCTACTGGCGGGCACTGCTGATGGCAACACATGGATGTGGAAAGTCCCCAATGGTGACTGCAAGACCTTCCAGGGTCCCAACTGCCCAGCCACCTGTGGTCGAGTCCTCCCTGATGGTGAGATAAGCTCCCCCGAGTGTCCTTTCTTGAGTGCAGAGAGGTTGGTCGCAAGGTTCAGCCCGCACTCTGAGCCTGTTCTCAGGAGCACTGACCTCATAGGCCCCAGAGCAGACAGCTCCCTCTTTTCCACCCTGAACTGAGTCTCCTCTGCTGGGTCCTGGGTAGTGTTTGCTCCCTCACTTTCTTGTCTCCCTCTCTTGGCTCCCGCCCATACCCCCAATTCCCTCTTTGGGTGTGTCTGAGTGTGTGGTCTGTCCTTCTCTCTTCATCTGTACTTCTGGCCCTTTAGGAAAGAGAGCTGTGGTCGGCTATGAAGATGGCACCATCAGGATTTGGGACCTGAAGCAGGGAAACCCTATCCATGTACTAAAAGGTATCAGAGTTGGGGGCAGTGTTAGCCTCGGCCTTTGTGGGGGAGGGGCTAAGACCTGGAACAGGACTCAGAGGGGACAGGGTGAAGTCTGACTTACTCCTTTGCTCCATCCTAGGGACTGAGGGTCACCAGGGCCCTCTGACCTGTGTCGCCACCAACCAGGATGGCAGCCTGATCCTAACTGGCTCTGTGGATTGCCAGGCCAAGTTGGTCAGTGCCACCACCGGCAAGGTGAGTGGAACTGAAGCCTTGCTGTGAAGCCTTCCGCTCTTCTCCCCTCCCTTTCTTATCCTTCACTCAACCTCCCTCCTCTCCTCCTTCCTTCTCTATTAGAGGACCGTGTTTCTAGGACCTTCTCTGATACTTTCCTCTGGCTCATAGGTGGTGGGTGTTTTCAGGCCTGAGTCTGTGGCCTCCCAGCCCAACCTGGGAGAAGGGGAGGAGAGCGAGTCCAACTCAGTGGAATCCTTGGGCTTCTGCAGTGTGTGAGTGTGAGCTAAGGCTTTGGCCTGGAGGCCGCCTGGAGATGAGAGGGACTGAGCTTGGGGAGGGGCCTGGGAGGGGAGACCAGGAAGGAACGAAGGGCACGTGGGCCCAGGTCCCTCTGTGAGCTTTGTGGTGCTCCCCTCTACCCAGGATGCCTCTGGCAGCTGTTGGCTACCTGGATGGGACCTTGGCCATCTATGACCTGTCTACGCAGACCCTCAGGCACCAATGTCAGCACCAGGTACAGGCACCCGTGGGGAGGCCCAGGCCTCTGTCAGCATCCACCCCAGACCTGGCTCCTGCTTGGTCCTGTCTATGGCCCATGTTCCCACCCTCCCTCCCTGAGATGCCTCCTCGCTCTCCTCCTCTCACGTCCACCTTGCCTCTTGCACCCGTGCAGTCAGGCATCGTGCAGCTGCTGTGGGAGGCGGGCACCGCCGTGGTTTACACTTGCAGTCTGGATGGCATCGTGCGCCTCTGGGACGCTCGGACTGGCCGCCTGCTGACTGACTACCGGGGCCACACGGCTGAGATCCTGGACTTTGCCCTCAGCAAGTAAGTGAATTGGGCAAGGGCTGGGGTTTCTGTATTTGGAAGGCGGGGATAGCATGTGGAGGGCCACAGGGACCTGTGGGTATAGGAGGGTCTTCCTGAGGAAGCTGGGACCCAAGATCTGGTTATGGCTTTCGAGGCAGGAGTGCTGGGAAGCCCGAGGGAGTTGCTGCTTCTGGTCGACAGTGACTTGCTGGGTCTCATGTCAGTCCCGGGGCTGAGGGGCTGGGACCGCTTCCCCCATGTTGTGGTTCCTCTCATTTCCTCGCTGACTGCTGGCTTTATATGTGTTCATTCGACACGGGTGTGTCAGCTTGGTGCTAGGCACCAAGGGCATAGAATTGATGTGCTCGAGAGGGCCACCGGGGGGCCCCTGGGTCATGGGCTTGAGCCAGCCCCAAGGCCCCCATCCCTATGAGCCTGTTCTTTCTGTCCACAGAGATGCCTCCCTGGTGGTGACCACATCAGGAGACCACAAAGCAAAAGTATTTTGTGTCCAGAGACCTGACCGCTAGTGGCTGCAGCCTCTGCTTTGTGTCTGGTGTTGAGGAGGTGAAGGGAGACCCCTCACCAGCAGAGGCAGGAGGGTATGAAGGAAGAGGATGGGAGGGGCCTTGGACTACTTTCCAACCCCTTCACACTGACTTGCCCCCTCTGTCCCTTTCTTCTCTTAAGAGACCCACCCTTCACCCCTCAGGCCCCTCCTCCTCCCCCAGACCTGGGGGATCTCTCAGAGGGAGGTTGAGACCTCTTTCTTTTTCGCTTTCATTTGTGGGTGTGAGTCATGGGGTGCCTATTTGTATGTGGGGAGTAGGTGTTTGAGGTGCCTGTTCTTTCCCTTCCCAAGTCTCTGGGGGTGGAAAGGAGGAAGAGAGAGATTAGTTACAGATTTTAAAAATGTAAATAAAATATACTTCCCAGAGACAATGTCTGTGGATTTTGTGGTGGCTGGACCTGAGGAAGAACGGGTGAGGGGCATACCAGGGTGAGGCCCCACATGTGCTGGACTCTCAGTACTCAGCTCGCCCTTCCTGCCGGTGGTGCAGTCTCACCTACAATTGCTGCTCTCTCCAGAGTTGGAATCTCCCTTGATTCCATTATTTTAGGTTCTTTCCACAGCTATTCTACCTGCCTCTCCCCTTCTGTGATATGGAATGAGATACCAATAAACTCGGCCAGAGGAGCTTTATTCCACCAATAAAAAAGGGCAGGGTCTCTGATCCAGGGGTGTGCAGACAAGTGGAGACAGGCATGGCTGAGATGGATGGACGATTCTCGTAGGAGTGAGCAGAGGCCCTGCCCCTAGTTCAAGTCCAGGTCCATGCTGCTTTGGCTACTGGTGCAGTAGGCAGTGCCGGGGCCAGGGCTGCTCCGTGAGGCTCTTGCCCGCAGCACCCGGCGCCACCTTCGGGCAGCTGCCCTCCAGGGAGCTGTGTAGCGCTGATCACTCAGCCCCATGGCCACAGGCACGGCCGCTGCACTGGCACTGCCCAGTGAAACAAGGGACAACAGAGTTCCAGGCCCCAGCGGTGGGCGCTGCTCATAGGCCAGCACCGAGAGGAGCAGGGTGGCCACGTAGGGTCCCCAGCACAGCCCAAAGAGCAGTGTGGCTCCAGCCTGTGCCCTCGCTTGCCTCCAGGTAAGGGCCCGGGCCAGGGCCGAGGGCACCCCGCGGCACACTGCCCGTTCCTGCCGGCGGATGTCCTGTAGCTGGCGATGGGCCGTGAACAGCACACGGGCAGAGAGAAGGGCTGCAGCACCCACGGCAGGCAGCAGCAGCCCATAGACTTCGAGGTAGAGGTAGGGGGCTGGGAAGACAGCCTGGGAGCTGCAGTTGGCACCAGGGGCCCAGTGGTTCCACCCCAGAGCGGGCAGGCTGCTGAAGAGCAGGGGGCCAGCCCAGGTGAGGAGCAGGGCCAGCCGAGCGCTCCCAGGGGCTCGGAGAGGCCGCAGCACTGCCATGTAGCGCTCCCCGTGCACCAGCAGCAGGTTGGCGAGCAGGGAGAGGAAGGAGAAGTTGGGAGCTAAGTGGAGGAAGAGACAGGACCAGTAGCCTCGGCGGCTCTGGCGCCACAGGCCTGGCAGTGTGGGCAGTGCCAGCCCTGTGAGCAGCCCAGCGAGCAGCAGGCTCAGGAAGAAGCAGCCAGCAGGCAGGCTGCGCAGGCGGCGGTCCCCGGCAATGCCCAGGGCCAGGAGCAGGTTGGCCACGACGATGAGGCTTGCCAGGACCAGGGAGAGCCCAAAGGCTCCCATGGGAACAGCGCCGGGCACCTCCCTGGTGCTGTTGGGTGTCATCTTGGGTCTGGGGACGGAAAATCTGGAGCAACGGCCGACATGCCTGGACAGGAGATGGGGTGGCCAGAGTTAGGGTGGGGCTGCGGGTCACTGTCCTCTCGGGAATACATATTAATCTAGAGGTTGTAGCCCAATGGACTGTAGGCTGTATACACATTTTTTCAATTAATGGCCAATTAAAATTTCTATTTCTGGCTTCTCTTAAGCCGGTTTGGCTCAGTGGATAGAGTGGTCAGCCTGGGGACTGAAGGGTCCCAGGTTTGATGCCGGCCAAAGGCACATGCCTGGGTTGCGGGCTTGATCCCCAGTAGGGGGGCGTGCAGGAGGCAGCCGATCAATGGTTCTCACCATTGATGTTTCTATCTCTACCCCTCTCCCTTCCTCTCTAAAATCAATAAAAAAATATTTTTTAAAAAAAGCAAGAAATAAGTTGTGGCAACACCCATGTCCTGTATGCTAGTGACCAGCTGGAGTGGGGACCTCCCCACAGGCCACTTCACCCATTTCTGTTATCTGCTTGGCCCCCTTGGGCAGCTGTGCTTATGCCTGCTTAGACTGAAAGATGGACCCACCCAGCCCCAAAGCAATCCCTGCCTCCACTGGCAAGGCCTCTAAATTAGCCAAAAGGGAAGACGGGGTGTGGCTGGTGTAGTGGTCAGCCAAAGCTGACAGCCTCCTCCAGGCTAGGGCCAGGTGCTAGGAGTGGGTGCTCAGGTGAAGGAGAGGGGTCCCTGTCTTCAGATGCTCGAAGCCTGGTTGGCACCAGAGCATTAGGATTGGGGTGGGGGCAGGAGTGAGGCAGAGAGGGATCACTGAGCATTAGAGTTAGTGGCGAGGTCAGGGCAATGGTGGCAGTAAGTGGGATGTCCTGTCCCTTGCACCACCATCCCCATATGCCCTGTGGCCAGTTGGTTACAGATGAGTGAGCAGCCTCTGGATAGGACTTCCAGCCCATAAACTTGACTCATCTGCACCACTAGCAACAGGTCCCTTCCTGGGAACTGGAGGAGAGAGAGGAGTTGCTGGGGGTAGAAGTGAGTGGGTGGGGGGAGGGGGGAGGATTGGCAGTGAATGTGGAGATGCCAGCAGCAAGGAGGACACTTCCCACACCCTGAGGCTGAAGCTGACCCCCAGGAGAGGGGAGAGGAGCTGCTGGGCAGGGCTGGCCTCTGCAGCTGGCTCTGTCCCTGTCCTTTCCTTTACCTGGCTCCTTGTTCTCAGCCTGCCAGCACCCCGGCCCCATGCCACATCAGGGAACGGGGAGGGGTCCTGGACCCTGTGGGAACGCCTGCTCCTGTCCCCGGGAGCAGCTGCTGTTGCTACGATTAAAGTCAATAAGGAAAGGATTCCTACTACCCCCTCCCCACAGCCACCCTGACTCAGGAGAAGCTGAGGCCCCCACTCAGGGCCTCCAAGCTGCTGCACCCCTCCCCCTGCCCCTCCCCCGTTTTCTCTTCCTCAATCTTCTCTTTGCCCCCAACTCAGGACATCTTTTCTTCTCAGCAGCCCTCCAGTTTCTGTTCCCCTTTGTCCCTGCATGTCAACTTTATTAAACCCCACAAGACCTCAGGGTACCTTACTTCCAATCTAGCCTCTGGATCCTGGGCTGGAGCTCCAGCCCTTCTGAGTGAGTCCCCTACCCCACCTCCACCAGAGCGGCCAGAAGAGAAGGGCCAGCCCCAGGAGCGATTTCCCAGTGGTGTGTGACCCTGCTGGCTCTGGTGGCAATGGCTTCTTCAGGATTGGGGCTGAGGGCTGGGGTGGGGAGGGGCGTAGCGACTCACATGGCAGTTGGAGACTGGTGCTCGTCAGCCTGGGCTGTCCTGTGTCAGGGAACGGCTGCAGCTGGCCCTGCAGGGCCTCTGGAGATGTCTGATGTCCCGGCCGGGGAGAACATGGTGCCTCCACTCTGGGATAGCAGGGCCCCAGGCTCGTGGCAGCCCAGGCTCTGCTCTTGCCTGGGTTCTGGAGGGATGGAACTGTGGCCACGGGCTTAGCCTAGCCCCGCCTCTGAGGGTGGGACCTGGCACACCCTGGCTTTAGCAAGTGGGAGGCCTTCCTCCTCTCCTGCTGGACCCAATCTTCCCCTTTCCAGCTACTGGCCGTAGCTTGTCACTTAGGGGGCAGATCCTCTCTCAGGTCACTCAGTTTGGAGACCCCCTCCCCTGATACTGCCTAGCTGATCTGAGAAATGCATTCCAGTTAGTGAATAATTTCCTTCTATCCCTCCCCAGTTTCTGCCCCAGCTAATACATTTACATTTTATGAGCTTTATACTGGAGTGGCCAGCCAGCTGCATATTGAGCTCCATAATCCTACCTGTCTGCCAAAGGGGAGTATGTGTGTGTGTGTGTGTGTAATGGTGGCAGTAGGGGGGTGAAGGTTGAGGATCTTCACTGCCTCCCATCTTATTGCCTGATAGACCTTTCAGATTATAAAGCCAGTCTTGCCTTCTAGAATCTGGAGTCATTTTTCGTTTTCCTCAGCTACTTTGTGAGTCAAGTTGTGGGCTACAAGCTACAAGTAGCTCTTGGGGTGTGATATTGGGCAAGCTACCTCTGGGCTCCAATTTTCCCACCTGTAAAATGGGGAAGAAAGAAAGCTACTCTTAGGGTTGTTGTGGAAAATGTTATGGGATAACATATGTAACTAATTAGATCCCAGTGCCTGACACTTAATGGGGGAAGCCACTCTTAGGGTTGTTGTGGAAAATGTTATGGGCCTATACAAGAAGCAACCAATGAATGCATATATAAGTGGAACAACAAATCAATGTTTCTCTCTCTCTCCTCCTTCCTCGATGAATAAGAGGCACAAGCCAGTGTTAGAATCAGAAAGCCTGGCTTTGGATCTCGGAATCCTGGCTGAGATCTTTTTCTTTTTTTAAAAATATATTTTATTGATTTTTTTACAGAGAGGAAGGGAGAGAGATAGAGAGTTAGAAACATCGATGAGAGAGAAACATCGATCAGCTGCCTCCTGCACACCCCCTACTGGGGATGTGCCTGCAACCAAGGTACATGCCCTCGACCGGAATCGAACCTGGGACCCTTCAGTCCGCAGGCTGACGCTCTATCCACTGAGCCAAACCGGTTTCGGCGAGACCCTATTTTTTTAGCTGTATAAATTTGGGCAAGTAACTAAAGTTCTCTTGCCTCAGTTTCCTCATCTGCAAAATGGGGCTCATATTGTACTCACCCATTGCAACTAAATGAAATATGTGATAAAAACTTAGATCAGTGCTTGGCACATAAGCACTGAATAAAAGGTAGCAGTTATTAACATTATTAGGATTTCTGCCCTTCTCTGCATGTCCCTTCCCTCCAGCCAATCCTCCCCTCTAAGAAAGAACTCCCCTGAGAAAGGCAGATTGCCTATGAAAAGCAAGAGGCCAGTGAGGCTTTTGCTCCACAGGAAAACTAAGGAAACTAGGTACAGTCATGTGTCACTTAATGACAGGGATATGTTCTGAAAAATGGGTTGTTAGCCAATCTCGTCGTCCTGGAAATATAGAATTTACTTACACAAACCTATATGGTATAGCCTACTACTCACCAAGGGTTAGTACAGCCTATAGCTCTGTAGGGGAGGAAAAATAATTTTCCCTCTACCCTTCTGGACTCTTGGCTGTGACATCCCTGTAATAAGAGACAGATTAACAAGAGAAAACAATTTCATAACATGCATACTTGGGAGCTAGGAGCTACCCAGGGAATCTGAGTAACTCACCAAAATGCCTGAAGTCATCACATTAAATACCATCTTTAGCTTAAGACAAAGGATGTTGGGAGTGGGGGGGAAAGGGCAGTAAACAAGGGGTAAGGTTGTTATGCAAATTTCAGTCAAGGTCTTCTACACTGATAAGACTTTCTAGAGATAAGGTACTTCCCCCTCTTCCTGGTACAGTGAGGGAGACTCCCTTACAAATGGAGAGGTCCCTACAAGCACAAATATCTTTTACAAAGAGTAACTTCTACTTGGTTTTCAGAGCTTCTTCCAAGTCATAGGGTTTCTTAAAATTAACCAGCCTAAAATAATCCTTATGCTAAAGAGACATATTTGCGAGTGACAAATTCTGTTCCCTTACAGCTCTCAGGCTACAAACCAGAACAGCTTGTCACTGTTCTGGATACTGTAGGCACTTGTAACACAATGGTATTTGTGTAATGCATTTTGCTACATGACTAGATGATAGGAATCTTACATCTGCATAATCTTTTAAAAAATATTTTTTAGTTCTAGCCGGTTTGGGTCAGTGGATAGAGCATGGGCCTGCGGACTGAAGGGTCCCGGGTTCAACTCCAGTCAAGGGCACATGCCTGGGTTGTGGGATTGGTCTGATGTGCAGGAGGCAGCCGATCATTGATTAGCTCTCATCATTGATGTTTCTATCTCTCCCTTCCTCTCTGAAATCAATTAAAAAAAAAAAAAATATATATATATATATATATATATATATTAGAGGCCCAGTGCATGAAATTCATGCACTCAGGGGAAGAGGGGTCCCTCAGCCCGGCCTGCGCCCTCTTGCAGTCTGGGAGCCCTAATGGGATGTCATGTGGAGTGGGCCTAAGCTGGCAGTCGGACATCCTTAGCACTGCTGCAGAGGTGGGAGAGGCTCCCACCATCGCTGCTGTGCTCGCCAGCCGTGAGCCCGGTTTCTGGCTGAGCGGTGCTCCCCCCGTGGGAGCGCACTGATCACCAAGGGGCAGCTCCTGCGTTGAGCGTCTGTCCCCTGGTGGTCAGTGTGCATCATAGCAACCGGTCATTCTGCCATTTGTTTGATTTGCATATTAGCCTTTTATTATATAGGATTTAACCTTTTGTACTCGGATGTCGAGTGTGACTCGACACGGTTAGCATTAGAATAAAGGAATCAAGAAAAAAGCAAGCGAGTGCAAAGGGTTGAAATTTGTTTTAATTGATTTCAGAGAGGAAGGGGGAGGGAGAGATAGAAACATCAATGATGAGTGTCTGTCCTCTCCTCTGCATGCCATTGGCCCCCAGATGTGTGTATATATGTGGGGGTGGGGGTGGGGGGCAGCACTGAGGGGTTGAGTAGCAAACTTTGATTTATGGTTTGAATTCCTTGGTCAAGTAAATTAGGCAATGCCAGCAGCTGTGGGTTTGTCCTTGGAGAAAATGTTAAGATGGAGAGGACATTCTGGAGGGCTTTGCTGGAGAAATAAAAGCTACCTTTTCTGTCTTCTCTGGAGCCCTTTATTCTCATAACTGTGTTCCTGTTGGTGCAAACGCGGAAAGATAAGATGTTGCATTCACCTGCTTGGAGCCAATGCAGGTCCTGGCCCCTTTCAAATTCATCCCACATTTAACTTTAAGGATTTGAAACATGCAGTGATAGGTTACATAGTTCAGTTTTATATCCTATTGGATTAAGTTTTTTGTTTTGTTTGAAAATAGTTATGATAGTCTTTTGGGGAAGAATCCAGTATTACCTAAAATTATTGGCAGTTAAATGTAAAATGTATTTTAAATGGGAAGTTTTTAGAATGTTGAAAAAAGAGTGATGAGTAAATGTCTAGGCCAAGATTATTTCAATAAACCTTTCAGAAACCTTAAAAAATAAAAAAAGAAATATCAACGATGAAAGAGAATCATTGATTGGCTGCCTCCTGCATGCCCCACACAGGGGATTGAGCCCGCAACCCAGGCAAGTGAGCGCCGCCAGTCAGGCTACATCTGCATAATCTTATGGGACCACCGTCCTATATGCAGTTCTTCAAAGACCAAATGTCTGTTTTAGAAAAGTATGTTTTTATTGATGTCAGAGAGAGGGAGGAGGAGGAGGAGAAATACCCTGACTAGGGATTGAACACCAGCAACCCTTCAGTGCATGCGGGGCATGGGATGACACTCAACCAACTGAGCCACACCAGCCAGGGTCAAACGTCTTTAAGACATGCATGACTGTATAGTGAGAGGAAGTCCAAGTTCAGGGTTAGAAAGGCCAGAAGTGTTGTGCCCCCATTTCTACATCGTATCCAGTGTGGCTTTGGGGTGAGGGAGAGAAGCCAGTTATACTCCCTTAAGACCTGAAATGGAAGGGAACAGGCTAAAACTGCAGCAAGAAAGCTGGAGGTAAGACATTAGGAAACACTTCCTCGCCCAAGAGCACAAGTGGATGAAGCAAGGGGACTCTGGGGTTCTCTGGGGGAGACCAGGGTTGAAGGGCTGGAGGCACAGCTGTCAGGGGTCCTGGAGAGCCAGGACTTACGTTGGGACAGTGGGTAGAGGAAAGCATCTAGCCTCAAACCCATCCTCAAGGGAGCCAGTGGGTGGGGGACACTGGGTTCCAACAGATGGTCCTCAGCCCCATGCTATCTGTCGGGCAGAAGTCAGAGGCTCTGGGAGAGTTCATCCTGGAGTCTGGACAGAAGTGGGTGTGGGGCCCCTCGGATATTGGACTGCCAGGAATAAACAGACCTCCTTCTGTTCCCAGCTCTGGCCTCCTCCCTGAGGGATCCAGGATGTCTGTGTTTTTTCTTGCTGCTCTGTCTAAACACTGTGTGTGGGATGACGTGTGAAGGGGTACAGCTTAGGCGGTGGGAACTGGGAAGCCTGGGTTCTATCCCCTGCTCCCTCGCCATTTCTTCCTTACTGGATCATCCAGTTCCTCTCTGCTCCCCCACAATTCCTGGGACTGACTCATCTGCCTTTTCTCCTTTGCCCAAAGGAGTCCTAGTGCAGGCAGCTTGCAGATGCTCCATTCAGCTGACTCTGCAGGCTCTACCACCCCAGCCACACCCAGTTCTCCTTTCCTCAGGTAAAGTCTGCATCATGGTACCCAACCCAGACTCTAGCAGGGAACGCTCTGGGCCTCCTTGGCTCATTCCATTCTCTTGGATATATGATTTTTGCTGATCCTCCTTGACTGTTCAACCATTTACTAACTCTTGGGAGTCTCTGAAAGGTTTGGGGCACAATCGTGTGACTGAAATGGCCAGGATCCTGGCTTCAGGAAGCCCTAAGTCAGCTATACAGCAGAACCCCTGGCCTGTTAGGGTTAAACAGCCAGATTCTCTACGTCTCCCCAGGAGCCAAAGGAAACTGCACTGCTTTCATCTATTTCCAAAGGGAGAAGTATTGCTTGAACTCAAATAGCACCCCCCACCCCAGTAGACCCAGGCTTGGATCTTAGGCCTCTGTAGCTTTTGGGATGAGTGTCTATCATTCCAACTTTGAATGAGACCAAAGGGGAATGAAATGGCAACTGCTAAGTACCACCTCTGATGCAGCAGCTAGCACTACTTCCTTTTCCTGGTTTCAACTTCCTGTCCTTTAACCCCACCCCTCCACTTCCTATTAGTCTTAT
The DNA here is from genome assembly GCF_951640355.1 of Cnephaeus nilssonii. Classification (NCBI taxonomy): domain Eukaryota; kingdom Metazoa; phylum Chordata; class Mammalia; order Chiroptera; family Vespertilionidae; genus Cnephaeus; species Cnephaeus nilssonii. Next base: position 21,408,570 of record NC_137081.1, on the reverse strand, counting down.
TGCCTTTTCTGCCAAGCTCCTAGATCTTAAATATATTTTTATTGATTTCCGAGAGGGAGAAGGAGATAGAAACATCAATGATGAGAATCATTGATCAGCTGCCTCCTGCACACCTCACACTGGGGATTGAGCCTGCAATCCAGGAATGTGCCCTGACCCAGAGTTTAACTGTGACCTCCTGATTTATATATAGGTTAATGCTCAACCACTGAGCCACACTGGTCAGGCCCAAGCTCCTAGTTCTTAGCATACACAGGTCCCACTTTACCCAGGCATGGAGAGTCCCACCAACACTCTCCCCATCTCCCATTGCACCCAAGCAGAGAAAAATACCAACTCTCTTGGGAAGGACCTTGGCTTATGTTGGACTTTGCTTCCTTAGCAGTCCTGCCACTTCTGATCCCCTTGAATGTATAAGAATGGAACTTAATATTTATTAGATGGCATTATCAAGAATAATTATAGGCACTGTAATTGCCTATGTGATATCCAGTTATCTTCAAAAGCTGACCCTCATCTTGAGGCCTCCTTCCTCCCATTGTCCACAGGAACTTGGCTGAAGTTAGTGTGCCTTTGTCCACAAAGGGAGGGTCTTTCTACACTAATACCAAGTATGTCCGGACACAGGTGAAGACAAAGGAGCAAGTCTGGAGAGTCTTCACCCGCATGGACTTTTATAAGACACTGCCTTGGGATCTACTGCTGTAAAAAATATGTAACGCCTTGTTTTTTCCCTAACTCTGTATTTTCTAAGCAACCTTGGCTTTACCATCTATAGACTGTATAGGTTTCAGATTCTCAGAAATCTGATCTCCACTATTGGCTAAGAGAACAAGTGAATTCCAACTTATTATGGAACTGTGCTCTAAACCCAGCAGGAAAGCAAAAACTGCTCCTAGTCAAAATTACCCTTGAAAACCCCTACTAGCTATTAAGGGGTGCTATTTCAGTTCAAGCAATACTTTTCCCTTTGGAAATTGATAAAAGCACTGCAGTTGGTTCCTGGAGAGATGCGGAGAATCTGACTGTTTAACCCTAACAAGACCAGGGGTATAGAATACATACATACATGTCACCATCACCCAATATATCTAATTTAGCCAGGCTTTCCAGCTAACATGAGTAGGTGACAAGGGGCTATGTCCCAGGAAAATGCTGGGCAGATTTCAAGTGGGATACTCTTCCCACTGGAGGCCACAGGGTCAGCACAAGCAAGGGGACAGGACTCTCCAGTGTACATGTTTGTTGGGACCAGCACATAACTCCCTGACTGCATCCCGAGCTAAGGACCCATTTAAATGAAGTCAAATGAAGTCTAGGTGACTAAATGGCTTTCAAACTTTTTGACTATGAGCTACAATAAAACATTTTCCAATCCAGTCAAGATATGCATATATACCTTAACCTTTTGCACTCGGATGTCAAGTGTGACTCGACACGGTTAGCATCGGTAGCAGGAATCGAGAAAAAAGCAAGCGAGTGTAAAGGGTTAAAACACATTTCAAAATTGGTACTTACCCTTAATAGGTGTGATGCACTGATTGATCTAGTCTGTACTATTGTTTTTAAAAAATGCTGACAAATTTAAAAATGACAAAGCTACACATGTGATAAAAATGCATAGAAGTAACAAAAATGAGTGCATGTAAAACTGGTACAATTTGAGTGATGCCAGGACTGTAACCACATCAGTTTCCTGGCTATGATACTAGTTATGCAAGATGTTACCAGGGGTGAAAGGTACACAGGATCTCTGTATTACTTCTTACAATTGTATGTGAGATATAATTATCTCAAGATAGTACAGGAAATAAAAATGCTGGTTGTGATTCAGTCAAGAAATTTCGTGATTCATGAGCCTCAACCCAGCTTGAGCATTAGATGGAGACAAATTAAAATGGAAAGGAGCACGGATGGCATGGCTCAGTAGTTGAGCGTCGGATCTATGAACCAGGAGGTCACGGTTTGATTCCAGGTCAGGGCACATGCCCCAGTTGCGGGCTTGATCCCCAGTGTGGGGCCTACAGGAGGCAACTGATCAATGATTCTCTCTCATCATTGATTTTTCCTTTCTCTCTCTCGCTCCTTCTCCCTTCCTCTCTAAAAAATCAATAAAAATTTATTTTCTAAAAACAGGGAAAGGAGATAGAAACCAGTAGGATGGCCCTCAGACCACTTTAGGTGCTCCTAAAATTCTCCTGATAGTTCTTTAACCAAACAAACTTTCTGAACTAAGTTTATTTTAGGGATCAGAGTCCTGCTAAGGGACAGCATACTTTGCTAGGCTCTGTATGTACTATTTGCTAGGCAAGAATCTCCCCAAGTGAGTTTTTTTGGAGTGCCAGTCTCTTGGACTGTTATGTGAGAAAGAAAAATGTGGCCACTTCGTTTGCATCAGATCCACACCTAAATACCTACCAATGTCCTGCAGAATCACACACTTCCTGGAATACACTGGGGAAATGCTATACATTATTCATATAAAAGAATAATCCAGAACACACTTTAATGTGCCTATCACTGTCCTGGGAGTTTCTTGGCTACAGCCAGACAGACTTAGTAACAGAGCTTTAGAGCAAACTTATTCAAGTTTACTCAGAAATGCCAGCCAAGAGCTCACTAGCTAGCCATTCTCTCTAAGGGGAGGCTGAGGGGCTCTGGAGCCTGAGGTTTTCCCGTTCAGGTCTGCAGGTTCCTCGTCCTCCATCTCGCCTCTCTTTTGGACTCACAGTCTAGAAACCCAGCAAATTCTCATGTAAGATAGAAAGATTTTCTTTATTAATGACCCCAACCGTATTTCTTTAGATACAGGAGTTTTGAACTCAAATACTCAGGAGAAAACAAGTTAAGATTGCATTATCCTGCAACTCATTACCAGTAATATATTGCAAAGCAAAAGAGCTTGGAAGGAGGGTGGAAGGGAAGGGGAGTGAGGGCGGGAAGATAAAGAAAAGGAATTAAGTTGATCAAGTGGATTTTTTTTTTTTAATTCTTGGGAACTATCAAGTCCTTGCAAGCACAGCTCGTTTCTGCAGATTATTTTCCAACGTGTACAAAATGGAACCTAAATGGAGAATCCCTTGAGAACCTGAAGAGGTGCAACATTAAAAGCTACGATTATCCAGTAGCAAGTGTTCCAGCCTTCAGTTGCCAGCAGCTTCCTCTTCCTGTTCCCAAGAGTTAGCGGGATGAAAACGTCTTCCCCCTTTAAAAGCAGAGAATAAGTGTAAAGGCTAGTTTCAGGCTCACCTTACCTTCCACCCACACTCCTGAACTAGGGATGGGATCCCAAAGAGACACTAAGCACGAGGTGGAAAGGTTCCACCAGCTCTTTCGTTCTATTGAATACTTTCAGGTACCAGGAAATACCTGCGCTAAGTCCATGAGGACATTCAACGTCCTCAGTAGAAAGGAAAATCATTTGTCCACAGTTTCTGGATGGCCTAGATCTACTTGTATTTCAGAGTGGGCTCAAGCCTTTTCCTGGTAGAGATCAGGCTCCTCCTACACAGCTTATAGCTTTTTGGGCAGCAAATGGCAATCCCATTTTAAATCTTTCACCATGGAGGCAGAATGATCAAAGAAGTAACCCCCAATTACACTTTTGGTTACAGAATACCTGCCTGGCTAGGCTTCTGAGTCGTGTTCTACCCACTATTCCCCCACAAGGGTAGCTTTGAGAATAGGCGGGTTCTCAATGACAGAGAGTAGTATTTGCTAAAGCAGCCTGGAAGCAAGAGCTGAGAACTATGGGAATTTTTTCCTGCCCTGAATGTCTCACCCACCCCCAAAGGAAACCATCCCACCTCCAATAAAAAGTTCATGAGCCTTTGATTCTGGCAGAGCACTGTAAGTGCTAACGGTTGGCTTCTGATCCGGGGCCATTTCTTGCAGCAGGCCTGCCACCCTATTACATGCTGTTCATGGTTCTGCAGGCCCCTTCTGCTCTATTGTACCAGGAAGTGTGTGTGTGGGTGTCCTGGCTTCTCCTGCCCAGCTGAACCAGTTAACTCCTGCCTACCCTTAGTAACATAATCTGGTTTTGGGGATGGCTGCAGGTGTCTGCCTCCCCCTTCTTTCTGGGGCCCATCTCTGCCAAAGAGAGGTTTCGGGACAGAAAAAGGCAAAGCTGCTCTTTGTAAGTCCCAAGGAGGAGGTTTATGGGCAATTTATTAATTTCAATGACTCATCCTTTCCCAGTTCCCCTATCAGGATAGAGTTGTTCTATCCTGCCCCTCAGACAACTGCACTCACTTTGCAGCGACTCCCAGGAGCACCTGTTGGCTGTGTAGCAGGGTGAAGGAGGCGTGGGGGAAGACACTGGGCAGCGGCTGCCTAGTGGGCTCATCTCCTGAATGGACAAGCAGGCAGCCCTGTAACTCCCTGTGATGCCCTGTGTTTGGTGTGTGACAGGCTGGCCAGGTCAGGCTTCCTTCTGCTGTCCCTAGCTGCTTGTTCACCTCCTGGGCTCTACCAAACTGCCTTCTCTCCCCTGAGCTCTGAAAGTGGCACAAAATGGGTTGCCTCACACTCAGGGTCACCAAAGTGGTGCCTGGTGAGAAAAGCATTCCTGTGGAAAGTGAGCAGAGAAAGAAGGGGAGGTTGTAAACTCCAGGATGGAGGCAAGGTTCTGGAGGGGCAGAAAGAACATGTGTGTCTCAGCATTTACACCTGCTTCTGTCTGCCCCCATTCGCCGCCCCGTTTTAAGATAGGCCAGAAGCTGCAGAAGGAATCATGCTGCCATTTTGTTGCCAGAGTACCTGGGCATCTCTCTAAGCAGAGGATCTAGTTACAGGCTGAACAGCACTCGGGGCTCTGGGCAGAGCTACTCCAGAGAAAGGCCTTTGGTACTAATTTCCTAATGAGACTGGGAAGTCTCCAAAGCCTTTGCCTGAAGAAGCCAGGGGCGACTTTAACTGCTATCTGGTGTTTCAGAGGTTGAAAACCCTCTGCTCAGGCACATTAAGAGCCAGATACTCCTCTCATCCAGTCAAGTGGCAGCAGAAACTAACTAGCCAGAGGAGAGAGCTTGAAGCTTTAAGCATACCACACCCACCAAAGGTTATCTGCAAGAGTACTGGGTGTTGGCAAATACACCAGCTGTGAGGGGCACGGGGGGAAAGTGTGGGAGGGAGGCTTAGGTCCCCTCAATACTGTAATTCAATGGGCACAAAAGACAGTAAATAAGTACCTATTACCTTATTTTAAGAACAGGATTGCCTAAACTTCACCAGCAAGGGAACCAAGGCCTGGCCCTTTGCACAAAGACCTAAATCTCCAGGCTCTAGATCAAGAGGCCTCTCCTGTACACACTCACCATTTCCATCCCTGATAAAGGCAACCTCTTCTCCATGCAAAATGCCTGCTGAGGAGCAGACCAGGAAAAAGAACACTGGTGTGTGTTTCCAGGCCCATTTACTCAAGCAAATGTTGTTAAAGTAAATTGCTCCTTCTCCAGGAAGACCTTGAGAAGGACAACACTGACCTCAACTCAGGCCCAGAGAGAACACAGCCTACCTGGGTAAAAAGGTCCCGTTGTGTTCTAGCTGCCATTCTTCTAGCTCACAAACATGTGGGAATAAGGAAACACAGCCCCGCCCATTCAGAAATGAAAACCTGTTCACCCCACCTTTAGTCTGTCTGGTAGCTGAGGCCCAACTCTGCTGCCTCACATATGGATAGCTACTGCCCAGATACCCGAAGGGCCAGGCTACCAACACCCACTATTTCCTGCTTAGTGAGCTCAGGAGAGGAAGGTGGTCTTGTTGTGGGCTCGCCCTACTCACGTGATTGTTTTCATTTCTTTCTTCTCGGCATCTGGGCGTGCACGGTTCAGCACCTTGAGGAAGTCGGATGTTTTTGCCCGCATACGTGTGTGAATATAGGCCTGGGGGCAAACACATCGAGTACTGAAGCAGAGTCCCATACTAGAAAGACAGCTTTGCTTTCACTAGAAGTTATCAGGAAGGTTTGGAAACATCCCCTGGATTGACACAGGGCTTTGCAGGGAAGCAGGAGACATAGATTCATCTCTCTGCTAGGGGGAGTGGTGGTGGGGGAGAGATGCATCAAAAACCGTGATTTCCTGACCTCTAGAACCATCTACTTAGAGTTCACAGCAACAACCTGGACTACAGGATGACTTTTTGTTATCAGCTCTAGTGGAGAGAATGACCGAGGGCACAGGAGCTGAGATGTTGTGGCTCCTCTCACCTTAGAGCACTTGATGTGGTAGTGCAGGTAGTCCCGGAACGTGTGGATCAGGTTGATGGTATTGTCTCGAGCGCTGGCATTGGTGTGGCGAGGGAACAGCACTGGGGGGCACAAACAAAGGGTCAACATATAACACCAATGCCAAAGGGCAGGAAGACCAGTAACCCACCGTCAGCTCCCATCTCCTGCTTAAGTATCATCCACTCGTTTCATGCCCAGGCTGTCAGGGTTTCCTCCTTGAGACCAGGAAGGGATAAATACCTTAACTAGGGCAGGTGCCAGTGAGTGCAGGTGAGGACACTCAGAAAAAGGAGGCGATCATGGCAGAAAACAGAGCTCCCCAAGGAAAGGGCGTGGCCCTGGCATTCATCCCAGTTCCGGATTCTGTGGCTGTGCACTCCCAAAATAATAAAACCTGGCCTGCCACATGCCTCTGCAGCTCAGCAATCTCTTTGAAAGGTGATACTACTATCTACTAACTTTGGAGAAAATACTTTACCTTAAGAAATCAGGATTAGGCCCCAGCTGGTTTGGCTCAGTGGTAGAGCATTAGCCTGCGGACTGAAGGGTCCCAGGTTAGATTCCAGCCAGGGGCACATGCCCGGGTGGCAGGCTCGATCCCCAGTAGGGGGTGTGCAGGAGGCAACCGATCAATGATTCTCTCTCATCATTGATGTTTCTATCTCTCTCTCCCTCTCCCTTCCTCTCTGAAATCAATAAAAAAATGTATTAAAAAGAAAGAAATCAGGATTAGGAAACCAAGCCTCCCTGTACTATGTCCTTGGTGCTGAAGTAGAGTAAACCTTAAGATAAACTAGATTCAGACAAGACCCTGTATTCCTGTGGTGAAAACCAAACATTATGGTATAAACAATAAGGACTTGAACTCTCTTGATGAGGACAGGCAGGAGGGACTGCTTTGGATGGAGGCTGAGAAAAGCGGCTCCCATGGCACTGACCACCTGAAGACCTGTGCAGGCACTCAGCCCTCTGCACCTACACCCCCGCCCCTGCCCCCTTTGGCTTCTTGAATCCTCTCTATTTCCCGCACCTACTCTACTCAGTGGTTTCACCATCAGCAAAATCCTAAGTATGAAGTTTTGCTGAAATGAAAAGGAATGTGCCCCGAAAAGAAGTGACCACCAGGATAGGGTAACTACACTGTACAGAACCTAAGATGCTCATGGCTGGAAGTTTACCATCAGTTTATGTACCATAGAGACATATGTTTCCAATTAAACTGTGATATGCTATGAACTGTAGCTGCATCCTGACCTCATGAAAAGAAAAAATGTGTAGCTTAGATGTAAGGAAATAGGGTAAATCCACTCACCCCATTTAGCACTGAGGTGAATTAATGAAAACTTCATGAAAGGGGACATTTTAGGGCATGAGGTACAGTGTGTGTACACACCGTTATTCCAAACTGTCAGCTCGAACAATGAGCCAAGCCAGATCACTAGGCAGAAGCAGCTGTAAGATGGGAAGACCTGAATTCCTTCAGTGGAAAAAGTGGAATAAGTGAATCATGGTTGGAGCTTCAGCCTAATTCCAAGAAAACCAAGAAATGCCAAATGACAGAGAACTCCCAACAGCTGCTCAGCAATGCTTTACTCCCAACACTTGACATTAGAGGCTACGCCCCACCTTAGGATTTAAAACAAGAAAACGGAGAGATGACTACTGTACATGACCTGTAATTAGTGTCTTGTGACACTCCCACTTACAGCATTGGTATGCCTACTTTTGCCCCCTCCCCCTAACATTTAACAAAGGTCTGTCCAGGGCAGGCAGTCTGTAGTCTGAACGCATCAAAGGCACACAAACATGGTGACCTCACCCTGCTTACCGAAGGTAATGTAGCCAATGTTGTCACCCACAGCAGCATCGGTGTCTTTCAGCTCCAGAGGAGGTTCCCTGTGGCTAAAGAGGACCTGTGGGGCCGTGTGGCTGGCTCTGCGTCCTTCTTTGAACTCCTGCCAGGACAAAGCAAAGAGAATCTGGTGTAAGATAAATAGCAACTTATGTTACGGGTTTTGCTCTGTGGGGTGTGACCTTTCAGCTCTCGGGACCAGTAGATGACTAAAACTCAACTATACCTAATGTGAAATATTACAAGTGCTGGTGCTAACAACGCACTTCAGATTCAAAAAGTAGAAATCAGAATGTACTTATGTTCAATATTCAAAATGTGATGAAAACCATTGTTAATCTTCTTCCGTTTCTCTTGTTTTAGAATATCATAGGTGATAGAATCATATCTGAGATTAAACAGATGACAAACTGCAAAGCACTGGGAGAACCAGATTAAATTTAAGGTAAGGGCTACTACTTAATAGTTTTGTTGATTCAATGTGAAGGAGGTGATACTTTTCAGGAAATCTTTAAAATTTCTGGATGAATGGAACCCAAGCTTAAACTTGGTTAAGACTTCAAGAGGAAGTCTCAACTCCTTTTATCTTTGCATATAAATCCTGATGAGCAGACTGATTTTTTTATCACTCCCCTCACCCTCATCTCCACGTCTTTCAGTCTCATGAATACCACATTTTCTCTGAGCTCCGGGTGTTAACACAAGTCTTGTTTCACTGAAATATCTTAGATCCTGTTACTATTTAGAATTCATCAATGAGAACTTTAGATGAAATTTAAGCTCTTCATGGGGCAGAAGACAACGCAGTTAAAGAAGCTGAGTTGTCTTAGTGTTCACTGAGACAAGGAGACCGTGTGACATGAGAAATGAAAACCTAATGTTTAATTCTGGCTCTTGAATGGCCCTGGACTAAATAAACAGCCACCATGCTGCATAAGAGCTCATCACCTTTAACAAAACGAGCCCACCCATCCTTATCAAACTACAGCAAAATGACTGAGGATAAGACAATCAGCCACACCATCCCTGTTCAAATCTCCAAGTCTCAAGCTTTTCCAATCCATACATTCCTGTGTAAACAGATAAGTGATACAAGGCATCCCTGTCTCAACCCAGATCTGTAAGAACTGAACTAGATCTTCCAGCAATGCCAGTAAGACCAGATGATCCAAAGTCACTGAGTGATGGCAGAAGGATGGAACCAAGGGCTTAACCAAGACCTGAGTTTTATGAGCACTAAAAGCATGTTTAAACAGCCGCTCTTCTACTACGCTCACATATGACCTCTTTTATAATGCCATCTAGAACAGCCTGGGGCAGCTGGCTGCTCTCTCCGTGGGTTTCCCATGTCTTTTCTACAAACCTCTACTATGACACTGCACTATTTATTAATGCAGCTGGCTTCCCTACCAGGTTGTGAGTTCCTCAAGCCAAGGATTCTGTTTTATTCCTCTAGCTATTCCTTTGTCCTTCAAAGAGGCTGCCTAACACATGGATTGCTGAATGAAAGAAAGCACTTCTACCCTAGCTGACTTAAATTCTACAGGAAGGAACAGAAACCATGTTTCCATTTGGAGGTAAGAATAATACACATTGATCAGGAAGCTCCCAGCAAATTAACGGCAAAGGAAGGATAACACTTGTTATCCTTCTAATGTCTACTCTGGGATCTCAGTTGGTGGAAAATAAATCAACACAGCTGCGTTAGGTTACTCCCTTTTGAATTTTGTTCTCCAAAAGAAAACTATTTGGAGAGGCTGAAAAGAAGTTACGATCATTCAAAATGGAAATTCCTAAAGCAAAACTCTAGAGCATTGATGGGCAACCTTTTGAGCTTGGTGTGTCAAACTTCGCCAAAAAACTGAGCATAACTCGGGTAGTGTGTCACTTTGAGGAAAAAACATTATTTCGCAAATGTTTCATCCTCAGGAGCAGCAAATGTTTCATCCTCGGCATGCGGCCGCCTCATCGGCCGCGTGTCATCAGAAATGGCTCCGCGTGTCAGTGCTGACACGCGTGTCATAGGTTCGCCATCACTGCTCTAGAGATTGCCCATCTCTAGAAAACACCTTTCATTATGCAAAGGGGCTGGGAGGTTTTCTAACTTCTATTGGTTTTACTCTTCAGCCTTAGGGGAGAAAACAAAACAGATAATAACCATCTGCCAGCATTTTCTTGTGTTTAGTAAGTTTCTCGAAGGCTCCAATTCACTTATACATGTGGCATTCACATCCAGATGGGGTATTTATAAATCTGAGGTGACATTACTATTTCATTAGTTCTGCATATAGAAAATAATACATTTAAGACTTACTTCTCCTTTAGAAATGTCATGTCTTTCTCTTTGGTTCTCTCTCTTAACACTTAAAAATCAACCCACCAACCACCCAAATAGTTTCTTTCCTTAGTGTCTTTGTTACATATGTATCAGCAATACTATCTCTTTTTTCTCCCTCCAGGTAGGAGGTCTTGAGCATCACAATACTATTTTTCTTTTCTATCACAGCACAATTTATTACAGAAGTTCAGAATAAATCCAAGTATCTACAGAAATTTAGTATATGATATAGGTAGCATCTTAAATCAGTAGTATAAACATGGGCTTTTAGATTATTGCTATTGGGACCAGTGGGTAGCCATGGATGGCTGGATGGGTCCATCTTTTATGTTACAGACCAGGAGAAACTCCAAGTAGATCGTAAAAAGATTTATGTGTAAAATAAAACTAAAAATTCTAGAAAAATAATACAGGTCAATTTTTTTTTCTTTAAATAAATATATTTCAGAGAGGAAGAAAGAGGGAGAGATAGAAACATTAACAATGAGAGAGAATCATCGATCAGTTGCCTCCTGCACGCTTCCTACTGGAGATCAAACCTGCAACCCAGGCACGTGCCCCGACCCGGAATTGAACCGTGACCTCCTGGCTCACAGGCTCAACCACTGAGCCATGTCAGCCGGGCTAGGTCAATTTCTTTATAATCTTGAAGTAGGAAAGGAGTTTCTATGACTCAAAATCAAGAAAGCCATAAAGGACAAGATTGATCAATTTAACCCTTTGCACTCGCTTGCTTTTTTCTCGGTTCCTTTATTCTAATGCTAACTGTGTGGAGTCACACTCGACATCCGAGTGCAAAAGGTTAATTATGTGTAAATGAACTACTTCTGCATGGGGGAATAAAAAGACCACAAAACCTAATGACAAACTAGAGGGGAAAATTGCAACTCTTATCACAGACAAATGGCTAATCTCCCTACTATATAAAGAAATAGAGAAGATCAATAACCCAACTGAAAAATGGGTAAAGAACATAAAGACACCTCACAAGTAAAGAAAAACAAAAACCTTAAACATAAGAGAAGATGTTTTGACCTTGCTCATAATGGAACATAGATACCATTTAAAATCCATCAGATTGAAAGAAATCCAAGTCTGACAACACATTCTGGGGAAATGGGCATGTTAAAATGGATGGAAGGGAAAATGGTACACCTTCTGTGGAGGAGAGCTTGGCAATATCTATCAAAATTACTGACTTTGGCCCTAGTCAGTTTTGCTCAGTGGATAGAGCGTTGGCCCAAGGACTGAAGGGTCCCAGGTTTGATTCTGGTCAAGGGCATGTACCTCTGTTGCATGCCTGATCCCTGGCCCTGTTCAGGGCCCTGTGTGGGAGGCAACCAATCAATGTTTTAATCTCTGTCTCTTCCTCTCTCTTTAACTCTCTCTAAAAATCAATGGAAAAAGTATCCTCGAGGATTAACAAAACAAACAAAAAAATTGACTTTGTTCCCAGGTCAGGAAAATATCCTATATATTATTATATAACTAGAAGCCCAGTGCATGAAATCGTGCAGCCCCACCCACCCGCGCCAGTCTTTGGTCATTACGGCGTTAGGGCCACAGGACTTTTATAAAATAGATAAAAGCCTAATATGCAAATTGTCCCCTTGACCAGGAGTTCGACCACTCACTATGACGTGCGCTGAACACCAGGGGGTGGCGCAGAACATGGCGGGTGTCAGCGATATGGTGCTGGCAGTGGAGGCACTGCCGGCCCCAATAGGCCCTGTCGATGGAGCAGGTGAGCGGGCAGCACCAAGCCAAGGCGGGTGTGAGCAGGGCTCCCAGGCACTGAGGGAGCCAGGCAGGGGCCCGATTACTCAGGCAGAGGGTGCGTGCGCGCGCGGGGACCCAGGGGCCCAGAGATCAGCTGGGACCTGCCCATCCACGCCAGACGCTTGCGCTTCGATCGCTAGCCAGGCCTAGGGACCACACCCTGCACGAATTTCATGCACCAGGCTTCTAGTATATTATATATATATAATCACACATATATACAGATAGCAAGGGTCCTCAAAATAATATCTTCACAAATATCTAAAGAGGCAGATGGCTTGTGTCTTGTCTCTCAACATAGGGAACCCAGTGGTTTCCATTTAACTTCTTAGTTACTGACTTTAAGATCTACGTAATATGGAAAAATTCTAGTTTACCATACTCCAATCTCCAAAAGAGCTGTTTTTAATTGCTTCTCACAGAATAAGCATTGAAATGATGACACCTACCAGCCTTTCTCTTTGTGGGCATACATCAGCTTACAGGCCTACAAAGATAATGCACCAAATCCAGGCACTAGACCATTGTGTGTATGGGGACTGGAAACTCCCTGTCTTTTTTCTACAGGCAGTAAGCATCCCTCAGAGTGTGTCTGCCAAATGACAAAAGCAGGAATTGTGTTCTGACCAGGCTTGAAGTGCATATTGGCATGGGAAAACCCACAAAGGCCCACAGCAAGCAGACTAGTGACCACGAGGGACTTCAAACAGTGTCCCAGGTCACAACATTCTGTGCCAGGCATCCATTGTTCTTTCTCCTAGAAGTTTAAAATAACTAGGCCCAAGAAAATGCGCAGATTATTTATTTTTGGGAAAAAACTGGCAGAGTCAGTCTAGGTTTCTATGGTCATTTCAAATAAGTGACCCCAGACTTTCAATTTGGAGAGGGAGGCGGGCAGATGGCTTCCTGAGCACAGCCATTTCACATTCCCAGACACCATATGAGCCTGCACGGTGCCAGGCCAGTCACTAACTGGAGATGCTGTCAGTGCAAAAATGCAGAGACTTTGTTTTCCCTTTTAGACAAGTCCTCTACCACATGTACTGTGAGGGAGGATTTACATTCATAAACAAAAAAATACACAAAATTCTCCTAGGGAACAAATCTCCAGTACACTCTCCAAGATAAGATCTGTTTAGAGTATAAAAAGAAGCTAAGATGTCGCCTGGAATAAAATGGAACAAGATTGGTAAAAACCAGCCAAATCTAAATATATACTTCATAGGTTTTAAAATTAGTTCGTTGGTCTGGATTTACCCCAATTTCTGAGCTACTGCATTTAATTCCCGTCAATTCTGCACAAAAATATATGAAACTCCTGTCTGGAGGCTTACATTTTGGACCCAAGATATATATATCTATATATATTCTTTCTCTCTCTCTCTCTCTCAAACATACATACAACATTTATTACTCTCAAAGGCTAGAAGTATTAATATTCCAATTCTTCTGCATAGGGACTCCAAAATTAGAGTTTCTGATTCATTAGTCTAAACACAAAAAGCCATGACAGATGGATCAAATTGAGATCACTTTTGAAGATTTCCCTAGCCACGTTGTAATCAAGTATCCTCACTATATTAAGTACAACTATCTTTTAACTCTACTTGGCAAAAAAAAACTCTGCCTCAGAATTCTTAAATCTCATCACCCTACCAAGGAACAGAACGAACATAAAGTTTTTTGAAAATTTAACCACTATACTAGATTTTGAATGCCAAGCCATTTCATGAGAAATCAGCCTGGATACCACTTCATCATGAGCTCTCATGTCCCAGAGCCAGCAACTGGTTAGCAGGTATCAGACTCAGGAATCTAGTGACAAAAGTCAATAGACCTTGCCAGAAATCTGATGAATACAAGAGGATAGGAAGTGTGACCAAGCTTTAAATCAAAGACCCCCATGGCAGAAAGGATGCTTAATATTTTAGTCATATTGTTAGTATGTTTAATACTCAAATCACCCTCTAGTCCAGTCCTACAAAGGCTAAAACCACTAAGAAACATTCAGTGGTGGGGGCTGTTTAATTGAATCTTCAACAAGGTCCAACATCAACAGAACTGACAGTTCTCTTTTCTGTGCCTATGGTGGGTTTTGGTGTCAGGTTATAAACCACCACACTATGGTTTTGCCCCAAGACGTCCGCTCCATACCTGCATGAACACCTTTCCAATGACCACATCGTCGTCATCCTTAAACACTGTGCTGAAGACTACCGTGACTCTGTCCTTTTTAGACTCAACATACCTGAGGGGAACAAAACCCATGAGTAAGTACAGAATCAGAACGGGGTTTTGTTAAGAACTTGATCTACAAGTAAATTAGGAGGGTAAAGTCATAAATCTCTTAATTCATAAAACAAGGTGTGCCCAGTGAGACTAAGTAGTTATGGCCAACAAAGTCCGTATAATAAATGCATGGCCTGAGAGCGGCAGGAGAGGAAAATCACCAAAGTAGATGTTATTAACTTTGCCTATATGGTATGAAATGGAATCTCGAGTTAGTGATTCTCTGAACACCACTTTTAAAGTTTAATTTCTTTATATACAATGAAACTCACAGCATATAGATGATCCAAGAGTTGCAAAAACACAGAACCTATGGGCACCCTCTACCTCCTGATTATCCGGCTATATTACTGAAGGGGACGCAGAACAGTGGCACCTTAAAGGAAAGCACTGGATTCTCTTTTCATCTATTGCCAATGTTCAATACTGGAGACTAGGGAAGTAGCCTCCCCTCTGACCTCAAATCATACATCCTGGCTTAAAGAATTTATGAGAAAGACACTTCGGGGGAGGAGGGTTCACACAACAGAGTCTAAGGTTTGACCTAGCTGTATGTCTTTTGATAAGTGTGTGCGACAGCCACACCCATGCTTCAGAACCATATTCTATACTCACATGGTCTCATCATCCCTATAATGGATAACTGCCCTGTTCTCTCCTTCCTTGCCCTCTTCTTGGAACTGGAAGTATTTCTCAAAGACAGAGGCAAAACAATTTCGTTTCAACATGCCAGCCTGATGCACAATGGAATCCTTGGATGCAGGCAGATTTTCAAGGTCGTATAGCAAAGAGACATTGTATCCTGGCGGGAAAAAAACACCCAGTATGATATTATTAAAAAAAATACAAAAACTTTCCAAGTTCTTATGACATTTTATTTTGTCTCAATGCTCATACTTTTAACCCCGGTAGAATGCTGTCCATTCCCACCAACCTCATAGGACAAATGAGGTGAAATAAAATCTCAATTCTTGTAACATCACTGTATACATACAGCTAATTAACAAACGCTATGCAAAAATATGAATCAATATCGAAGATGACTGATTACAAATAAATGGGAAGACGACATCCTCTGGAAACTTTGATTAGAAATTTAGTGTTCTACGCACAGTTGTGAAGGTGACTGAGTAAAATTTTTCTCGGAGACTTAATGTGCCAAGTGCCAACAAACTGGGCATCTTTTTTTTTTTTTTTAAATACGCTTTTATTGAGTTTAGAGAGAGAGGACGGGAGAAGTATAGAGAGACACTTCTAGGTTCATGGGTCTATGCTCAGCCACTGAGCCACACCGGCAGGGCACTGGGTATCTTTCTGATAATAAAATATACCTCCTTATGTACCATTGCAAGTCCTTTGTGGAAGGAGGCAGGATATGGAAAAATCTAGAAAAAAAAATCTCCAGTAGCTTTTATTTGTATACACTAAATTTTTCAAAATGTTTTAAAATATTTTACTTCATTTGGTCTCCATAGGAATACTTTGAAACAGGCAGGTCAGATTTTTATTCTCATTTCAGAGGGAAAAAGAGCTTCAAACAGGCAAAGTGCCATGACAAATGCAGCATGACAGAGAGGTAGAGGCAACTCTATTTGGAGCTAAACAGAACTGGAGCCAAATCCTGGCCTTGCCACTTTTGTGACCTTAGACAGATTGCCTAACCTCTCCAATTCTTGCATCTGTTAAAAAAGGGGGTGGGGTGAGATGGGGGAGACGATTGGGAGACTTAAGAGAAAAGTACAATATTTAAAGTGTCTGGAACACAGTGAATCATCAATAAATGAGGCAGAACAGGACTGAAATTCAAGGCTGCTGACCACTGCACTGTTCTGGCTCCTTAAAGCACACAAGGCTGGCACGCTTGACTATATAAAGAAATGATTAGCATGTGCCCAAATGCCTATAGATAAATATCTATCTGCACATCACTGAGGATCATATCATATTCTAGGCAACTGATGGGAATACTTTTACCAGAACTGCAAAGGATTTCATATTGCTGAACATCTTGAACATTTAATTTAATTTTTTCCCAAGAACATTCCTCATGTCTGTGTTTTTTGTTGAGTCTATCCTCATTGAGAGCATGAGCTATGTAAATCTCTGCTCTAGATAGTGCTTAGCACATTTTTGGCCCTCCAATATTAAATAATATCAAGCATTATTCCATTTTAGGGACCCAAAAACCAGTAAGCAAAAGACCACAAGATTAGATAAAAAAAGAAAATATTTAAAGTTGAGGTTTGCTAGCTTTAAGAAGCCAAATAAAACAAAATAAATAAAACTATTGCTGAAGTCAGACTTTAAGTAAGGCTTCTGATGTGATGAAAAAAAAAATACTGAGGCCCTGACCGGTTTGGCTCAGTGGATAGAGCGTCGGCCTGCAGACTGAAGGGTCCCAGGTTTGATTCCGGTCAAGGATATGTACCTTGGTTGCAGGCACATCCCCAGTAGGAGGTGTGCAAGAGGCAGCTGATTGATGTTTCTAACTCTCTATCCCTCTCCCTTCCTCTCTGTAAAAAATCAATAAAATATATTTAAAAAACAACACACCATACTGAAGATGAAGAAAATAAAAAATCTAGTATGCCCTGCTGCATTTTCCAAACTTGCCCAGATAAACCCATAGAAAAAGAGGAGAGACACTATTTTTCACATGTTTTGCACTTGTGTGAACACAGGTCTCTAATCTGGCAATGTCTGTGCTTTAGTAGGAAGTGGGAAAAAAGCCCAGGTACAAAAACATAAGCTCTCTGTGTTACTCTGGTTGTCCCGATAGATTTTAGGATCTGAGTTGTGACAAGCATGCCCAAAATTTCCTATGTGGTTTTTCTGTTTTAGCTCTGATTCTTTCTTTCTGAAACTCTTTGATTCCCCTTAAAGTCTACAGTTATTTACCTTTGGCTTTTATTTCTGCGATATATTGGTATCATCAATTTGGGGATTAACACATTTCAACATTACTTATGGACGGCAGTTAAAGCTCCCATTCACAAATACTCCTAGTAACAAGTTACATTCCAAAGGCACCTTTCTGTATTTGATATTTTGCTTTTAGAGCAGCATATATGAGACAGCAAGTATTCTAAGGGGAGTGGTGAGGCAGGACCATGTCGGAAAAGAGAAGGAAATATGCTTGCAAAAGTAACTGCTGTTAAAAGAAAGTGACAGACACATCTTCCTTCTTAAAACAATGTATTAATCAAGGTACCACAGCAATAATATTTGAGTAACAAACATTACCCTCAAACGGTCTTACTACCTGGTCCAGACTGTGGGGGCCAGTTAAATGCCTCAAATTTTGAGATGATTACTTAATCACTTAGGGATGAAAATATGGCAATAGTGCTCTTTAATTCCTCTGGCCATTTTTGTTATTTGAAAATGTGAGAACAATTGTGAATATTCCTTTTCCTTCTCCAAAATGTGCTGTGTACAGAAAAAGGTATTTCTAGGGATTGGGGTGGGAATCAATATTTGCTTAGTCTTTTCAAAAGGCATCTTAATCACCACAAAGGGGGCTCTCTGGCTAAAAGATTAATAAGAAAGAGTCAACTGGACCCTTTAAGTAAATGTAAAAAAACACACAACATACACCAAAAAAAAACCACAAAACACCAATACTGTATACCACACTGTGTACCATTATTGAACAATACAAAGCCCCTTAAAAGCTATTTTTATGGAGACTTGAAGTGGGAACTGGGGTCATACAGAAATATTTGCAAGATAATAAACAAAATCTGCTGGCTAAAAAAAGCATAGTACAAACAGGGCAGGTCTCTTTCCATGTCTCTCCAGTCATGTATATTACCACGTACCTGATTCTGGATTTACCAAGAAGCTCCCATACACTCTCTTTAGTAACTAGAAAATACAAAAACAAATATGTTAATCCAAAGGTCATGATAATTTCATTATTTTTAAAGCACTGTGTTCGACAAGCTTCTCCTAAGCCAGCATTTTTCATTTCTTTTGGTAGATGGGAAACGACAGAGAGGGAAGCAGATTTATCGGAGATACCAAGCAAGTCACTCACTGAACTGAGATTAAATCCAAAAGGTTAGCCTAGGACCTGATTTTCAATCAAGGCTCATCCTTTACTCTGTTAGGACTTGGTCACAACCTCCAGATCACACACTGCACGTAAATATCTTTTTTTCAATAGAGCAGAAGGATGCATGCCAAGTGAGTATAGATAATGTTAGTTATCAAGTAAGTACGGCCAAACCATTAACCCAGGTGAATGAAGAGATAAAATCACAATTGTTGGGAACTGATTCCAATTAGTCTGCTCACTTTGCATGCTTTAAAATTATTTAGCTCATCACCAGCTTTTTAAAGGCAAGACAATGAATAACTGAATCTTAGCCAGTTATTTATACTGGTGGGTCCACAGAAGATTGTATTCTCTAAAGGCGTTTTTCCCCAAACGAATACTTACTGCTGGCTACTTTCCAGCTTTTTGAAGTAAATGATAAAACCTTTTCACATCTCCCTATTTTTTCTGTGCTAGTATAACTGCTTCACCTGGTGGAAATTGCTCTTAGGCTGCCATGGGTTAAGAAACAAACTTTTTGTTTTGGAAGGAACAGTTCTGACTTAATGTCACATGGGACACATTAAGCACTAAAAAGATAGATATTTGCCCAGCTGGCGTGGCTCAGTAGTTGAGTGTTGACTTATGAACCAGGAGGTCATGATTCAATTTCCGGTCATGGCACATGCCCAGGTTGCAGGCTCGATCCCCAGTGTGGGGTGTGCAGGAGGCAGCCGATTAACGATTCTCTCTCATCATTGATGTTTCTATCTCTCTCTCTCTTTTCCCCTCTAAAATCAATAAAGCACAAACTTCTGTTTTAATTATAGAAGTTATACCTGCATGTTTTAAAGAACTGCGTTAGCCAGAGAAAAACTGTAGACACAGGCAGCAACAGAGTGGAGCTCCACAGGGGCAGGCACTCTGTGCTGTTCACTGCTGTGGTCTCAGTTACATATACCCGCATATCAGGACAAGCAATAAATAGATGTGAGTGAATATCAATGTTTTTCTTCTAATCTTATTTTCAATGTGTTCTCTAGATATATATTTTTTAAAATATATTTTATTGATTTTTTTTACAGAGAGGAAGAGGGATAGAGAGTTAGAAACATCGATGAGAGAGACATCGATCAGCTGCCTCCTGCACAACCCCCACTGGGGATGTGCCCGCAACCAAGGTACATGCCCTTGAACCGGAATCGAACCTGGGACCTTTCAGTCTGAAGGCCGTCGCTCTATCCACTGAGCCAAACCGGTTTCGGCTAGATATTTTTTAAAAAGCAGCAGACCATATATTTTATGTCCCATTTGAGAAAATTATTGCATGGTGAGGTTCTCCGTGGTCCCATTCTTAGGTATTCTTTAATATTCCACATATTATTTAACCATTTTCCTTTAGCTGGAAGAAATCCTCAAACTGCAAAGCTCGGTTAATAGGGTGGATCTCAAAGCATGAACCAGGGATCCTATCAGTTTGTATAAAGGCAAAAGATAAATAATGCCACATATAGTTCCTATTTGGTGACCATATAGCCACTGTGAGGTATCTCTTTCACAGAAGAGGAACTAAAGGGGAAAGGTTCAAGGTCATGATCTTCAGGTGTCCTATATACCACTTCTTCTAAAGAATTTTTTGGGAAAAAAGTAACATGCACATCCTATAAGAATCTTAACTAGCACATTGCCCCTGAGCTACACTTCTGTACTATGTGCACTATTAGTATTGGAGGAAGGGGAAATCAGATATGGGAGAAACCACAGCCCTTAAGATTAGGTTTAATTCCAGGCTTACTAAGTTCTAAGATCTAAAAGGTTTTTAGAGCCAAATTTATACCACATTCAACTCCTCTGCTCACTCCCCTTGATCAAACCAGCCAATGTACCTGGTTTACTTCACTTGCACTTTTAACTATGATTCACTTTTCAATTTGTGCCCACTCTTCCAACCTTAACACCAGGAGATGGTATAGGTAACCTATCAATCATCCCCATCAAACCTTCCCACCAGAGGCAGAGGCTTTATGCCTTGAAAAAGGGCCTGTGACAAAGAAACAAGCTTCCTGTGGTTATCGCACGCTGGTCACTGTTTAACCAACCCTGGGAGCCACTTACTTGTGCCCTCTGCTCCAACACTGTGAATGTTACTCATTCCACCCACTTGAGTGGGTGGGGTTGGTTCTTTGACCCTTGTGGTAGCTCTAAGAATAGCAATGTGTTCTGGCATTCCATTGGAAGGAAAGTGCAGACTGGAGAGATTTAAGAAATCTAGCTTAATTAACACTTCTTTCCGTTCTAAAGATTATTATTATTGCACCTAGATCTTTACAGAGAGAGGGCTGCCTAGGAAAAATCATTACACAATTTGGTTGGCTATTCAACTGTTTAACAATTATTTTCAGGTAGCTATTTTACAGTTAATCTAAGCAGGGCCACTTTAATAGCCATTTGTTTCTTCTTGCTCTCTATATGGTAAAGAGAAGAATCAGCTACTAGCTTTAATATAATTCTTTATATCACTACATCTTCTTCCTGAAGCTTTTCTTTTTCAGGTAAAATAACTATGAATACAAAATCTCTAAACATTTCTTCTTCCTTTGAACTTAAGAGGCAAATCAGAAAAGGTTTTGACTCTTCCCTTGAATTTATGGGGCAAATCAACTGCATATGAATAACTAAGGTAGGTGACTGCTTATGGCTTTTGGCATTGTTTGGTTAACATATAATTTTAATTTTTAAACCAAAGAATTGAGATTTCTATCATATTCTTTTGCAAACAGTCTTTTCATTACATAAATTTTAAATAATCAAGAGCTACTACTCTTAATCAGAAAGAAAATAGAAATGGCTGCATCTTCATTCACCAGATTAAGGAGAACCTAGCTTGTTAAAACTAAAAGATATTTGAAAACTGATTCAGGAACTGAGTCATACTTCCTGCTTTGAGACCCAACCACAATGTGCGCACACTGGTGTAATAGCAGTTTCTTTCTTCCATAAATGGCTCTCCTCAGAGCAAATATAGTTCAACAGGAACCAAACCTGCTACTTTAACTACTGAAAGAAACCAGTGAATAAGGCATGGCCACCGAGAGTTTCACAACGCATGGACACCCTTTCATATTTCCCCTAAGCAGTCATAAAGAAGAAGAGGTACTTTAAGAGGCCAGCTCTAAAGAATATTAAATTTAAAATTTTAAAGGGAATATTTGTGCCTAAATTTTCAGAATGAAAAATTATGATCATAAACTTTATTTTTTAAATATATTTTATTGATTTTTTACAGAGAGGAAGGGAGAGGGAGAGAGTCAGAAACATCGATGAGAGAGAAACATCAATCAGCTGCCTTCTGCACACTCCCTACTGGGAATGTGCCTGCAACCAAGGTATATGCCCTTGATCGGAATCGAACCTGGGACCCTTGAGTCCACAGGTTGACACTCTATCCACTGAGCCAAACCGGTTAGGGCTGATCATAAACTTTAAACAGGCAGAATTAATATACCTGCTTGACACTGTTATAGAAATAGAAGGGAACCCATCTCATTCTCATGATAGCCATTTTTGTATCGGTCAACGAAGAGTATTCTTTGCTGTATGTTTTTAGAACTAAAGCTGTTTTTGTTTTCAATGGTTAGGGAACATCTTTATTTCTCTAGAGTAAAAGCAAACAAAAAACCAAAACCCTGTTAGGTGAGCAAGCTATCCAGAGTGGCCAGTGCCAGTGGGGGAAATTCAGTGCCTTGGATCTTTTCTCTGGGTGGCAAGTTGTCAACAAAAGGTGAGGAGAAAACAAGAGTCCCAAGGAAAATGATGTGGAACTTACCTCATCAGCACCATGTGCCTGAAGTTCCTTGTAGAATTTCAAAGAAATACTGACCATCACTTTTGTTTTGTCTCCATTAGGATTTGAAATATGATAGAGGACCCCATCAAAATCTGTAAGTAAAGTAAATAAGATTGCTTAACTTGGGAATGAGGAATAATATCTCAAAGTACCTACCTGTTGCAGGCCATAAGAAAGTCCCTCTTTTTAGAAGGCATATAAGTAAAATGACATTTATTTTAAATCCACGTGGGCAGTCAGCAGAAACACTGGGATAGAACTGTTAAGTACCCATTTCTTTCCTCTTTTCTAAAATTACAAAGCTATCCTTACCTTAATCACAGCTTCGTGTTGGAAAATTTTTTAATAAAACCTTTATTGTGACATACTTTAAACATGTATCGAACAGTATAATGAACCCCTATTCCCATTATATGACTTCAACAATTATCAACACATGGCCAATATTGTTTTATTTAGACACCCCTCCCCTCAATGGATTTGATTTTAACCCAAATCCCAGACATCACACACCATAAATATTTTAGAATGTATTTCTAGAAAATAAATAGAAGACTTTTAAAAAAACCCATAACCACAATATCACTATCATGCCTAAGATTTTAAAATAATTTCTTAATAGCAAATATCTAGTCAAATGTTCAAATGCTATCTCAAAAAAGTTTTTAATTCTGTTTTCTTATTTGAATTCATATCTAAACAAGGCCACACACTGCATTTGGTTATCCCTTAAGTTTCTTCAAATCTATAGGCCTCCTTTCTCTTTGGCTTCTATCTTCCTGTAGTACACAGAGAAGTTGCCCTACATAGATAGTTCCTGAAACTAGGTGATGACTGCCATCTCTTTAGGGAGATCTAGCATTCCTAGCTAGGAGGGCAGGTGGACCGTTTACCGCCAAAGTCACAGCACTTCAGACTTCAGCTTCCAAGATCATCTAGTCAAGTATCCTCATTTTACAGAGGGTGGCTGTATAACTCAAAGTTCACAGAGCAAGAAAGTAGTGTTATCGCTTAGTTCATTGCAGGGAATAGAAAACATAACATCTCTCTCTTTTTGAATAGGTCTCTGCATTTTTGTGTTTCCCCACTACTCTAGTTCTAGGCAAATTGAGATGATGGCTATTTGAAGATAACATCTTAATATTGCAACATTATAAAACCTTATTTTGTACTACAAAATTAAACCCAAACTTCCAAGATATCAGCAGGTAACTTTATATAGTTCATAAATTCATAAAATAATTATCTATAGCCTGGCTGGTGTGGCTCAGTGGTTGAGTGTCAACCTATGAACCAGGAGGTCACAGTTCGATTCCTGATCAGGGCACATGCCTGGATTTCGGACTTGATCCCCAGTAGGGGGTATGCAGGAGGCAGCCGATGAATGATTTTCTCTCATCATTGATGTTACTATCTCTCTCTCCCTCTCCCTCCCTCTCTGAAATAAATAAAAATATTTTTTAAAATCATCTATAATAAAGACCTCATAAAGACTTGACAATTTAAGAGATGGTGCTCCAAGTGTCAAGGCTTGTTTTAGGAACAAATTTGTTTTCTATTTTTTAATTGTGTCTTCTCTTTTTTTAAAAAAAAAAAAATATATATATATTTTATTGATTTTTTTACAGAGAGAAAGGGAGAAGGATAGAGAGCTAGAAACATCGATGAGAGAGAAACATCGATCAGCTGCCTCTTGCACAACCCCCACTGGGGATGTGCCCGCAACCAAGGTACATGCCCTTGACTGGAATCGAACCCGGGACCCTTCAGTCCGAAGGCTGACTCTCCATCCACTGAGCCAAACTGGCCAGGGTGTGTCTTCTCTTTATAGCATTGAGATAAAGACACTTACCTGCAAATGTTACTTCTACAGCTTCTGGTTTGTTTCTGCAAAACAAAAGTTCTTTAGTTAAGATAACTGTATTGCTGCTTGCCTTCAAGGGGACTTGCAAAGGCTCCTGAGTTTAATTTAAGATCAGACCACTCTGATTCAATCTTATGCTTACTGCTGACCTGAATATACAATTCATTTTTTCATGCACCTGAACCTTTGGATTTACTTAAGGTGGAGGATAAAAAAAGGAAGCAGGACAGATGTAGCTTTTGTTTCCCAGCTAAAGTGGAATCTGCTGTGGTTGGTGCTCAGAGCTGTTGTAGTTCAGCTCTGAATTCCTTAAGATCCTGATATACATGTTTTTATTTATGAACCACAAGATGCCATCTTTTGGTCAATGCCTCCCCACAGGACAGTAGTGATGGAGGTAGTACATTCAGCAGGAAAACTGCTAAATAGAAAATAGGATGCTTTTAATTTATTTCAAGTAAAAGGATGATTTCAGGCCATAAAGCAAAACAGAAAGTTCCATTCCATTTCAAAGCCAATATATAAGTCTTCCTACACATCTTTCCTTCTCCCTTTGTATCACCAAAGCACTCACCGCTCTCCTCATGAAGTCACCTTTGACTGGTTCTACCCTAGTTTTGTTTTGTAATTGCAGTGCTATACTTCCATACAGAGTGTAGCACAAAACAACATTGTGAAACCGCTGAGAACAGTTAAGACACTTGTTTTCCAACTGTAACTTTTTCACCAGGACCATATTTTCAGACAGATTATTATCCATGCGTCTGTATTTTCTGATCTACCCATCTATAAAATGGAAGAACACAAGTGATCCTACCTACCTCATAGAACTGCTAACGATAAAGCAAGAGAACAGACACAAAGGAACCTATCACGGAAGGCAGACAGCCAAATAAGCCTAATACTTTCTGTGCGCTTCCTAGCTTAGCCTGGTTCATGGACTTCTATTTGATAAATGCTATTGAACTATTACCTAGAAAGCATGACATACATCCTAGCTATAAACAATAATAGTCAAATAACCCCCAGTGAAAAGCTACTTTCCATGCTCTTCCCACTTCTCAAAGCCTGATGGTAGGAAACAAATGAAAACTGTTTACCAGCTGGCTACCACTAACACAAATGATTCTACTTTGTTTTATGGGCCAGTAGATAAGATAGGCACATTTTCACATTTATTCTTGCCTAACTTGCTCAGGATTTCATGCTCCCTTACCTGTAAAAAGAACCAAGACTGAGTTGCCCTCCAGGGTTGCTGGGAAATAATGGAATATATAATTTGGTTTATGACTCGACTATTTAAAAGAGCTGCTGCAGAGGCTCAACAATACCTTTCAAGAAAACTGGCTTCTATTGAGTATATGTTAGCTCTGTTGAAAAATCAAAGCCATCCATATAGGAAAAAACATGTTGGTATCTCTAAGAATGGAAGCATCAAGTGGGTTTATGAAAAAGCAATGAATTCAAAATATGATGAAAAGAATGAGATGAACATTTAAAATGCTTCTGATCTTTCATTTGAAACGAGCCAAGAACAAAGGCAAGGAATGGCCAACAACCATTCCTTATCTCTAGAAAAGAAGAGCAAAGAAGAAAGAAGTGCATTTTAATTTGTGGTCCACTTGAATGAGATGTTAAGAGGCTGCACAAACAGGAGGAAGCACTGAAGCATATTTTCCTGGAGAAGGCTGGCTGTGCCAGAAAGGGTGGAGGATTTATAAAAGTCGACATTGCATCATGTAGTAAGTAGGTGGTAGTGGTTTTCTTTTTTTTAAACCTTTAAGCTTTAACTCAGCCAATGAAGGACTGAGTTCCTCATTCTCCCACTTCATTAACAGACTGAGAAGAATCAACTAGAAATAAATCACCTTAGGGTTCCAAAGAAACATTTTGACTCTGAAATTTTACATTTCTCTAGTCTGTAGAGTTCCCTGAGCACAGATCCCTAGGAGAGAAGTCGCTAAGATCTGTTCTAAGTGGTTTCTGCCTGACTTGAGAATATTTGTCAAATCACTGCCATTAATATTTTAGTTTACTATTTATGGCTGCACAAAAGGTTGCAGAGGAGAGACAGGCTGCAGAGAGCACTAGGCCAAAGGAGTCTGCCAGAGAAGTAATCTGGGAGTTAGAGAGGTCCGAGAACTCTCCAACAAGGAGACTGTACCGAGTGTGAAATATCCCATAATTAAGATCTGTCTGAATTCCAAGACCAGGTGTTTGTTGTTTACTCCTGTGGCTTAAAAATATCATGGAGCCGAGGGGTGTAAGACTGGTCTGCATCTTGGTCCACTTAACCTTAATAGGCCAAATAGATAAACGGTTATTTTCGGTTCTACCATTTGCTAAAGTTTCATATAGTGAGTGTGAGCTTAATCACAGAAAAACCAAGTTCCTCAGAGCTGACGGTTCAATGCAAGTTCTATCACCTACTGGCTATGTAAGCACAGGCAATGTTACTCCAATATCACTGAGTCTCAGGTTCCTTTTCTAGAAAATGGAGATTAAAACACCCACCTCAAAGGCTGTTGTGAGGACAGATGATATGGCACAGCAAAGTTTTGTAATCAGTGTCTTATGACTAAGTTACAGCTATGCTGAGATAATGATCCTCACAGCCCTTAGGGCAGTCCAGTGGCTGGACCTTGAGGCTAGGCCTTTACCCAAATGTACCAATCTATGTGTGACATATCATAAATAAGGTCAGGAATCACCAGTGCTGGGTGCACAATGCTTAGAATATATGTCTACTCCCCATAACTCTCAAGAGCAGTTTCTACTGTAAATGGGAACTGCTGTCAAAGTGCACATTTGAAATCAAATGAAGCCATATTGCAGCTTAGAGCAAAGTGCCTGGTTTACAGAAGATGACCAATAAACTAGTTTTTCTTCTAGGTGATGTCAGAGACCAGACTTTGAAGCCACAATTGGGAAAGGTGTTGGAATTGTGGTAATTCCAAGAATCAGCAATGGATCAGCAGTACAAGCCAGCTGAAGAAGTCCTCAGGGCTACTGACTGGACAGCACAAGACACTAAAACATAGTATATTCATTCAGTTGGATTTCAAGAACTATCCTTAAAATTCTTTAGGAAAAAAAAAAGTCTTCTATAGTTTTTCTAAGAAAGCTTCTAGAATGGCACTAATCAGTCAATAAAAAAAACACCCTGGCAACTGTATTATCCAATCCTCTTTTTTCATTAAGGATTTTGGAGTTTTTTACTCCCAAATATATCCAATTCCCTTTGGGCACTTAAGTCTCTCTTCTAGTTATCCCTTTCCATGAGTTGAATTAAAGAAATTATTCAATTCTGTTCACTATCTTACTATAAAGGTTTTTTAACCATTCTCCTTTAAGCCCTCTATAAGGCTCCCATCATGTTTTTTGAGTAAAGCCTACAAAAATGGACATATTAGATAAGAGGTGGTCCTACTCTCTGCTAAAGCCATATCTCAAAATATGGAGAAGAGGATCTAAAAGCCAATTCACACAATGTCAGAAAAGCAGTAAGCTCCTAAAGAAAGGAAGAACCATGCTAGCTGGCTTTGTCTACTTCAAGAAAACACTTACCAAACTGACAATATGTATGTGAGGAAGCCCAGTGGGGGTGGGGAAAGATGATTAAAAAGATAGACCCTGCCCTGAAGGAGTCATCAGTTGGTGGAGGGTAGCTCTGAGGCTTCATGCCCAAAGCGGTCCCAAGGAGGCCAGAGGACAGGCAACAGTGTGTAACTATAATGACCTGTAAAAAGACCAACCAGATCTTTTGAGCAAATCAGCCACTACATACAATGTCCTAATTCCCAGTCACTTCAAACCAGTTTATCTCTGAGGACATATGCAGTATAGCTGGGAATGAGAACAAGGTATCAGCAAGATTTAATTTATTCCTTTTCTTTTTCAAATATCTCTTCCCACAGTCCTCACCCACACCAATTGGCAATGCTTGCTTACTGAGATTCACTCCCCCTCACAGAACCACAGCTCCCCACAATATGCACAGCTGTGGCAAGGAGCCAGAATGCACTTAAAATCAACAGCAATTTGCATCTGACAGCATTTTCTCAGTCTTGGACTCCAGACTCTAGCTAAGTTGACAGCCTAGCTTTTGAGGCTGAAAAAGTTCTTGGTGTGTACAGAGTAACAAGAGAATTTAATTAACTTGACAGATTACTTCTATTTCAATTGGGGGGTCTGGGTAAGAATTCCTAACTGAAAAGGCAATGCTGTTGACAAGACCTCCACATGAGGTTATTTGCAATGTTGAGTATGGCTTTTTAATCAGTCACTTTCTCTTAGTTTGTAGGCTATTGGGAAGACAACTTACCAATAATCATCATTTTGTGAGGATATATGAATCATTCCAATAAGCCATTCTCCCAGGAGTGTGGTAGGAAAAATAAAAAGCAATTTGCTTGGAATGAATCTTAGGCTTTGTCGGAACTGCCTCCAAATTAAAATGTTATCGTGACCAAATGTATTCTTAAACAGTTTAGATGATAGGACTGCTTTAACCAATGAGTGACTACCAAAAGGAAATTTAGCCTTTTAGTAGGATGTCACAGGCAAGAAGACCCAATAGGATGATCTAAGGTGCATCATTAAAAAAAAGACCAACCTCAAAAGGAAAGTTACTGCCAGTGTTCTGAATTATATGCCACAGAACTGTTTTAAGACTATCTCATGCTTACATTTTCAGTAGCTTGAAGAGTGCTTGCTGTCCGTTAGAATATTCTGCGAGAATGGAAATGTTACACATCTGTGCTGTTCAAATACCACAGCTTCTAGCCACATGGGCAAACTGAGCACTAGAACTGTGACTAGTGTGAGGAACTTAACTTTATTTCACTTTAATTCTTATTTAAACTTAACTAGCCACACACAGCTACTGGCTACCATATAGGATTATCACAGAGTTGGAAGATTCACTCTGGAGAGGGTTGATATGAACTATAATCTCCCCAAATGGTTTGCTCTGAGAAGAGTAAAGTAGGGTGGAGCTGACCTCTCCAGCAGGTTTCCACACAGGCAAAGCCTTTCAAAACTCCAGGGTTTCTCCTCCTAGCTACAACTTTTCCTTAATTTATTTCTCCCAACACATTTTACCCCTTAGCTGACTTTGCCAATGGGCTCTCTCAGAAAGGCCCCCTTTTTCTGTCCTGCTGGTGCTGAGCACTGGTAGGACCCCATACATGTTTATGATTTATCACACTAGTTAACCTTTGCTGGGAGTTCTACCCTAGGCATGTGCCTTCATAAATACTTTCCTTCACTGTTGCCTCACCTTACCTGTATGCCTGGAAATTCACACTAGGGTGTTACATGTGCAATCCCAGGAAAGTCCTACTTCCTAAACTGGATATCATGGTCTCTTTTCAAAGATTTTCAAAGAGCTTTTCAGCAGAATGTTTTGAGCCCACTTATTTAAAGTCACGTCTCTAAGGGAAGATGGGCCAGAATAAAAGCCAAACCTTGCTGCCCTGCCCCAATACTGCTACAACATATACTTTGTAAGAAATGCCCTAGAAGTTATAACTTATGCCTTCCAGACTTGAGTGACTACTTTAAGTCCTCTAAAATGGTTAGTTGGTCCTTTTAAGAGTAATTTTCTAAAAAGAATAGAGCTGAAGTTCCGAATAATGGGCTATATTTTGGAACCACAAGTTATTAGTACACAAATAGATATGAACAGACTCCCACAGTACTAGGCATGCTCCTACTTGAAAATGCACCAGCTTATAACTACCTAGGTCTCATTTCTCTACTAGTCTGGACTTGAGAATGCACTTAGAATCAGCTGTGAAAATGCAGAAGTTAATTAACTTCCTCTTGAGTGCTACACTGCTCTAAAAGTAGAGAGCAATCACCCAAAATAAGTCTGAGCTGATTCGCTTCAACATTTAAAATGTAAAGGAACTGGTAAGTGGAGGCTTAAGACAAAAAGCAAGTTAGCCTAAAATATAAGCAACTGCAGCCCCTGGCAGGAAACAAAGCTGCTGTTCACTGTACGCATTGCTTCAAGGAAAGCTGTTCTTTGTTTTACAGATCAAAATCGGTGGCCTTATAAAATATATAGGTGACACTGGTGGTGGTGGTGGTGATGGGGGCAATGGGGATAAGGACACATATGTAATACCTTAATCAATAAAGAAAAAAATAAAGATACGTTAAAAAAAGATATAGGAGACACAATATAGGAGACACAGTGGGTTAGAAGTATCTTTCTTTTAAGGCCTCCAAGCCACAGGTTCCCTATGACTACTTACAATTTCCCTTGCACCAACCCTCTCCCATCTATGGATCTCCAAGCACCAAGTTTCCAATTACTAGTTCCATGCTCACCAGAAACAGTTTGCACTTATTTCCTCAACTGTGCAAGCAAAATGTGAAGCCCATCCTCACAAATGGGGAAATGGGCAAAGGGACTAACCACAGGGCACCAAAAGTTAGAAGCTAAAATCTCCTGCCTCATGTTTTAAAAGCAAAGCAGCTTTGGGGGAGGAGGTTACCTTCTACTGATTCTTATGTTTGACGGAGAAGGCTGCCTTGGAAATTTGTCCTAAGCCCACGTTTAAAAAGGCCAATGGTAGAAAAGGTTATCTAAGACCTTTATACACTGGACGCTTTCAAGTGTGTACCTGGGCCAGAATTACCACAGAAGAAATCACAGATCAGGGAGCTGGTATAAGAATGTAAAAGATAACCAGATAAAGCCTAATGGGTGGGGAAAAGAGAATGAGAACCTAAGAAGAGAGATAAGGAAAGGGTGCGGATGGGCAGACTATTAGCTTTGCTTGAGAAATATGTAACAGAATGGCCGGTGTCTCTCACAGTAGGGTTCTGGGAAGGGAAACCAGAGAGATGGCGTTTTGCTGGCAGCGAGACTGGAGACTGGGTCTGCTTTCCGTGTCCCCTCCTGCCCCTTTAGAAGAGGAGCTGGGGTGGGGTGCGAGAAGG
Source organism: Cnephaeus nilssonii (assembly GCF_951640355.1). Classification (NCBI taxonomy): domain Eukaryota; kingdom Metazoa; phylum Chordata; class Mammalia; order Chiroptera; family Vespertilionidae; genus Cnephaeus; species Cnephaeus nilssonii. The sequence goes on along the minus strand of NC_137081.1, from coordinate 21,377,373 downwards.
CTGAAAGACCTGGGCCTGCACCTCCTGCCCTCCTCCAGCTCTGGGGATCCCCGAAAACTCCTTCCGACCCAATCCGTCCGGGCTGCCTTCGGTTCCTCCTAACAATGACGGGGAACACGGAGGGAAGAGGTCCCATGCTTGCTACAGAGGCCAGTGGCATCCTCCAAGGAGAGTTCCGGCCCCGGCTGCCCTCGCGTCCCACAGGTCTCCTGCCCTCTAGCACGCGCACTCCTGTCCACTCACTGCTTCCGCATCCTCCTCGGAGCCGCTCCCCACGCACCTCTGCCCCTCACCCCTCCGCACCCAATCGCCTCCCACGTCTACTCCGCCGGGGCAGTCCCCACACCCGGCCAGGTCCCCCATCCCTCTCCTCCACGTCTCGGGGGCGGAACGCTGGGATCAGCCGGGGGTCAACTCTGCCTCCCCCGCCACCCTCCGTCCCCGGGCGCGCGCTCACCCGGCGGCCGCGTTCTCGAACTTGAGCGCGAGCGTCTCCTCGATGATGCGGTTGTTCACCTCCAGCAGGATCATGGCGGCGGCTGCCCCGGGCAGGGGAAGGAGAAACAAGGGCGGGTGAGGATGGGTAAGGGAAGGAAGGACAGAGGGAGCGGCCCTGCTGCCCCCTGAGGAGGGGTCTGGGTGGGGTAGGAGGCTAGGGAAGAAGGGGAGAGGGATCGGGGTAGGGGAAGGGGAAGATGCACGCACTGACTGTGGAGACACCCACCCACCCACCGGACCGACCTGGCCCCAGATGCCTGAACCCGCCTGCCGAGCCGCCGCCGCCGCTGCTGCTGCCGCCTCACCCACAAGACCGGTCCCCGCCCAGCCCCCGGCTCTAGCCGGCCACTTCCGCTCTCACACCCACTTCCGCTCGCCGCCCGGACGCGCGGCCCCGCGGCGCCATTTCCGCTTCGACCCCTCGTGCGCGCGCGCGCAGGCGCGCGGGGGCGGGAGGCCGGAGGGCTGTGCTCGCGAGGCCGCCTCCCCACCTCCAGTTTCCTAGAGACCAGGTCTTGTCCCGCCCCTGTAGAGCTCCGGTCTCGCTGCGGTCCCCAGGCCCGCCTCACTGTCCAGCCCCTCCCTCCCGCTCGCTCGCTCGCTCGTTCCAGAGGTCCTGCTCCATCTTTCCGGTCTTGTCACTTCGGAGAACTCGCAAGTAGCTCGCCCTTGGCATCTAGCAGCCGGCTTTGCTCCCAGCTCGTTTTTTGTCGATGTGTTCCTTCCTCATGCCACACGAAGGATTGTCCAGTGGCACCCATTTCTCCAACACTATGTAGTGGGCTCCTGCTCTGTGCTGGGGGTACAGTGGTGAATGAGAAGGCCAGGTCCTGCCCTAGTGGAGCTATAGTCTGGTAGAGCAAACAGTCAATAAACTCTCAATCATATAACTATAAATTGCTTAAAGGGCAACGAAGGAAAGGAATGCGAAGTCATCTAGGTGAAAAGGCACCTGGGATGGGCCTCCTTGGGCTCCTGTCATGCCTACAATGCTGAGCCTGGGGAGCTGCCTCCGGGTACTCCAACAGGGTTATCTTTGCCTTGTCCCTCGCCTTCCAGTACCTCTGCCACGCATACTTTCTTACTCATCTATGCGCAGAATCTGAACTCATATTTGTGCTTCATCTGCACCTTCTGCTTGTGTGTCTCCTCCAGGGAGAATTTAACAAACTTAGTTGATTTATTTTCTGCTAAGTGCTCTTGGGCCGAAGGGGGGGATTAGGATCCAAAAAATGAACAATAACAACAAAAACAGAAAAACACAACCCTAGCACCTGTCCTCAAGGCCCATAGAGCCCTTTAAAACAGATTTCCTTACTTACCAGCCATGGCTAAACTTCACGACATTGTAGGTCCCCCCAAATTATGTGTTAACGTTTTGACATTAATGTTTTTAAATAACGCATATTTAATTTCCAATATCTTTTTCCCCCAACTGGGCCCTCCCCGTATTATTTGATCCTTGTTTTATGGATAGGAATATCTTCTATCTTTCTGAGCATAGTATATGTTTTATGGATAGGAATATCTTCTCTTTGAGGACATTATAATATACTAAGGGCCCAGTGCACCGATTTGTGCACCTTGAAAGTTACTGTGAGGCTGTGGTGGGCACAGGGGTGGGTCTCGGCCCATCCTCCACACCCCCGCCCGGCCCCTCCTGCCTTGGCACCCCATCCCCTGTCTGCTGCAGCTCAGCTCCCTGCTGCTGCTCCCACGTGCTGATGCTTGGGGCTGGAGCCTGCAGCAGGAGCAGGGAGAGGTGGAGAAGCCCTGAGGGACGATCGGGGCCAGCAGCCGCCCCTGGTACCCACTGATGGTGCTGAGCAATTGGGGCCGGCAGCAGGTGTGAGCGCCCAGGGGACCACGGCGCGTGGGAACAAAGAATTTTCAGTAACCACCAGAGGCTCACCCCGATGCCAGCAACCAGTGCCTTGCCTTGGTCTGGCGCCCCTGCTCCCCTATTCCACCATCCCGCCATGGCCAAAACCTGCCATGTTCCGCACATGCCCCCTGGTGGTCAATGCATGTCATAGCGACCGGTTGTTTGGTTGTTCCTCCATTTGGTCTATTTGCATATTAACCTTTTATTGTATAGGATATGTTTTTAGTTCTCCTTTCTGCTTTGATCTGTTTCCTTGGGTGTATCTTTATGCTAATTTGTTTGGTCTCTCTTTTATGTTACTAGCCATCCTCTAAAGACTGACTGCTTTAGCAATCTGTTCATATTTAAGGACAAGAAGGCTGTAAAACAATTGGGTGGAGGCTGATGTTACGCAAAAGGGACTAGCAGCATTGGCTAGTTTTGGGAGCTTTTTGGAAATGCAGAATCTCAGGCCCCATTATAAACTACAGCCTTTAGAATCTGCATTTCAACAAGATCACAAGGCACATTACGTTGTGAGTAGCACTGAATTGATGGGCTTCACTATAAGATGCACCAATGATGTGCCAGATTTCATTGGGGGCCCACAAATATCAACATTGGGATATCTTTTCTCCAAAGGAGAATCATCCAGTTGTGTTTAGGGTTTACAAGCTTGGCTGTGAGTATTCCCAGAGTGTATGAGAACAGGGATGTGGAGAGCGACTACAGCATTTGGAAAGGTTCAAGCATGGGACTAATGAGAGGGCACAATCCTCTCGTGGCAAAGCCACGTGTAAGTCCCAGCACAATTATAGCCAAAGGCTACAGTTGTAAGCTTGACCTTATGGTCCGAACCTGTGGTCCCACGTGGCTAAGTGATATAAGCTGTGGGAGGTGCAGCAAGGAAACAAAGCTTGATCAGGTGCATGTAATTGAGTAGATTCAAAACTCACGAGAATGTTGTAAACATCTTGACCACACCCTTACTTTGCCTCCTGGAATCTGGCTATAAAATAAAGACTTGGCTTGCAGGCCATGGCGCTCTCTCTCTATCAGAGAGGGCAGCGTCCCACCCAGCCCTAGCTTTCTTCTCTTGTCTGTCTTTTCTTAATCCTTCACCGCCCCCTCTCAGGCTTACCGAACCTGGCTGTGCTGGCGCGGCACATATGGCGCCCAATGTGGGGCTGAGTACAGGTTCACCCATGGCGGTGCTGGCTCGGCACACAGGGAAGAATGTTTTTTTTTAAAAAAAATATATTTTATTGATTTTTTACAGAGAGGAAGGGAGAGGGAGAGAGAGTCAGAAACATCGATGAGAGAGAAACATCAATCAGCTGCCTCCCGCACACCCCCTACTGGGGATGTGCCCGCAACCAAGGTACATGCCCTTGACCAGAATCGAACCTGGGACCCTTGAGTCCGCAGGCTGACGCTCTATCCACTGAGCCAAACCAGTTCGGGCGGGAAGAATGTTTTGAGTCTCAGCTGACTTCCACTTAATGCCATTATCAGCCCTGTGCCTACGCACTGCCTTCCACTGAGCTAGAGTCTATAGCAGATGGACCTCTGGTGGAGGAGATGAAGGAAGGTGTGTAAGTGGGATAGGCTGGGTGGGAAAAGGGATACTTTACTTGACTGCTTGGGCACCTAGAACAGATTTTCAATCAGTTGTCTTCATCTTACTTTTGGTTTATTTAAACTAATGATAAATAGAACAAATAAATATCTTGGTACTCACTACCCAGCTTCTTTGAATCTTTTTTTTTAAATATATTTTATTGATTTATTACAGAGAGGAAGGGAGAGGGATAGAGAGTCAGAAACATCGATGAGAGAGAAACATTGATCAGCTGCCTCCTGCACACCCCCCACTGGGGATGCGCCCGCAACCAAGGTACATGCCCCTGACCGGAATCGAACCCGGGACCCTTGAGTCCGCAGGCCGACGCTCTATCCACTGAGCCAAACCGGTTTCGGCTTCTTTGAATCTTAACATTTTATAATTAAACTTGCTTCTGAGCTTTTAAAAAAAAGAAATACAGTTAAAACTTCCTGTAAACCCCATCCAAGTCCATTCTTTTCTCTCCTTTCTCCCCCAACTCAGCAAAGTTAACCATCTCCCTGCATTAGGTATTTATCCTTAACAAGCATGTTTTTACACTTGTACCACATATGCATCGATCTATAAACAACGTATAGCATTTTTTTCATGATTTTAAACTATTAATTGTATCATACTGTAATATTTTGAAAATTGTTTCTTTTAGTCAACAATGTGTTTTTGAGATTTACCCATGTTGTTACCTGTAGCTTTTTTTTTTTAACCCTCACCCGAGGATATTTTTTCCATTGATTTTTAGAGAGAGTGGAAGGGAAGGAAGAGGGGGAAGGGGAGAGGGTGAGAGAGAGGGAGAAGGAGAGAGAGAGAGAGAGAGAGAGAGAGAGAGAGAGAGAGAGAGAAACATTGATGTGAGAGAGACACATCGATGGTTGCCTCCTGCATGTGCCCTAGGGCTGGGATCAAACCTTCAACTGAGGTATGTGCTCTTGACCAGGAATCGAACTCAAGACCCTTTGGTTCAGAACCAATGCTCTAACCACTAAGAAAAACCGGCCAGGGCTACATGTAGCCATTTTAACTGTGATGTAGCCTTCCAATGTAAGATTGTCCATTATGATTTTCAAGGTATTAGTTCATTCTCTTGTGGAAGGAGATTAACGTTCTTTACAGTATTTTTGCTACTATAAGCAATGCCACTTTTAACTTTCTTATACGTATTTTCTTTGTTCCGGTGTGAAGTTTCTTTAGAGTATGGTCCTAGGAATGTAACTGTGGGCTACAGACATCTTCAACTTTGCTAGATGTTGCCAAATTGCTCTTCAAAGTAGTTGTACCAATTTATGCTACCATGAGCAATGTATGAAGGTTTTCATTGCTCCCTGCCCTTGCTAGCACTTGGTATTGTTAGCCTTTGAAAAGAATGGAATATGAAAAATATATTTGATTTTTTTTTGAGAAGTTTTTGAGTTTCTTTGAGCCAAACTGATGACATGTGCTGGGGAGCAAGATCTCAAATGTTCCCTGATTGTTCTTAAAATAAGAATTATCCCAGCAGATAGAGAGGAATGAATGAAGACTCAGGGGCCAGATAGCATGACATCTCACAGAAAGTGAAAGATCAGTAAATTGTGGTGTGCAGCTGGAAGGGGGAAGTGCCGAGAGATGGATGGCTGGAGACTTAATAATGGCTAACATTTATTGGGGGTTGAGGATTTATTCTGGGCTAGATGGTACATTTAATAGCCTTACATGTACCATCTCACTGAATCCCTGTGACAACTCTTAGAAGAAGGTACTACTACTAGTTCATTTTGTAGATGAGGAAACTGACACTCTATTTAAAAATAATGAGAACAGCTTCTTGATTAAACTTTCTTTTTTCTTTAAAAAAATATATTTTATTGATTTTTTACAGAGAGGAAGGGAGAGGGATAGAGAGTCAGAAACATCGATGAGAGAGTAACATCGATCAGCTGCCTCCTGCACACCCTCTACTGGGGATGTGCCCGCAACCCCAGGTACATGCCCTTGACCGGAATCGAACCCGGGACCTTTCAGTCCGCAGGCTGACGCTCTATCCACTGAGCCAAACCAGCCAGGGCTTGATTAAACTTTCATTCTATTGAACCCTGTTGACCAAAGCAGAAAAACCGTTCTAAAATAGCCAGAAATTTGCTGGTTTTAGTCTTAAAGATAGAGGCTGGAGGTCATCTTGGGGGTGGGAGGGGCTGTCTGGCTATCTTCTATTTAGTCCTCTAGATCTACTCTTCCCTCTTCTCCACCTCCACATCAACTGGGTGTCCTGGCACTTGGGCTTTGGTTGGCAATAGGAAGCCCAGAAAGAGGAGGGAGTTAGTGAAGGAAGAAGTGGGGAGCCAGTGGGGGAGGGGAGGGGAGAGAGAGAGAGAGAGAGAGAGAGAGAGAGAGAGAGAGAGGAATCAGAGTATTTAATCCTCTTCCTTGTGAGGTTGTTGCCTCAGGCTGACCAAATGTCACTGCTTCTCTCAAGGTGGCTACCTCAGCAAAGCTCTTTCCTTCATTCCAGGTCCTGATAACCATGCCCTCTCCTCAACCCTTAGGGCCTAGGTGTGGTATCAACTTAGCTGCATCCACAGTTTTTTAACACACAACTTAACAATGGGGGTATGTTCTGAGAAATGCATTGTTAGATGATTAAGTCATTTTGCAAACACCATAGAGCACACTTACACAAACCTAGATGGTATAGTCTGCTACACACCTAGGCTATATGGTGTAGCCTATTGCTCCTAGCATGTTACTGTATAAGACAACATGAGCGGCCGAAACCGGTTTGGCTCAGTGGCTAGAGCGTCGGCCTGTGGACTCAAGGGTCCCGGGTTCGATTCCGGTCAAGGGCATGTATCTTGGTTGCGGGCGCATCCCCAGTGGGAGGTGTGCAAGAGGCAGCTGATCGATGTTTCTCTCTCATCGATGTTTCTAACTCTCTATCCCTCTCCCTTCCTCTCTGTAAAAAATCAATAAAATATATTTATATAAAAAAAAAAGACAACATGAGCATAAATCAAGTACAGGAGAAAATGATTTAATCAGGATACTTGGTAAGCATGAGATATGGGGCCACTACTGGCATAACAATGCATACTGTTTTCTTTTTTAAAAAAATTAATATGTTTTTATTGATTTCAGAGAGGAAGGGAGAGGGAGAGAGAGCTAGAAACATCAATGATGAGAGGAAATCATTGATGGGCTACCTTTTGCATGCCACCCACTGGGGATCAAGCCCGCAACCTGGGCATGTGCTCTGACTGGGAATCAAACCATGACCTCCTGGTTCATAGGTCAATGCTCAACCACTGAGCCACACTGGCCAGGCATTATTATTTTCTAATTGATTTTTGAAGAGAGAAAAGTAGATAATGATAGAGATAGGTAGATAGATAGATAGATAAACATCAGTGTGAGAGCGAAATACTGATTGGCCACCTCCTGCATGATCCCTACCAGGGATTGAGCCTGAAATCCAGGGATGTGTCCTGACCAGGAATCAAACCAGCAACCTTTCAGTGCACAGGATGGCGCTCATCCAACTGAGCCACACTGGCCAGGGCTATCAGTAATTATTTTAAGTGTAAATGGATTAAACTCACTTTATTAAAATAAAGAAATCTGCAGAATGAATTTAAAAAACACATGATTCAACTATATGCTGCTTACAAGAGTCTCACTTTAGATAAAAAAACACAAATAAGTTGAAAGTGAAAGGGTGAAAAAAGATATTCCATGCAAATAGAGAGATGGGTTTGCTATACTATTATTAACAACAACAACAACAAAAAAGATTTTAAGTTAAAAGTTGTTATAAAAGACAAAAAAGGACATTATCTACCGATTAAAGGGCCAATTTATCAAGAAGATGTAATAATTATAAACATAAATAACAGAGCCCCTATACTATATGGAGCAAATATTGATAGAATTGAAGGGATAAATAGACAGTTCTATAATAACTAGAAGCCCAATGCATGAAGATTTGTGCTAGAATGGGCTTTCCTTTCCCTGGCTGTGGCTCAGGCCCTGGAGCCGCCTCTTTCCGCTCCAGGAGCCACCTCTTTCCCCTCTGGCCCCACCTTCCCACACTGCCCAGAGGCCCTGAGAGACCGGGGATGGGGCAGAACACTTGCGTCCCGCCCCCGTCACGTGGTGTCTGTGTATGCAAATTAACCACAATCTTTGTTGGGTTAATTTGCATATCACCCCTGATTGGCTGGTGGCGTAGTGGAGGTACAGTCAATTTACATGTTTGTCTATCATTAGGTAAGATAGTTGGAGTTGTATTTTAATACCCCACTTTCAATAATGGATTAAACATCTAGACAGAAGATCAATGAGGAAAAAGAGCACTTGAAGAACACAATAGACCAATCAAACCTAACATACATATATAGAATACCACTTCCAATAACAGCAGGATATACATTCTTCTCAAGGGTACATGGAACATTTTCCAGGATAGACTAGGTGTTAGGTCATAAAAAAATCTTAATAAATTTTAAAAGATTGAAATAATAAAATATTTTCTTCAACACTTTTAAACAACCAATACATTAAAGAAGAAATCGCTAGATAAATTAGAAAGTACTTTGAGATGAATAAAAATGAAAATACAATATACCAAAACTTATGGGAAGCAGTGAAAGCAGTGCTCAGAGGAAAATTTATAGTTTCAAATGTCTGTATTAAAAAAGAAGAAAGATCGCAAATCAACACCCTAACTACGTAACTTAAGAAACTAGAAAAAGAAGAGCAAACTAAATCCAAAGCTGCCAAAAGGAAGGAAATGATAAAGGTTAGTGCATCCTAATATATAAAAACCCAGGGTCCGTAACATCCAAAACGACTGAAGGCTTGACTGACTGCCGCTGCTGCGGGTGCCCCGACCCAGCACTGACTGCCAAGGGGGCTGCAGATCAGGCCCGAAGAGAGGCCTGGAGAGAGAAGCAGGGTCTGATCCATAGCTTCTGTGGCAACTGTTGATCAGCACTTGCCTCTCGCTTACTCTCAGGGCCTAGCCAGCAGCTATGCCTCTCTGATCAGGCCCGTTGATAGGCCCGGAGACGCTGACTAGCATAAGAAACCGACCAATCAGAACCAAATCTGGGTGAAGTGCGAGGAGCCAATGGCAGCCTAGGGGGCAGAGCTTTTGATGCTGACTGTCATAGAAACTGACCAACCAGAACCAAATCTGGGTGAAGTGCAAGGAGCCAATGGCTGCCTAGGAGGCGAAGCTTTTGATACTGACTGGCATAGAAACTGACCAATCAGAACCTAATCTGGGTGAACTGCGAAGACAGAACCTAAGGTGGGGGCTGATGAGGTGTTTTAAGGTTAACAGCTGTTTGGTGTAAGATGTAAGAAAGCGGTTCAATTTCTTAATGACTGGTTTGGCAATATAATGCATATGGCTGGCTATCAGTCCAGATATAGGGATTATGTATTTTTATCTGCCAAGAGCATCTCCTTCTGATGAAAAAGGCTTTCCCCCCCATTTAAGCAATCCTATCCTATATAATCTATCTATACTACTAAAAGGGTAATATGCTAATTACACCGGGTCGACTGGCCATCTTCTGGACGTCCGACTTCTTTCCGGACAAAGCCATGGTGTTAGAGGACGAGGCAGAGGCCGTTAGGGGCAATCAGGCTGGCAGGGGAGGGCAGTTGGGGGCAAGATCAGGCCTGCAGGGGAGGGTAGTTGGAGGCAAGATCAGGCCTGCAGGGGAGGGCAGTTGGGGGCGACATCAGGCTAGCAGGGGAGGGCCATTGGGGGTGAGATCAGGCTGGCAGAGGAAGTTAGGGTCGATCAGGCCAGCAGGGGAGAGCAGTTGGGGGCAAGATCAGGCTGGCAGGGGAGGGCAGTTGGGGAGTGAGATCAGATCGGCAGGGGAGGGCAGTTAGGGGCAATCAGGCAAGTCAGTGAGACTTCATTGCCAGGGCTAGATGAAAACCCAGGTGTGTTGTCACCTTGGTGCCTAGGAGAGTGTAGGAGCACATTCATGGAGCTATCTCTTCTCTGTACAGATTTGTGTGAGAGGCCATCGGTCCCAGATTGGGAGAGGGATGTCTGACTGCTGGTTTAGGCCCGATCCCAAGGGGTCCCTAATTGGAGAGGGTGCAGGCTGGGCTGAGGGACCCCCCCCATGCACGAATTTTGTGCACCGGGCCACTAGTAGATACATAAAATAGAGAATGGAGAAACAATAAAGAGAACCAATGAAATAAAAGAATTTTCCCTTTGAAAAGATTAACAAAGTTGATAAGCTTTTAGCTTGATTGAGACAAAAAAGAGAGAAGATGCAAAAAACTAAAACGAGAAATGAAAATACACACCTTACATAAATTAAAATAATTAAGAGAATATCATGAATGACTGTATACCAAAAAAATTAAATAATGTAGATGAAATGAACAAGTTCTAGAAAGACACAAATTACCAAAACTCAAGAATAGAAAATATAACAAGATATTGAATCAATAATCAAAAACTTCCTAAGAAAAAAAAGTTTAGGACCATATGGCTTCACTGGTAAATTCTGCCAAACGTTTAAAGAAGTAATACCAACTCTACTCAAATTATTCCAAGAAACAGAAGAGGAAGGAAAACTTCCTAACACATTCTATGAAGCCAGTGTTACCGAGACAAAGATACCAGAAGAAAAGCAAACTACAGATCACTATCTTTTATGAATATAGATTAAAAAATCCCCAACAAGCCCTAGCCGGTTTGGCTTAGAGGATAGAGCATCGGCCTGCAGATTGAAGGATTCCGGGTTCGATTCTGGTCAAAGGCATATGTCCGGGTTGCGGGCTCAATCCCCAGTAGGGGGCGTGCAGAAGGCAGCTGACCAGTGATTCTCATCACTGATGTTTCTATCTCTCTCTCCCTTTCCCTCTCCCTCTCTGAAATCAATAAAAACATATTTTAAAAAATCCCCAACAAAATATTAGTAAACCACCTTTCCGCGCTACCCAGGGAGGGCTCCATTCGGCGTTGTTCTCGGTTCCCACGTAACTTAAAGGGAAACTTTTCACAATGTCCGGAGCCCTTGATGTCCTGCAAATGAAGGAGGAGGATGTCCTCAAATTCCTTGCAGCAGGAACCCACTTAGGTGGCACCAACCTTGACTTCCAAATGGAACAGTACATCTACAAAAGGAAAAGCGATGGCATCTACATCATCAATCTGAAGACAACCCGGGAGAAGCTTCTGCTGGAAGCTCGGGCCATTGTTGCCATCGAAAACCCAGCTGACGTCAGTGTCATATCGTCCAGGAACACTGGCCCGCGAGCTGTGCTGAAGTTTGCTGCTGCCCCTGGAGCCACTTCTGTTGCCGGCCGCTTCACTCCTGGAACCTTCACCAACCAGATCCAGGCAGCCTTCCGGGAGCCAAGACTTCTGGTGGTTACTGACCCCAGGGCTGACCACCAGCCTCTCACAGAGGCGTCTTATGTTAACCTGCCCACCATTGCTCTGTGTAACACAGACTATCCTCTGCGCTATGTGGACATTGCCATCCCTTGCAACAACAAGGGGGCTCACTCAGTGGGTCTGATGTGGTGGATGCTGGCCCGGGAAGTACTACGCATGCGTGGCACCATCTCCCGTGAACACCCGTGGGAAGTCATGCCTGATCTATACTTCTACAGAGATCCTGAAGAGATTGAAAAGGAAGAGCAGGCCGCTGCTAAAAAGGCTGTGACCAAGGAGGAATTTCAGGGTGAATGGACTGCTCCTGCTCCTGAGTTCACTGCTGCTCAGCCTGAGGTCGCAGACTGGTCTGAAGGCGTGCAGGTGCCCTCTGTACCCATTCAGCAGTTTCCTACTGAAGATTGGAGTGCTCAGCCTGCCACGGAAGACTGGTCTGCAGCCCCCACTGCTCAGGGTAGCAACAACCACTGAGTGGTCCTAAGCTGTTCTTCCACAAATTCTTAACAGAACGGAAATAAGGTTGATGGAAAATAAACAGTTTCTTAAAAAAAAAACAAAACTAGCAAACCGAACTCAACAACACATTAAAAAGATTATATACCACGATCAAGTAAAATTTATCTCAAGAATGCATGTTGGTTCAACGTAAGAATATTAATGAATATAATGCATCCCATTAATGGAATGAAGGAAAAGAAAAAAGAGCTCAATAGATGCACGAAAGACATTTGACAAAATTCAGCACCCTTTCATGATAAAAATACTCAGAAAATTAGGAATAAAAGGGAATTTTAAAAACATGATAGTGGACGTTTATGAGAGAAACCTCAAAACTACCATCATTCTCAATGGGGAAAGACTGAAAGCTTTCCTCTCAGATCAGAAAGAAGACAAAGATGTTTGCTTTCACCAGTGCCATTTGTCATTGTACTGGAAGTCCTAGCCAGAGCAAATAGGCAATAAAAATAAATAGGCATCTAAATTGGAAAACAAGAACTCAACTATCTCTATTTGCACATGACATAATTCTGTATAAAGAAAATTCCATAGCCCTAGCTGGTTTGGCTCAGTGGATAGAGCTTCAGCCTGCGGACTGAAGGGTCCCGGATTTGATTCTGGTCAAGGGTACATGCCTGGGTTGCAGGCTCTATCACCAGTAGGGGGCATGCAGGAGGCAGCCAATCAATGATTCTCTCTCATCGATGTTTCTATCTCTCTCTCCCTCTTCCTTCCTCTCTGAAATAAATAAAAATGTATATTTTTTTTTTAAAAAAGGAAATCGCATAGAATCCACAAAAAACTGCTAGGGCTAATAATTGAATTCAGCAAACTTTTAGTGTTCAAGATCATCAATACACAAAATTCAGTTGTGTTTCTATAGTCCAGCAAGAAACAATCTGAAAAGGAATGAAGAAATCAATTTCATCTAAAAGAATAAATTACTTAGGAATAAGTATAACCAAGGAGGAGAAAGGTCTGTACACTAAAAACCACAAAACATTGCTAAAATAAATTAAAGAAGACCTAAATCAATGGAAAGACATTCCATGGTCATGAATTGGGAGACTATTGTTAAGATGGCAATACTTCCCCAAAGCATCTACAGATTCAATGCACCCTTTATCAAAATTCCAGTGGCCTTAAGCTGTGGTTCCTTTACACAATGGAATACTATTCAGCCATAAAAAAGAAGGAAATCTTACCCTTTGCGACAGCATGGGTGAACCTAGAGAGCATTATAGTAAGTGAAATTAGCCAGTCAGAGAAAGGCAAGTACCTTATGATTTCACTCCTATGTGAAATCTAATGAACAAAATAAATTAACAAAATAGAAACAGGTTCATAGTGGCTGTACCAATTTGCATTCCCACCAACAGTGCATGAGGATTCCCTTTTCTCTATATCCTCACCAACACTTGTTCGTTGATTTATTGATGACAGCCATTCTGACAGGTTTGTAGTTCTTTGTTTCTTTTATCCAGTACCTGTAGCTCCTGACGCATTTAGGTGATGAACAGAATGAATGAGATCTATGAGACATGAATGAATGAGAATGAATGAATGAGATCTGTAAGACACGTGGCGATAGCGATGAAGCAAATGTCTTCTGGAGGACACTGGTGTTTGTACAGTGATTAACACACTGGATGAGGTTGTCTAGGAAAGAGGGTACAGGAAGAAGAGCAAGAGAAAGGAAACACTGGTGAAGGATACCATGAAAGGATAGACACAAGAGTGTGATGCTAAATGCTGCTGGGAAATTGAGATAGGACTGAGAGGTGTTCAAGGAGAGAACTGGTTTTGGTGGAGGGGCGGAGCTCAGCGGCCAACTTGATGGGCTGAGAATTAGGAGAAAAAGGAGGGAAAACACACAGTTCTTTATAGAAATCTGGCTGTAGGGGAGGAGGGATTGAGTGGTAACTGGAGAGAGAGGATTCATCCACCATTGACATCATGCAGGTTCTAACACCAAGAGAGATATCCTTGCTGGTTTGGCTCAGTGGATAGAGCATCAGCTTGCGGACTGAGGGGTCCCAGGTTTGATTCCAGTGGTCAAGAGCACATACCTGGGTTGTGGGCTTGATCCCCAGTGGGGGGCGTGCAGGGGGCAGCCAATCAATGATTCCCTCTCATCATTGATGTTTCTAACTCTTTCTTCCAATCAATAAAAACAAACAAACAAACACAAAAAAACAAAAGAGAAAACCATCCAAGGCAGGTGCTGAGGCTGACAGGACTGGGTCAGCGCTTTTGGTCAGAGGAAGAGAGAGAGTACCTTCTCTGCCTATCTCATGATCTTGCTTCTACACTGCTGTCTGTATTTTTTAAAAAAATATTTTTATTGATTTCAGAGAGGAAGGGAAAGGGAAAGAGAGAGAAACATCGATGATAAAGGAGAATCATTGATTGGCTGCCTTCTGCACACCCCGCTATGGGGACTGAGCCTGCAACCCAGGCATGTGCCTTGACTGGGAATTAAACCGTGACCTGGTTCATAGGTCGATGCTCAATCACCGACCCACACCAGTTGGGCTGTATTATGTTTTTATTGCAGTCGAGCTACCATGCTTCTTCAAAAATGTTAAGAATGGAGCCCTAGATGGTTTGGCTCAGTGAAGGGTCCTAGGTTTGATTCCAGTCAAGGGCATGTACCTTGGTTGCAGGCACATCCCCAGTGGGGAGTGTGCAGGAGGCAGCTGATCGTTGTTTCTCTCTCATCGGTTTCTAACTCTCTATCCCTCTCCCTTCCTCTCTGTAAAAAAATCAATAATATATATATATTTTTAAAAAGTGTTTTCTCCTTTGTTCTTTACAGAGTTATTATCCTTAGTTTACACAAGAGGAAAAAGAGGCTCTGAGTGGTTAAGTTGTCCAACTTAATGTAATTCTAAACCAGGTTTTCTGACAACTAGTATGTTCTTCATGCCATCTCTGTACTCTTAGGAGGACCATCGTTAAGGGGAAATGTTTATTCCTTAAATAGCATCAAGAGGACAAAAGGAATAAATACAGGAGAGATGGGTTTCCTCCGGGGCCTGTCAATGTCACCCATCAGCTCTGTTTCTGGGTTGTGTCTAAAGGCAGGAGGCAGCTTGACTCTGTCGTGCATCTGGGTTTCAGAGGCCTAGGGAATGTTTAGTTTCCAGTTTGTCTATTTCCAAACTTTAGCCATGTAATTTATTGTCTTGATTACAATTTAACATGGCTGGAAGCTGTGAGACATTTGAGTTACAGATTTGTGTGAGAGGCACAGGACAATCAGTGCATTTGGGAGCTATGGCTCTCCTCCCTTCTCACGCCATGGTCTCTCTCCTGGGGAGACCTCGGCCAGCCATGGCTTCTACCACCACCGAGTCAGTGCTGGCTCCCAGGCAGCAGCTTGTCTATTCCTGTTTTAAACATTGTCTTTTTGATGAGTAGAAATTTCTGATTATGATGAAGTCTAATTTATCAAAAAATTTTAAAAATGGTTGTTGCATTCTTTTATTTGTCTAGGAAGCCTTTAGCGTAACCCTAAGTTATGAAGATAATACTCATTCATGTTTTTCTCTAAAGGCTTTTCAGTTTTAGCTTTTACATTTAGGCCTATGATTCATCTCGAAATAATGTTTGTGTACTATATAGGGGTCAAAGTTTGTGTTTTTCCCATATTTAGTTATTCCAGCACCATTTTGTTGCTAAAACTTTCTTTTTCCCATTTGATTGCTTCGGGGTTTTTGTTTAAAATTGAATGGTGTTTCTAGGATCTCTTCTCTGTACCAATTTAGCAGGTTCCCTCCCCGCCCGGCCGCCCCCCCCCCCCCCATCCCATGGGCTCAGTATTTTTTTTTTTTTATTTCTTTATTGATGAAGGTATCACATATTTGTCCTCGTCCCCCCATTCCCATCCCACACCCCTCCCCACACATGCCCCCACCCCCCTGTTGTCCTTAACCGCTGGTTAGGCTCATATGCCTGCACGCAAGTCCTTTGGTTGGTCTCCCCCTTTACCCCCACCCTTCCCTACCCTCCCCCTGAGGCCCGACAGTCTGATCCATGCCTCCTTGTTTCTGGGTCTGTTCTTGTTCATCAGTCTATGTTGTTCATTATTTCCCCTAGATGAGTGAGATCATGTGCTATTAGAAATACACTTATAAGAACCGAAAATGAGACAAGCAGTAATGGTTATGGTGACAGGCAAATGAATCAGTGTGTAGTGAGTTTTTTTCTGGGCCAACAGTTCTTTTGAGACCCAATTTCAATGTCCAACAGTTCCTTATGTGTACATGTCAGCACTGACATTTCAGTTCTGGATGGTGGACAAGTGGTGGTAATGCAGGTCCGACTCTGTCCGGTTTGGTCCTGGGCAATCTGCAGTGATGCACAGCTGCTAACTGCTAGTATGGGAAGGCCACATCAGCGTCTTCCGTCTCTGGACTGCTTCTCTTCTGTCTTCATGGCTGGAGTAGTCCTGTCGATTCCTCTCTTGCTGGAATCCACATGGTCTCGGAGTTGTTTTCTGAAAATATACAAACATATTCTCGACCAAAGGTTAATAAAGGAATATTTTCTATAAATTTGACTGGGGATCCTTTTTCAATTTTTGCCCAAATGATTTTCCTCTGGCTTGTTTTGTCACCTTGTGTGTTTTTCATGGGTGTCTTGCTTTTAGCCTTACAATTAATTTTCTAACGTATTAATTTTCTAGATGTAATTTACTTACAGGATATTTTTCCTTACATGATATTCCTCTACTATCCCCTCCTTTTTTGATTTAAATGTTAGGAGGCTTTTGAAAATTTTATAATGTATTCTTGGTGGCTTTTAAATTTTAATTTTTTGCACTATAATATAGCTGTTTTAGGTTCATTATATGGTGCACACTTTTATCATGAGATGAAGTACCAATAAAAATTTTAGTTGACTCTTTAGGAACACCTTTTTGTCTGGTACAATTAATTTTTCTAGAATATTCACTTGTTTCAACTAGCCAATTTAAATTTGTCTGAAAACTTGACTACTATTTTACTGTCAAATTTATTACTCTAACAATAATCTTGTTTTACCCTGTAAATATTGGTGGAAGGGATTATTTGCCTTCTTGAGTAGGTCCTGAGCATTCCTGGTGGTAGGCTGGATTTAGATATCGTAAACCCCCTTCCCCACACCATGGGTACAGGGCAACTCAAACAATTCTTGTTGGAGTGAGAGGGCAGCTGCTGTCGGCCAAGTCTCTGTCGGTCACCTGGGTCCTGATCTGAGCTGGGCATGGGAAGCACAAAGCAGCCATGGGGGCAGGAGAACTCCCTCAGAAGGGGCTAGGATTCAGGCCCCTGCAATGTTGGGGGGGTGAGGGTCTGTGCCCCACCTCTGTTGATCCCCAAATTCTCTTCTGATGGCCCCTCTGCGACTGTGCCTGTCTTAGGTTGTTCCTTCCTTGAGGAATCTTACCCGTCATTGACTAACCAGCCATCCTCCGGGGCCAAGCAGGGTGACGTGAGGTTCAGTTTTGTCTCCTTGGTAGCCTATGCCCCCGTGGCCTCCATGCCCAGCACCTGCCTTGGGATCCCCTCGCCTGCTGGCGGGGCCC
Organism: Cnephaeus nilssonii; assembly: GCF_951640355.1. Taxonomy (NCBI): domain Eukaryota; kingdom Metazoa; phylum Chordata; class Mammalia; order Chiroptera; family Vespertilionidae; genus Cnephaeus; species Cnephaeus nilssonii. Next base: position 21,359,909 of record NC_137081.1, on the reverse strand, counting down.
CAGCACTGATCACATATCTTTTGGAACCCGGGTTTCTTCTCCAGGGAGGGCTCAGTTCGCCCTACTGGGTGATAGACAGATCCATGGCACCAGTCGTCACGAGACTTCAACCTCGACATGAACTGATAGCTCATGCAACAGCTGTGAGCAATTGAATTGTGAGAAGAGGGTCTCTCTTGGCCTAAAGGGTAAGAGGGACCCATATAGAATGCTCAGGTCCATGGGCTCAGTATTGCCACATCTTCTAAATTTTAGAAGAGGACATAGAAACCCACATTCTTTTAATATGAAAATGTCTAACTTTTTAAGATTTGGGAACCAATTTTAATTTAAATGAACAAAGGAACCAATTCTGTGCAGCCAAAGAAACTCACCTTCAGTCTGATTGCATCCGTGGCTTTAGGACTACTAGTATGAGAGGTAATTTCAATGGAAGCTGTATCTATGTACAATCAAGTATAAATCAAGAGCCTTATTTTAAATGAAAGAAAATCAAAATGTGCTAGGGCACATAAGAGGGTTTCAATAGTCAATGCAAGTTAGTGAGAGTTCACTGCCTGGGCTAGATGAAAACCCAGGGTGTGATGTCACCTTGGTGCCTAGGAGAGTGTAGGAGCACATTCATGGAGTTATCTGGAATAACCTCTGGAAACAGTGCAGGCAGAGAGGGCCAAGAGGGAGATGAGATGCCAGGATGCCCTGGCTTGCAGTGGAGGGACTGACGAGAAGCTAGATAGACCAGTGACAGGAAGGAGACAAGGACCAAGAGAGTCCAGGGTGAGCTGATTTGGAGTCAAGGGTCTGTAGTGGAGGGAATGAAGAGAAGCAACGGGTCTCTAACCCGGGGCCCAGCCAGGTGCTTCCTGGAATTGGCTGAAGGCCTCCTTGGCTCCCTGGGTGAAAGTGGAGACAGAGCAGCCAGAAGACATACAATTGCAGACCAGCGCTTAAAGGAGGTGCTCAGCAGCACCGCATTTCCCCACTCCATGTTTAAGTTCGTTTTTAACATTTTAGGTTTATATTTTACACTTAATATTTAAGTAGGAACCAGTTCACATGTTTTAACTATTAAAAACTATTAATGCAAAGTATTCTTCCCACCTGTTCCCTCTCTCCCCGTTCCATCTCTAATCCCTCACTCCCAGGTAACTATTTGTACAGTTTGTTTTTACTGCAACCAAGGATACTATGTTGGCAGCCACGCCTGTCAGACAGACTGTTGCTTATGCTGGTTGGGTCACATAGGGTAGAGCTCTGAGTAGTTACCTCCATGTAAGAGAAAACAAGCAAGCAAGCCTGCACTAAAGACAGACAGAAGTTGGTTGGAACTTGCCTCATGAATATGTAAGAGAGCACTACAGGGGAAGGAAATCATCCTACTCAAATTGTGATGCTGTGCTTATTATGGCTGAATGTCTGTGCCTCCTCAAAATTCGTATGTTGAAGCCTCAACCCCCAATGTCATGGTTGTTGGATGTGGGGCCTTTGGGAGACAATTAAGTTTAGATGGAGTCATGAGGGTGGGGCCCCACGATGATATTAGTGTCTTTATAAGAAGAGGAAGAGACCAGAGCTCCTTCTCTCTCTGCACCGTGAGAGCAAATGGCTGCATGGAAGACAGCTGTCTGCAAACCAGATGGAGAGCTCTCACCACAACACAGGCTTGCCGGCACCCTGATCTCAGACTTCCAGCCTTCAGACTGTGAGAAATACATAGCTGTTGTTTAAGCCACCGAGTCCATGGGATTTTGTGATGGCAGGCCGAGCTAAGTGCTGGAGGACCAAATGATGAGCTAGAAGAAAATGGAAAAATTTTTAGTTCTCTGAACTAGACCTTTTCATTGCTTTGCCGAGAGTATGCAAAGGTGCTGTTTGAAAGTATGGGTTCACACTGCTCTGGAGGAAGGGTCAGTGGGCTGGAAAAGAGTGATGACCACAGGAACAGGACTATTAAGTTCTTAAAGCCAGTGATTAGTTGAGTGACATATGTGGGTGACAAACCTCAACCGCTCATCTCAAACTGCACTCATATTCTGGCACTTGCTAAAGTTTAACCTGGAAGGACTTGAAGGGGAGAATGGAAAAGGTTTTCAAACTTTCAAGGGTGGTGTTAGGTGCAAGATGTTTGTTGTCTAATCCAATTTCTAGGGAGTACAGGTATTTTCACCTGGATGATTTCACCACTCCAACCGAAGATAATGCTGCCCTCTACTGGATTGTTGTTGCAACTACAGTCCCTGGCAATCGGGGATAGATTCTTTTTTATCTCCTTTGCTTTATCTAAGTTGGTTTTCCAGTATAGCTAGAGGTCTTATGTTCTGCTAAGTTATTTCTTTATGGCCATGGTGGTCTAGAAGATGGATTATATTTCCATATATAATGCTGGAGGTAAAGTGGTGGAGTCCACTTTACCTCCAGCATTATTTGCCAGAGGCTGGAGGTGAAATAAACAGAAAGCAAGTCATGGTGGGTCCTCCAATCTCTAGAAATATAATCCATCTTCCTTCCCTTTGCTTTTCTTTCTTCAAAAACTTTTTATTGAACCCTAATTACTAAGATACCTCCTAGGCACTTGAGATACAGTTATCGAAATAGAAGCATAGTGTTCCATTTTATAGTTCTACTATACTTTGTATAAAAGTATTTTGAAAGACATTGAAATGATTACCCAATTTTATTATGAACAATCCTGTGATAAACTGTCCTTCCACTCTTCCTTCCCTCCTACGTTCCTTCCTTCCCTTTTATTAGGTGGGATTGCAGGGTCAGGGTCTGTATTGTTTAGTGTGTTTGGTACATATTTCCCCAATAGGACCATGGGAGTTTTGTATAAAGAGGGATAAAAGTGATTAAACATTTGTTATCTGTGAGATGCTGTGCTAAGCACTTTACATGTATTAACTCATTGATCTTCATATCCATCCTATAAGCTAGGTGCTACTTTCATCCTCATTTTACAGATGAGAAAATTGAGGCCCAAGGCAAGTATCTACTCTTCTCGATAGACATACTGGCCATGGGACAGAGCTGGGATTTGCATGGAAGTGGGTGGTTTGGCTCTATTTTTTTATTTTTATTTATTTTATTTTTAAAATATATTTTATTGATTTTTTACAGAGAGGAAGAGAGAGGGACAGAGAGTTAGAAATATCGATGAGAGAGAACCATTGATCAGCTGCCTCTTGCACACCCCCTACTGGGGATGTGCCTGCAACCAAGGTACATGCCCTTGACCGGAATCGAACCTGGGACCCTTGAGTCCACAGGCCGACGCTCTATCCACTGAGCCAAACCGGTTTCAGCTGGCTCTAGATACTGTACTCTTATCTCATTCATCATCACAACAGCACCATTAGGCAAGTTTTATTATCTCCATGTCTGTGCATAAGAATACTTTGATACATGTTAACAAACTTGTCCAAGATCACAAACTAATAAAGGGGGGTGGGCAGTGTTTGAATTATGGTCTGTCTGACTTCAAAGTAGGGATTTCTGGATCCCTCATGTACTCAACTTTCAAAGTTCTTCTCTGGCTTCCACCAGAGGTGGCAATTGGGGTCAGGAGGTCTGCACCTAGGAGGTCATATCTCTATTATGTCCTGCCATTATCCTGACCGTCACAGCCAGGACCCTGTGATGCAATGACATTCCTCCCCTCTCCTCTCATTCTAGATCACCTTTTGTTTCTAGAACTCTCTCAGTTAGGCACAGTTTTGGTTGGGGGTAACAGAAAACTTTACTTGAATAGGTCTTAACAATAAAGAGAATTTATTGCCTCATGTAACTGAAAAGTACAGAGAGAAGATGACCTCTGCGCTTGCTTTGTTCAGGACCCTGGCTCCTGTTTCTCTGGTTCTCTGAGCTCTGCCTTCCTCCGTATGTTAGTTATTGTCCTTGGACTGGTTTGCCATTTATGGTAGCAAAATGACGTCCAGCAGCAACAAGACTACATACTTGTTTTTTCCAATGTTGTTAAACAACCAACCTGAACTTGGCTCTGAGTGGATCATCTTAGGCTACATGCTTGTCCTTGAACCTCTCATTTGGCAATGGGGGTAATCCCTGGGGAGGGGGGGGGGTGAATCCTCTCCTCCCCCTTCTTTGCCTCCACTTTGGTCCTCAGGTTTAAGTGGATTCTCCTTCAGGAATGTGAAGAGACGCCGATGCGGACATCAAAGCTGACACGCGGCAACATCGATATACTCACAGCCATACTGTGCTGTTCACGTGGTCTTGCATAGAAGCTGCCATTTAAAAAACATGGTGTCAAGAAGAGGCCTCCGCATTTTGCCATCAGAGTGGCATTCAGGCTTCACATATCACGACACATGATCTCCACGTGTCTTTGGGGCATTGGATGCTATGCACAGAAAGGAAAAATGCTTTCCCATTAGGAACATTACAGATCTGTTTGTGATGGAGCGGTTAGAAGTGGGAAGCGAGGTTGAAGATAGTTGGGTGGGTAGACTTGTTGGAACATTTTCAAGTAGATAAAACATTATCTCATGCCCATGTACATGTGCCCTTCCCCCTCCTCAATGAAATGCTCTTTCTTGCCATGAAGGCAAAGATTCTTTTCGACTCTTGACCCCCAGATCATGTTCCCACTGGAGACCTAAGCTACCACTGCTGCTCCTCCAGGCTTGAGGGTGGACCAGAGTCTTTTCTAATTCTCAGTCATTAGTCTAAATAGACTGGAATGCTGAATCGGCTTGACCGGGGGATTAGGAAAAGCAGAAAGAATTAAACACAAGGGGCTTAAAAATAGATATAAGATATGGCTGCTTGTCCTGGTCTCTCTCAGTGGGTCCCTTGCTGCCCCCTGGTGGCCAACACTCTTTTTCCCTGTAGCTGCCTCTTGACCTGCAGGCGTTTTGCAGTCCAGGCCCCAGTCTCTTTTCTCTGTGTCCAGTCACTACTTTCTGCCTCATGAGCTACCTTTTCTCTGTCCACTCCCTTCAGGGACTTTCCCATCCTCAAGTCCTTTTTAGTCTAGGCATTAGATCACAATATTCCCAGAGCAGTAAAAGCAAAGCATGGGTAGCCCTAGGCAATGGTCTCCTACACTTCCTGCTACTATTTATAAATGATAAGAGAACCAGGTGGAGAGCATGACTTAGCCTAAAAAAAAAAAAAAAAATGCTTGCCCGGGGCAGAATGGTAGGCACCAGTGGCATGATAAATTTGGCATTTATGGGTAGGTGCATAATTTGCACTCGAACAGATGGCCACTAACTTTAAACAATAGAGGATGGTTTGGAAAGAGCAATGCCAGACAGACCAGCCTGGCTGTATGCAAGTGAAGCTTTCAGGCACACCTTAGGCATAACCATGTACCTGCAGTGACAGACACTCTGAATCCTAGTGGAGATCCATGATCCATAAATCATAGGAGATCTGTCTAGTGTCATTGCACAACCATTGGTTTGAGCACTTGTTCCCTGGTGGAGGATCCTAAGATGACTCGGAGAGGATCCCTAGTCTAGTGGGGAGGGCTGACTGGTAAACACAGCATCGCAGTACAGTAGGGTTCATGTGATAATGGAGAAGTGATTAAAATACCAGAGGTGTAAAGCCAGGGGACAACATTAGCTGCTGGGGTCAGCTGAGGCAGGTTCCCAGTGAAGCCATCCTTCAGAACAGAGAGAGGAGCAGAATGAACCCCACCTCCTCCATTCACTAGTTGCCCCAATGATCCCCCTGTTGTCCAGCCAGACCTATGTTTTCCAGCTGTGGCCTATGCCCCCAGCTCCAGGGCTGTTCTAATCAACCAATTATTGGTAGTGGTTGTGCAAAGGAAATGCTGGTGGCTAGTATGGAGGAGGTTCAATTCTCCCTCCATATCTCCATCAACATCTCCACCAGCCCCCAAAGGAACTTACAATGTAAGTAAAAATTGTTTGCTTTTTCTGCAAACACAGCTTAAGTACACAGTCCTTCCCACCAGATAGCTCCCAAATTCCTCCTAAGTGGAAGACTCCTGTGAGCCTTCCTCCAGTGGACTCCTTCTGTAAAAAGTCAAATCCTTTCCCCTTTAAGTGTGTCAGGCAGGTTGGAAGCTTTCAAAGGCGGTCTGCTAGGGAATGTAAGGAACAAACAAGCGGAAATAAATATTAGAAAAGGAAGAGAATAAGCATTGTCATCCATAGAGCAGAAAACTCAGATAACTTTATTTATTTTTTAAAAATATATATTTTATTGATTTTTTACAGAGAGGAAGAGAGAGGGATAGAGAGTTAGAAACATCGATGAGAGAGAAACATCGATCAGCTGCCTCCTGCACACCCCGCACTGGGGATGTGCCCGCAACCAAGGTACATGCCCTTGACCGGAATCGAACCTGGGACCCTTGTGTCCGCAGGCCGACGCTCTATCCACTGAGCCAAACCGGTTTCGGCAACTTTATTTATTTATGTATTTATTTTTAGAGAAAATGGAAAGGAGAGGGAAAGAGCGAAATATGTATGTGAGAGCAAAACTTCACTTAGCTGCCTCCTGCACGCCCCCCACTGGGGATTGAACCTGTAACCCAGGCATGTGCCCTTGACCAGAATGGAACCTGGGACCCTTCAGTCTGCAGGCCGATGCTCTATCCACTGAGCCAAACCAGCTAGGTCTATTCTCACATTCTTGATGAGAGTGACTTGAATTGGAGTTATAAATCACAATTCTTTCCTAATTTTTCAACTAGATCAAATCTTGGCTTCTTTCATATGAATGGGATTACTTTGAAAACGTCACCGGCACACCACCCACAGCAAAAGATTATAGCCTCTGTCTCATGGACACTGAGACACTCAATAGGCATGCTGTGGTCGTCATCTATGCCCTTTTCTTCCTGCTGAGCCTGCTGGGAAACTCCCTGGTGATGCTGGTCATTTTATACAGCTGGGCCAGCTGCTCTGTCACTGATGTCTACCTGCTGAACCTGGCCATGGCCGACGTGCTCTTTGCCCTGACCTTGCCTATCTGGGCCACTTCCAAGGCAAAGGGTTGGATCTTTGGCACACCCCTGTGCAAGGTGGTCTCACTCCTGAAGGAAGTCAACTTCTACAGTGGAATTCTACTACTGGCCTGCATTAGCGTGGACCGCTACATGGCCATTGTTCATGCCACACGCACTCTGACTCTGAAGCGGCACTGGGTCAAGTTCATATGCTTAGGCATCTGGGCTCTATCTCTGATCCTGTCCCTGCCCATCTTCGTCTTCCGTAAAGCCTATCAACCACCTTTATCCAGCTCAGGTGCTATGAAGACCTGAGTGACAATACAACTAAATGGCTCATGGTAATGCGGGCCCTGCCCCAGACCTTTGGCTTCCTCCTGCCACTGCTGGTCATGCTGTTCTGCTATGGGCTCACCCTGCGCACACTGTTTCAGGCCCCCATGGGGCAGAAGCACCGGGCCATGCAGGTCATCTTTGCTATTGTGCTCGTCTTCCTGCTCTGCTGGCTGCCCTACAACCTGGTCCTGTTGTCAGACACCCTTATGAGGATCGGGATGATCAAGGAGACCTGTGTGGAACACGGGTGGGGGTCTCAACCATGGGCTGGAGGTCTGGGTCCCAGGCTGGAGATCCGGGTCCCTGGATTGAAATCAGGGCCCTGTAGGGAGGTCAGGGCCCTGGATGGAGGTCTGAATCCCGCCATGGAAAGAGGGGTCTTGCCATGAAGTTCTTGGCCCTGAATTGAAGTCGGATCCTGGTATGGAGATCTGGGCCCTGGAATGGGTTTCTGGGCCCCAGGATGGGGGTTTGGGCCCCGGGATGGGGGTCTGGGCTCCAGCATGGAGGTTTCGGTCCTGGGAGAGAGGTCCGAGCCCCATGATTGAGGTCAGGGCCATGGATGTAGCTGAAGACTCTGGATAGAGGTCTGAGTCCCGCCATAGAAATAGGGGTCCTGCAATGAAGGTCTGGGCCCATAATTGAGATCTGATCCCGGGATGGAGGTCTGGGTCCTGGGATTGTGTCTGGTCCACAGGATAGAGGTCTGGTTCCCAGGATGGAGGTCCGGGCCCCGGGATTGAAGTCAGCGCCCTGGAGGGAGGTCAGGGCCCCGGATGGAGGTCGGAGTCCTGCCATGGAAATAGGGGTTCTGCCATGATGTGCTGGGTCTCAACAAAGTAAGGTCTGATCCTGGAATTGGTTTCTGGGACCTGGGATGGGGGTCTGGGCCCCGGGATGGAGGTATGGGCTCTGTGGTCGAGATCCAGGCCCTGGGATGTAGGTGATGGCCCTGATGGAGGTCCGAGTCCTGTCGGGGTCCTGCCATGAAGTTCTGGGCCCAGAATTAAGGTCTGATCTTGGGATGGAGGTCTGGGCCCCGGGATGGTGGTCTGGGCCCCAGGATGGTCGTCTTGACCCCAGGATACAGGTCCGTGCCCTGGGATTGACATCAGGGCCCTGGGATTGGTTTTTGGGTCCTGGATGTAGGTCTGGGTTCAGAATGGTGTCTGGAACCCAGACGTACCAGGTATATCCCACATATGAGTGAGATCATGTGATTTTTATCTTTCTCCGAATGGCTTATTTCGCTTAGTATAATGCTCTCCAGTTCCATCTATGCTGCTGCAAATGGTAAAAGTTCCTTCTTTTTTATCGTGGGGTAGTATTCCATTGTAGAGATGTACCACAGTTTTTTAATCCACTTATCTGCTGATGGGCACTGGGTTGTTTCCAAATCTTAGCTATTGTAAATTGTGCTGCTATGAACATAGGGGTGAATATATTCTTTCTAATTAGTGTTTCTGGTTTCTTGGGATATTATAAATATTTTTCTCTTTACCACATCCAGCACGGCTAGAGAGCAGACAGGAGTCCTGAGTAGGGGCGACGGGGGATTGAGAAAATGAAAGAGACAGACACAGAGACAGTAGAGAAAGCAGGGACCAGGTGGGACAGCTGGCCCTCTGATGGAGAGACAGTGACGCAGAACCAGTGCAGCGCGTTTATTTTATACAGTATAATTCCAGGAAGTTTTACTAGAGTTTAAAACAAAGGAAATTATGTGAAATCATGGTTAAAGACCAAACTGTAATTTTTCATTCTTGTGGCTTCTTTGTAATCGTCACTCCTGGCTAAGCCTGGATAATTGTGTCCGTTCCTTGCGCCTGGCTGAACTTAGATAATGAAACCCACCCCCTGGCACCTGAGCTAAGGGTCAGGCTGACAACGTATCTGCCTCTGGCATGGTGTGTTTCCAGGACGTGGCTCTGCCAACGCCACTGGACTCAGCTGACAATAATTAAAGAAATGCTCAATGTACCTTCCCAGGTGCTGTCTACAGGATATAGTCCTAGAAGTGGGATTACTGGGTGAAATGGGAGTTCCATTTTTAACTTTTTGAGGAAACTCCATACTGTTTCCACAATGGTTGCACCAGTCTGCATTCCCACCAGCAGTGCACAAGGGCTCCTTTTTCTCCACATCCTCGCCAGCACTTGTTGTTTGTTGATTTGTTGATGATAGGCATTCTGACAGGTGTTAGATGGTATCTCATTGTTGTTTTGATTTGCATCTCTTGGATGATTAGTGTAAGTTAATACATTTCTAAGTTTACTTTTCATTTCTGGCCCTTAGAAATCTCGCTCTCTCCTCTTTTTCTCTTTGCTTTTTTGTGTCAGATATTTATTTAAATATTAAAAATATAGGTTATTGCCCTGGCTGGTTTGGTTCAGTGGATAGAGCATTGGCCTGCGGACTGAAGGGTCCTAGGTTCGATTCCGGTCAAGGGCATGTACCTTGGTTGCAGGCACATCCCCAGTATGTGCAGGAGGCAGCTGATTGATGTTTCTCTCTCATCGATGTGTCTAACTCTCTATCCCTCTCCCTGCCTCTCTGTAAAAAATCAATAAAATATATTAAAAAATATATAGGTTATCTAGCATTTCTGTGTAGGGTGTGTGTGTGTGTGTGTGTGCGCGCGCGCGCGCGCGCGTGCACGCGCACATGTGTTGTTGCTTCCCATGCTTCCTGAGTCCACCATCATGATATGATGTCAGTAAAAATTCAAATAGCACATAAAATCAAAACAATTTCCCTTCCTGTTCTTTATTTCCTTTTATTAAAGATAAGCACTGTTAAAACTTTGTGCTAGTGAATTTTATTTATTCACTTTTAAAAATATATTTTTATTGATTTTCAAAGAGAAAGGGTGAGGGAGAGAGAGAGAGAGACATCAATGATGAGAGAGAATCATTGATTGACTGCCTCCTGCACGCCCCCTACTGGGGATCAAGCCTGCAACCCAGACACGTGAGCTTGACTGGAATTGAACCCAGGACCCTTCAGTCTGCAAGCCAACACTCTATCCACTGAGCCAAATCAGCTAGGGCTGTCGGTGAATTTTAAATGTCAACCTGGAGGACACATTGACCAGATTTCTAGTTAATTCACAGTGTATATGTCTATGTTGCATACACATGTGTGCATACATGTGTGTGTTGGAAGTGAGTGACCTCACGTTATCTCAGAATTAGCACCCTTTATTCTTTTAAATTAAATTTGCAGGGGCAAAAACATACATGTTTCAAGTATACAATTCTATAATACATTATCTATATATTGCACAGTGTGCTCACCACCCAAAGTCTAGTCTTCCTTTGTCACCATCTATTTGACTCCCTTTACTCTCTTCATTTCCCCCAACCCCCTTTCCCTCTGGTAATCTTCATACTGTTAGAAACCCTTTGTTTTAACCAGGTCCATATCAGTAGGGTGGGAGAAGCAAGATAAAGAAGGTGAGTGGGAAGGTGCTTCTGAAGAAATCCAGTCACTTCCGACATGGGAAGAAATAGTATTGCCCAACAGAAACCTATGAGGCCACATCCGTACCTCTCTTGGTTCCTAAATTGTAAACAACAATGCTGTCTTCCTGAAAAAGCTGGCTTTGCTCCAACTTTGAAAGTAAGTGTTAAGGATGGAGGGGGACTAAGCAAGTAAGGCCGAAGGGGCATGCAGTGCCCCGCTGCCCACTTTGCCAGCATTCTTGTGCACTCCACTTAGTTGGGATCCTGATGATACTCAGTGGGTACTGTCTCCTGTCCACATTCCCCAAGGCATTATAGAAAACACTAGAGGCCTGGTGCATGAAATTCATGCACGGGTAGGGTCCCTAGGCCTGGCTGGTGATCAGGGCCAATATGTGGGGCGACCGGCAGGGCAATCGGGGGGCCCCTGCTGGCACCTGCCTTGGCCAGCCTGGCACTGCCCGCTGGCCCCACCCCTGATTGCCCTGCTGCTGCCAGTAGCCTCCCTCTCAGGGTGAAGCCCCCTGATCGCCCTGCTGCCACTGGTTACCTCCCTCTGTGGGGCGACCGGTGGGGCAATTTGCGGGGGGCCTCTGGCACCTGCCTTGGCTGGCCTGGGGCCTGCAGGCTGGGGGCAGCTCCTGCGTTGAGCGTCTGCCCCCTGGTTGTCAGTGCATGTAATAGCGACCAGTTGTTCCACCCGGTCCTTTGCTGTTTGGCCAATTTGCATATTAGGCTTTTATTATATAGGATATGTTAATAAGAATCAAATAACTAGTTAACTGATTATGTATCGAATGCCTGCTATGTATCCAACTTGTGCTAGACCCTTAAAACAAGAGCAGGTATTATAGAAATGAAATTTAGGAGACAAAGGAAATTTGTGAATGGTGGTTATGTGAGGAGTTTATGAAATTTCCTGTAGCATCAGGGTGACTGGTACAAAGAGATCTATTTGGGGTCCTAGTGCACCACAAGCTGAATCTGAAGATTTGGAAAAATGATTCTAATTAAGTAAAAGAAAAAAAAGAAAAGAAAGACTTAGTAGCTATGTGATCTTAAATATTCACTTCAACTTTTTGAACCTCAGTTTCCTCTTCCATAAAATGAGGTTTCATTAGGTAAGCTCCAGTTCTAAGAAGAAATGCTCTAACTCCAAGAATCTACTGAGATGTACAGAGAGGGCTATGGCTCTGTGTGAACTTAATATGAAATTCTATTTTTGCTCAGATCATGATTATTAGTAATTAGGTGCTCCAAAGGAGGCCAATTCTTAGTATGCCTTCCAGATGGCTACTGACTGGGTCTAACATGAGGAGTTCCTGAGAGGTATCTCAAAGATGAATAAGCTCTAGAGATCTGCTGAACAATATAGTGCCTGTAATTAAGAACCCGGCATTGTGCACTTAAAAACTTGTGAAGAGGGTAGATCTCATGTTAAGTGTTCTTATAATAAAAAGCAAAATCCAAAACTCCCCTCAAACCACAGGGGACACAAGGAAACATTTGGAGGTGATAGATATGGTTATTATCTTGGTTACTGTGATGGTATCATGGGTGCATTCATATGTCCAAACTCATCAAATTTGATACATTAAACACCTACAGTTACACCTCAATAAATCTGTTAAAAATGTAAAATAAGCAAACAAACAAAACCTCTGTATGATTGTATGGCTTCTTGGCATTAAAAACTCTTGCACAAAGCTGTCCTCATGCCAATGTTCACCACTAAACCAGCTCCAAATGTTTACCTGCTTCATGTGGTAGATGGGAATGCATGAATAAATGAAGAAGTAAAACTTATTTTGATAATCCTCACCTGAGGATATTTTCCCATTGATTTTTAGAGAGTGGAAGGGAGAGACAGAGAGAAACATCGATGTGAGAGAGACACATCGATGGGTTGCCTCCTGCACGCACCCTGACCAGGGCCAGGGAACCTGCAACCAAGGTATGTGCCCTTGACTGGAATCAAACCCGGGACTCTTCAGTCCACAGGCCAACACTATCCACTGAGCCAAACCAGCTAGGGCTGAAGGAGTAACTTTAGAACTGTCCTCTGAGTTTTTGTTTTTGTGCTTTCTTTCCCCCTGAATCTTTATCTACAGGTACTGGAAGGAAAAGGTCATAGGCACAATCTTACAGGTCCTGCCATCATTCCTATGGGTCAGTCCCCAGAGACTTGAGAGGAGGTTTCCTGGTATAGTGAAGAGGGCAATGGATGGGGAACCTGGAGACCAGGGGCCAGTGCAGCTGTCACTTGACATTCAAGACTTTTTGGCAAGTGTCCACCTCCTCTGGGCCTCAAGTTGCTCACCTGTCAGTTTAGAAGTAGATCTTTTAAGCTCTCTTCTACCCAGATAGTCTAGACTTAGGAAAAGTACTTCAGGGATACCACTCAAAGGTGGGCAGGTTGAACACTGTATAGCTCAAGGGCATTCCATTTGCACAGAGTAAGATGTGACTAACACACATTATATGTATATATCCTAAGCTGAATTAGCAGAATCTTTCCTTAAACAGTGTTTCTGTGCAACCTTGAACCTGATCCCTAGGAGCTGCTATGACATGGAGACCCCTGAGCCCTTCAGAAGTTCCCTAGAAGTCAGGCTCATGCATTTTTGGCGATTGAGTTGGACCCTTGGGCAAGGTGGTGGTAGGCAGTAGGCAGCAGAGGCATCCAAAGTGCCATAGTCAGCTGTGTAGTCTTAGTGTACTAAACCCTTTAGCATAATGCTGAACGTCCTAGAAAGTCCTCTAGAAATGCTAGTTGGTATTATTACTGTAGTGGGATAGAGAAAAAAACATGGGCTATCCAGCGGTCGCCAACCTTTCGGACCTCACGGACCACTAGTGGTCCACAGACCACTGGTTGGTGACCGCTGGATACTACCTCACGGGAATCAAAAGTTTGACCCAGCCTCTGGGTCGGTTGGCACAGAGCCAGCTTTGATAAGAAGCGGGGCCTGTTTATGGCTAGGGGAACGTGTCTGACACCAGACTTTGCAAGGCTCTGTTGGGAAATCTGTGGTGTGTCTGTCTTCTCCGGGAAGGTGCCTTTTGCCTGTGCTGCTGGGGGAGGGGCCTTGAGTTGAGGCAGTGATCTCAGGTCCTTCCCACATCCCCTTCCCATCCCCCACTTCTTCTTTTTGAAAATTTTTATTTTTATTTTTTTAAAGAGAGAGAATGGAAGGAAGAAGGGGGGGGGGAGAGATGAGAGAGAGAGAGAGAGAGAGAGAGAGAGAGAGAGAGAGAGAGAGACAGACATTGATGTGAGAGAGAAACATCATCAAACCCACAATCTGGGTATGTGTTCTGACCGTGAATCTAACCTGCCAGCTTTGGGTGTATGGGATGATGCTCCAACCAACTGAGCCACCCTGACCAGGGCTAGTTTTGCCTGCCTTTGAACTTTGGGTTGGGCTTGGTTGTCCCTTTAACTGTCCGGCCTGCTAGTCAGAAATAGGCTGACCCCATCTGAGCCTGCTCCACATCTGTGCCCCTAACCTCAGCTGGCCCTTTTGTCAAACGATTGAGACCCCAGCAACCCCAGCACTGGGCCCAGAGGAGTCTTTTTAAAAATATATATTTTTATTGATTTCAGAGAGGTAAGGAGAGGGAGAGAAAGATAGAAACATCAATGATGAGAGAGAATCATTGATCGGCTGCCTCCTGCCCTACTGGGGATTGAGCCCACAACCTGGGCATGTGTCCTGACTGGGAATTGAACCATGACCTCCTGGTTCACAGGTTGATGCTCAGTGCTCAACCATTGAACCACTCCAGCAAGGCCAGATGAGTCTTGGCACTGAAGAAATTGGCTGTGCCTACCTGTGTGAGGGGGATGCTCTAAGAAGTTCATGTAGTATATATTTTCCCATATGTTTTTCAGGTTCCTGAAATGTCACCATTAGAAAAGCAAAATATCTAAACAGTGAACTGAACTAGGAATTTTTATTCTGGCTTTGCTACTATCCGGCCAGGAGATTTTGGTCAAGTTGCTTTGCTCGGGCCCCAGTGTCCTCATTTATGTATTGAAAGGGGTGACCCAGGGGAGCTCTAGGTGTCTCTGCTATTGCATGGGATGTGGTTCTCCATGTGGCTCTACATGAAATGAGTTCAATGTGACATGCAAACTGGAGTACTTCATCATGTCACCTGAGAGACTGGAGGGTGTTCCTATTTCATGAACAAAGGGAGTGCATCCTGCAGAGACTGGGGCAGGGATTTTTGGTGGAGGAAGATGTCATAAACTCAGGGGACAGAGAAGAAAGACAGACGATCTTAGTGTAAGTAGAGAAACATGCTTCTGGAAGCAAGACTGAGCAGGCAGTTCTAGGCACGAAGGCTCTGGGCCCTGACACAGGGACTCAGGCCTGGAAACATGGGGGTGGGGTGGGGAAGAGAGAAATCAATGACTCAAAGGCAGGTCCTGGGTTTGCCCTGTCCTAGAGCTGGCTTAGTTGGTAGGTTATTTGTGCCAAGAAGAGAGATGAAAAGAGAAAAATATGGAAAGAGAAAGAGAGAGAAACAGGGAGGCAGACAGAGAAGGAAGAATATTAACAGAGCTCACATAAGTGCAACACTGTCTCTGCTTCATTGTTTCCGGGCTTCTTTTATCCTCTTATTGGTCATGGGGAGCCAGGTTTCCTCCAGCCCTTGTTGGAGGAGGAAAGAGCAGAGTCCCGGAACCAGAGTGAAACTTGGTTTGGCCTCCTCCCACTGACAGTCATGTCAGGTAGCTGTTTGGTCGGTCTACCTTGCCCAGTCAGAACACCACTGGTCCCTCCGGCAACTGAGATGTTTGGTAAATACTCATTACCCTGCCTTCCCTCCCGCTGAGTCAGAAGTTGTTCTGAAGGCTTGGTCAGAGCAGCACAGCCATACTTGATCCTGAGCTTAGCACAGTGCCTGGCGTAGCGTGAGCTTGGAAAAAGGGATTACTGTTGCTGAATTAATCCTGTTTGCTGAATGCAAAAGGCAGAGCACTTTGATGATGCCCTAGCTGGTTTGACTCAGTGGATAGAAACTTGGCCTGCGGACTAAAGGGTTCCAGATTTGATTCTGTTCAAGGGCTCGGGCCCGGATTGCGGCTCCATCCCCGGTGGGGGTTGTGCAGGAGGCAGCCAATCAATGATTCTCTCATCATTGATGTTTCCATCTCTCTCTCTCCCTCCCTGAAATCAATCTCTCTTTATATTGCCCCATAGGCCTCTTTTCATAGCCATGGCTGCTATCCCCTTGGTAGTTGTTACCATGAAGCGAGTGGAACCTGGTAAAAGTTTGGTGACTATGAAGTTTGGGTCCTCTTGCTTTCTTACTTCCTTAGCAGGCTGCTCAGAGCCGGAGGCCCTTCAGAGATAAAGCCTATGACCGGGAGCTCTGCCTGGGTTTTGAGATAGAGCAACAGGCACTCATTACACACTGTAAGGAATGAGTCAAGTTCTTTGTTTGTCTGGGTGACATCTTCTCAATCATTTCTCCATCTGGGGTTCCCTTTTGTCAAACCCTGAATGATATGTGTGTGTGTGTGTGTGTGTGTGTGTGTGTGTGTGTGTGTGTGTGTGTGAAGGGTGGGAGACAGGAAAGTGAAGTGAAACTCAAAGTGGGAGTTGCTGGTTGAGCTCAAGAAAGCGCCCTGGCTTCCTGCTATCCAATTGGCTGATTGGGTGGACTTACTTGCAGCCGGCAGGCCTCATGCCTCGTTTAAAGGATACAAAATTCAGTTTGGGATGATGAAAAGGCTCTGGAGATAGAGAGTGGTGATAGTTGTGCCCTTCTGAATCCCAGCATTGACGCACCTGACTACTGTTTCACCCAAGGACAGGAGAAGCACCAGATGATCCTGGGGCACATTTCTTTCCATAATATGTGTTCAACAGCAGGAGGCTTGGGCTGAGAAAGGCTAGTCTCCATCTCTATTTCAGTCCTTCTCTCCATGCATCTAATACACAGCAAAGGGATTTATTTATTATAAAGACCCCCAATAGGGACCTCTGCTCACACTGGCCCGGCTTCTATATAGCAGTTTATATGCTTTTTGTTGCAAGTAATGAAATACCCAATTAAAAGTGATTTGTATATGCCTGGCTGGTGTGGCTCAGTGGTTGAGCGTTGATCCATGAGCTAGGAGGTCACAGGTTGGGTGTGCAGGAGGCAGCCGATCAATGATTCTCTCTCATCATTGATGTTTCTTTCCCCTTCTCCCTCTCCCTTCCTCTCTCTGAAATCAATAAAACAACAATAACAACAAAACATAAAAGTGATTTGTGCAAAAAAACATTTATTTCACTTAACAGGAAGTTATAGGTAGGTAGTTCCAGGGTTTGTCTTTTTGAAGTAGGTTTTTTTAAAAAAAAAATTGTGGTTAAATATGCATAACAAAGTTTAGCATTTTAACTGTACAGTTTAATAGCATTGAGTATATTCACATTGTTGTACAACTATCACTACTACTCATCTCCAGAACCTTTTCATCATCCCCAGCTGAATTCTGTATCCTTTAAATAATAACTACCCATTTCCCCATCCTCCAAGCCCCTGGTAACCACTATTTGACTTTCTGTCTCTATCAGTTTAACTAGTCTAGGTACCTCCTATACATGGAATCATACAGTATTTGTGTCTGGCTTATTTCACTTAGCATAATATTTTCAAGGTTTATTCATGTTATAGCATAGATCAGAATTTCATTCCTTTTTAAGACTGAAAAATATTCCATTGGATATATATACACCACATTTTGTTTATCCAGTCATCCATTGATGGACATTTGGATTGTTTCCACCTTTTGGCTATTGTTGGAATAATGATGCTATAAACATTAGTGTATAAGTACCTACTTGAGTCTTTGCTTTCAGTTCTTTTGGCTATAACTCAGAAATGGAATTGCTGGATCATACAATAATCCTATGTTTAATTTTTTGAGGAACCACCATACTGTTTTCCACAGTGGCTGCAACATCTTACATTCTCACTAGCAATGCACAAGGGTTCCAGTGTGCCTCCATTTCCTCGCCAACACTTCTTTTGTTTGTTTTAACAAAGGTCATCCTAATGGGTGTGAAGTGGTGCATCATTGTGGTTTTGATATCCATTTGCATAATTATTAGTATATACGTTTCCATAGCTATTTGTATGTGTTCTTTGGAGAAATTTATATTCTCTAAATCCTTTGCCCATTTTTAAATGTCATTTTATATTGTTTTATTTTTTGCTGTTGAGTTGTAGCAATTATTTATATATTCTGGATATTAACCCCTCATAAGGTATATGATTTGCAAATATTTTCTCCCATTCTGTGGTTTGCTTTTTTACTCTGTTGAGAGTTTCCTTGGATGCACAAAAGTTTTTAACTTTGATAAAGACCAACTTAACTGTTTTCTCTTTTGTTGCCTATATTTTTGGTGTCATATCCAAGAAATCATTGCCCAAATCCAATGTCGTAAAGCTTTTACCTCTTTGTTTTCTTATGATATTTGTAGAGTTTTAGTTCTTATGTTTAGGTCTTCGATCTATTTTGAGTTAATTTTTATATCTGGTATAAGGTAAGGGACCAGTTGTATTATTATGCTTGCTTAGGTTTATTTATGGGTTCTTGATTTTCAGGTTCTTTTATCTTTTGGCTCCATCAGCCTATGTATGTTAGGCTTTTTGCCTCATTGTCACACAATTGGCACCTCAGTGCCACATATCATATCCTATAACCATATTCCAAGGCAAGATCCAGGGATGTGTAAGTGTGTGCATCTCTCCTTTTTTAATCAGGAATATTTCCCGAGAGTCCCTGGCTCCAGCAGACTCCTCTTAACAATGTTTTTGCTGAAGCCAGTTTGTACCTGCTTGTGGAAACAGATTATTACATTTTCTAGAATTCTGTGAGCTGGTTGTTGAATACCACCACCCTTGAAATTGCCGTGGTGGGAACATTTATAACATGAGACTTGGCAAACACTACAGATCAGGACTCCCCCCGCCTGCCCCCCTCCCCAGGAGACTGGTTTACTAGCACACTCTTGCCTATAAGTCTTTCTACCCATAACTGGACGATGTGGCCACTCCTAGCTTAGGGAAGTCATATAAGTGAGTATCTGTCATTTTTGGCCTCTTTTAAGAGAAACAGACTTTGCTTGCAAGCAAGGAAAGTGGGAGTTAGGAAAGCAACTACGCTGTTTGTCACTAATGGCTCCCAAGGGTGGGAACTTTTGGAACTCACTTAAAATGATGTCTTTGAAATGTCTCAGAGGACAGAGTGCTATGGGCTCAGTGGTAGAATGGACAGAGCTCTAGCAGTTGACATAGTAATTACAGTAAGGGGTGGAGAGCCAGGGCTGGCTTTCTGAACCGGATCAGGGGGCCAGGTAAAGTCATAGCCTCAGAAACTTTCTGTGACCACAATGTGAGGTTGTCTTGACACAGAGACTGTGAATAGCCAGTGGACTATAGTCATGAGGCTTGGGTGCTGATGTGAGGGGAAGAGCCCAATGGGGCTACAACAGCAGTGGGGGTCTTAGAGGGTAGTAGAAGTGTTCCCTGAAGAAGAGCCAACAAAGGAAGGCCTGCTCTCCTTGGTCAAGAACTCCTTGCTGATCAGGCCATGGATGGCCATGATCTTGAGGAGTCCATGGCGAAACTTCTGACCAATGAAGGCGTAGATGAGGGGATTGAGGCAGCTGTGGAGGAAGCCCAGAATCTCGGTGGCATCCAGGGCCCGGCCAATGTCGTTTCGGCGAACACAGGTCTCCTTGATCATCCCGATCCTCATAAGGGTGTCTGACAACAGGACCAGGTTGTAGGGCAGCCAGCAGAGCAGGAAGACGAGCACGACAGCAAAGATGACCCGCATGGCCCGGTGCTTCTGCCCCATTTGGGCCTGAAACAATGTGCGCAGGGTGAGCCCATAGCAGATCAGCATGACCAGCAGCGGCAGGAGGAAGCCAATGGTCTGGGGCAGGGCCCGCATCACTATGCGCCATTTAGTTGTATTGGCACCCATGTCTAGGTAGCAGACTGGGCCGGAATTAGGTGGGTAGACGGCCCTGTGGAAGACAAAGACGGGCAGGGACAGGATCAGAGATAGGGCCCAGATGCCTAAGCATATGAACTTGACCCAGTGCCGCTTCAGAGTCAGAGTGCGTGTGGCATGAACAATGGCCAGGTAGCGGTCCACGCTAATGCAGGCCAGTAGTAGAATTCCACTGTAGAAGTTGACTTCCTTCAGGAGTGAGACCACCTTGCACAGGGGTGTGCCAAAGATCCAGCCCGTTGTCTTGGCGGCAGCCCAGATAGGCAAGGTCAGGGCAAAGAGCAGGTCGGCGATAGCCAGGTTCAGCAGGTAGATGTCAGTGACAGAGCGGTTGACCTGGCTGTATAAGACAACCAGCATCACCAGGGAGTTTCCCAGCAGGCTCAGCAAGAAGACCAGGACATAGATGGCCATCAGAGCAAACCTGTTGATATCCAGAGATTCTGGCTCACATAGGACAGAGTTTGGCGCAAAGGTCATGTCAAGGATGTCACTATAATTGGCGTACTCGTCCCAGGTGTAATTCTCCAGAAGTTCTTTTATATTTATGAAGTCCATATTTGTGGCCTAGGGAAGAGAGATGAGTGTTACTGCACAATAAAGTCTCCCCAGATTCTAGCCTTTCTGCTCACGAAGCTTGGATAGGATTCTTTGCATTGACTTGTATATTAAATGAAAGTAAATTTCACTTCAGGAAATAGTAGGGACACTAACTCTAACATTCTGAGGCACATTTAGTTATAAGTGGTACGTTTCATGAAAAGAGTATACCGTGGTTCCCTTCAAAGTCAGAGAGCGGTTCTTAACACTTTTCACGACATTGCCATCACTCAAATCACTGTGGAAACTTTCCTTTCCATAATATCTACCAAGCCTATTTTCTTGGATACCTCAGTGGTGAGCATCCCTGACTGTGGAGACTGAGTTTAATGTCAGAAAAGTGTGGTGCCATTGAGTTCTCAATGTGGGGGATTAAGCAGGCAATCCAATTGAGTTTATCTATAAACTTTGAGAATAATCCCTTTGTCCAACTTTCTGTAAGTTATTTTAAAAAGAGTGTTCTAGAAAAACTGAGTGGTAGCAGCATAGTGTTTTGGGATCCTTGAGCTAGAAGAAAGTTTACTCAGTTAGCATGTTCCAGCATTGTTCTTTTGGGAGGCAGGAGGTCTTCTCTGAGTGTATTTGTATAGTTTGAAAAAAACATATTAAAAATGATAAGCAGGTGGTTGACTGACTGATTCTCCAAGTAGGTGGGAATGTAACAGATTATCGTGGGAGCTCTGGACAGTCCAATTCTGCCATGCAAGGGGCCAGAGAAAGCCAGGATGCTCCCAGAATAAGGAGAAGGGGAAGCAAGAGGCAGAGAAGGCAGATGGAGACATACTATCCTTGTTTTGGTGGCTTCCCAGTCCTGGTGGGGACCCTTCTTGTCCTGCCAGGGCATACCTTCATCCATTCCTAACTCCCCAGCACACCCAGATAAACCCACCTCTGTTGATTCTGCCCTTGTTACAGGATCAGTGGAGAGCTTGCTTCTGGGGGAAGCTGCAGCCTCTTTAAAATATTATCCCAGTTTTCAAAGAGCCAATGGACTAAAGTAAACCAGCTACTTAGTTGACTTTCTTTTGAACCACAAAATACATCACCATTGTGCCATTTCTTTATTATAAGCTATGAGCATCCTGTGACCATATGCAAGTCTGTAACCCTCCTCCAAATGGAACCCAGTGTTAAAGAGAAAAACATAAAATAAAAGTCTCAGGAATTACTTCACACTCACTAGGATGCTCATAATAATAATAATAATAATAATAATAATAATAATAATAAAAGATGGACAATAATAATATTGAGGAAGATGTGGAGAAATTGGGCTCCTCATACATTGCTGGTGGGAATGTGAAATGGTGCAGCTACTTTGGAAAACAGGTGTCAGTTGTTCAAAAGTTAAACATAGAGTCAGCATATGACCCAGCAATTCCACTCCTAGATATATACCCAAGAGAAATGAAAACTTCTGCCTACACAAAAACCTGAACATCAATGTTCATGGCAGCTTAAAAGCCAAAAAGTAGAAACAATCTAAGTGCTCATTAGCTGATAAATAGATAAATATGGAATATTATTCAACCATAAAAAGGAAGGAAATTCTGATACATGCTACAATATGAATAAACCTTGAAAACAGTATTGTAAGTGAAAAAAGCCACACACAAAACACCCTAGACTGTATGATTCCGTGTATGTGAAACATTCAGACTAGGCAAATCAGTAGAGACAGAAAGTACATTAGTGGTTGCCAGGGATGACGGGGGTGTCAGGACAGGCAGAATGTTAATAAGTACAGGATTTCTTTTCAGGGTGATGAAAGTGTTCTGGAATTAGATAGTGGTGATGGTTGTATGAACTTTGTGCATATATTAAAATTACTGTGTAGTACACTCTAAATGGGTGACTTTCATGGTATGTGAATTATATCTAAATTTAAAAAAGATTAACCAAAGATGTATAGCCTTACAA
The DNA here is from genome assembly GCF_951640355.1 of Cnephaeus nilssonii. NCBI lineage: Eukaryota > Metazoa > Chordata > Mammalia > Chiroptera > Vespertilionidae > Cnephaeus > Cnephaeus nilssonii. The sequence goes on along the minus strand of NC_137081.1, from coordinate 21,337,615 downwards.
AGCAAATACAAATATTAAAACAATGTCATCAACAACAAAACTCCTAGGAAGTTTTTTTGCTTTAGCAGAAAAAAGCCTGTTATTATCAATCATTTGTAGCAAAGAAGAAAGCCTAGTGATGTTAAAAGAAATTGGAAAAATAATGCCCCTTTCTCCTGAAGTGATGGAATTCTCAGTCTTTACCTTTCTGAGAAGGTATTACTTTCTCCCCTAACTGATGGGGGCCAGATAAATGGCCTTCTCAGCACATGGAGACCACAGATAGAGCAGATTCAATCAGTCCATGAATGTAGAAAGATGTGATGATAAGGATGTGGCCCTATCTGTCAAGGCTAATGGGGTGGTAGGGGGAAGAGGCAGATAATAGAGCTGGTTTGGCCAGTGTTGTCAGCAAGACTTGAGAGAAATCACTGGCTCTGTAGTCTCTTGATCAAAAGCAAGTTTGCTCAGAGCCCCAGGGTTAAGTCCAGTTTACTTATGAGGTCAAGGGTGACTCATTTCTATGAGCAGATGATCAGAGATGTGCTTAAGGGAACAAATGACCTAGAAGAAGACCCACCTTTGAGAGAGGATGATCATTGGTGGGTGCAGAGAGCTTGTGCCTGCAGAGAGAAGAACCCCACATCTATGCACATCAGCTGTGAGAAGGCAGGGCTAGGGTAGCTGCAGAAACTTCCCTATGAGAAGAGGCAGCAGCAGGAAAACATGCTTCATTGATTGCTAGGGGCAGAAATAGAATATTGGGGACCAGCTACAATTATAAGAAATATTAATCATGCTCTGTTAACCATGAGGGTTCTGTTCTGATTAGAGAAAGCACATTCTAAAATGCCAATGGCATATTTCACAGACCTAGAACAAACTCTCCAAAAATTTATATGGAATAAAAAAAGACCCTGAATAGCCGCAGCAATCCTGAGAAAGAACAAAGTTGGAGGGATCACAATACCAGATATCAAGCTATCTTACAAAGCCACTGTTCTCAAAACTGCCTGGTACTGGAACAAGAACAGACATACAGACCAATGGAACAGAACAGAGAACCCAGAAATCAATAATATTTGACAAAGGAGGCAAGAGCATACAATGGAGTTAAGACAGTCTCTTCAATAAATGGTGTTGGGAAAATTGGACAGATACATGCAAAAAAATGAAACTAGACCACAAACTTACACCATACAAAAAAAATAAAATCAAAATGGATAAAAACTTAAACGTAAGATCATAAAAATCTTAGAAGAATCCATAGGCAGCAAAATATCAGAAAAAGCACGTTCTAACCTTGCTGAGAGCTGTACACCTTGGGACATGGGAACTAACATTGGAATGTAGTCCATCCTCCTTTCCCAAGAACTGCCTATCATTATGGAAAGATTTACAGCCTCCTGGTTGAAACAATCTAATCCAGGAGGTGCCTGTTCTTTACAACCCCTACCCCTATTACCTGTAAGCTGGTCCTGGGATGCCCGGAGGCATCCACTCTCCTGCAATCCCTGCCCCAGCCCGCATGACTTGTAACCTGTAATGATTGTTCTATGCCTGCTTTCCATGCCTGTAATTCCTACTTCCCCACGTCATCTTTGTCCCTCTATTCAATATAAGCAGCTGACTTATGATGGAGTGCAGAGTAGATTTTTGTGGATGACCTGCTGCTCTCCCATACTGCTGGCATTATTGGAATAAACACTCATATATTATTCAACCCTGTCTCTGCTTAATTGGCTGAAGTAGTGACAGGCAGCCCGGACTCCTTGGTTGTCCTGTTATAAGATGAACCCTCATTCTAGAGAATCCGGTGCTCGACTGTGCTGGGGCCAGGCTGCAGTTATATGGGTGAGCTCCACTCCCATGCAAGTCAGGACAGAAGTAGAGAATTCAGAAAGGAGAACCAGGCCACCCAGCCAGGGCCATGACCTCCAGCCACTGGCCAGGTGTCGGGGTGGGGATGAGTGGAGGGGGGTGGAGAGAATGTTTTGTTGTTTGTTTGTTTTGTAACCAATCCCTAGAGGTGATGTTTTGGCTGTTAAAGGGAGAAACTAAGGAAAGGAAGATAGGAAGATGACACGAGATCTACTTTGTGCCTACATGATCTCTCTTGATTGTTACAAATAGATATGATTAAGCCCCTGTTTAACCAGGAGAAGACAGACACAGTGAGGCTCAGAGACCAGCCTGTGGTCCCAGAGCCTAGAAGTCCTGCAGCCAAAATTCCAACTAGGTGCAAATGGCCTCTCCACATTTTCAGTCTGCAGACCTGCTTCTTAAAAAAAAAAAAAAAATCACACCTCTGAGCTTTAGGATCAGAGGAGGCCAAATGCAACTTTTTTCATTCATCCCAAATCCAGGTTCTTCCAATACCAGGCCCTCCCCCGCCCCCCCCCCCCCCCCGCCATGTCCCTAAGTTCTACCTCAATGAGATCAAAGTTCTGTATCTGAGAGTGGGTGCCATATCTGCCCTCCACCCCAAGGTCAGCTCCTTGGATCTGTCTCCCAAAAAGATTGGTGATGACATTGCCAAGGCAACAGGTGATTGGAAGGGCTTGAGGATAACATTGTTAACCGACCATTCAGAACAGACAGACCCAGCTTTAAGTGGTAGCTCTGCCTCTGCCCTGACCTCCAAAGCCCTCTAGGGACCTCCAAGAGACAGAAACAGAAAAACAGCCACACAGTGGGAATACCACTTTTGATGAGATTGCCAATATTGCCTGACAGATATGGCACCAATCTTTAGCTAGAGAACTTTCTGGGACCATTAAAGAGATCCTAGGGACTGCCTAGTCTGTGGGCTGCCATGTCGATAGCCATTACCCTTATAAATAATAGATGACATCAACTGTAGTATGTATCATAGAATACCCAGCTAGTTAAGAACTACACAGGATCATTTGGCAACATGTTATAATAATGTAATTTTTCTAATGTATGAAATAATTATTGTGTGAAGTATTTGCTGTATGGAAACCCTTAATATTCTGTAACTTCCAAAATTAATGAATATCTTAATATCTTGATGTAAAAGCTCTGCGCCTTTAAAGTATAAGGATATAACTTGTTTACCACGGTCTATATAACCCCGAGACCACAATTGAAGATGGTCCCGGGGTTATATAGACCGTGGTAAACAAGTTGTGTCCTTATCAGTGTGGGCCAGACGGTGTGCCTTATACTGGGAGCAGGGCGTTTACATTTTAAGGGCGCAGAGCTTTTACATCAAGATATTGGGTTATTCATTAATTTTGGAAGTTACAGAGTACTGGGGGTTTCCATACAGCAAATACTTCACACAACAATTATTTCATACATTAGAGGGGTTACATTATTATAACACAACAACAATGCCAAAATCATAGGTCATATATTAAATATATTTGTAAGTTAAAGTCTTGAGATATCATTAGCCAACCTGTGTATAGTTCACTCCCATTGTTTGATGTCTGTACATTGCTTTCTTTTGCTATTCCTTAAACCCAGAATGAAAGAAACAGCCCTTTTAGGAATGATAAACCAAACTCCCTGGAACTGGCTGGGCCCTCCTGATCACTCAGTCATGTTCTTGGTGACCCAGCAGGAGCTTCTCTTTCAGCAAAATTGCCAGCTCCTTAATGACTTGCGGTAGTTCAGAAATAACATGAATGGGATGATTCTAGCTTATTTTATGAGAATGCTATAGAACGAGGACTTTATAAGATTCCAATCATTTATAGCAATCTTTTAAACAACAACAACAACAACAGTCTGTCATTTTAATACAATTCCAGTATTTTTTTATCTCTATAAATATCATCCACATATATTTGCATTTAATATATGGGAGGAGGGACTCTACAGTGTCTGGTCCTTTCTCACACCATTTTTGTCCAAAGCAAAGAGAGAGAGTTGGCTGAGTTGGGAAGGGAAGGGGGTGGGAATTGAGTTGCCCTAAGTGGTTGTTGGAGAGAGGTATAGGTGCAGAAACCCTCTTTTTGAAGACAGAGGGTTTCTAAAGAGAGAGAATAAAGAGACCTAGGGGTGTGAGTGAGACCCACTAAGAGTAGGGAAAGATGCCTGGAATAAGTGGGAGGCTGGTGTCCAGGGAGACAGAGAACAGAGACATTCTGAATGGTGGGAGGGGTGAGTGTCCCAAGACTTACCATGATTCTGGGCTTTTCACCTGTAGGACACCTCCAAAGAGCAGATGTGCCTGACTGCAAGGGTGGCGGTGGTGAGAACCCAGTGGAGGAAGTGAGTGGTGGATGAGATTGCTCAATTGTGGGGTGGAGTCCTAGAGGGTGAAGGATACTCTTGATAACATGAATATTTAAATCCCAGGTCAGATCTTTGATCACTAGACATTTTATGGACTGGGAAGGTTCATACTGGGAAGGGACCTGTGGCATTTCCTAGACAATCTTTCCTTTTCACAGATGAAGAGACAGACCCACACAAAGGAAATGGTTTGCCCAGGACTGCACAGATTTCTCTCATCTTTGTTTCCCCCCTTCTTTTTGTTACTCCTCACCTAAGGATATTTTCCCATTGATTTTTAGAGATAGTGGAAGGGACGGGGAGAGACGGAGTGGCAGAGAGAGAAACATCAATGTGAGAAAGACACATCCATTGGTTGCCTCTTGTACGCACTCTGACCAGGGCCAGGGATGGAGCTTGCAACCGAGGTATGTCCCCTTGACCAGAATTGAACCTGGGACCCTTCAGTCTACAGGCAGGCTGATGCTTTATTCACTGACCAAACCGGCTAGGGCGGATTTCTCTCATCTGTGCCCTGATCTCAGTAGCCTCTGTTCTGTCTAACTCTCCACATTCTAGCTGCCTCAGGCTTCCCTGGGCTTACTATCCAGCAGCACTACCTCTCTTAAACATCTTTCATACCTGAAAGGAGAACAGCTCATTAAGACAAAGGAGATGGAACAAGTTTCTGGAGAGTCGGTAGCTTTTTTCCTTGGATCTAATGCCCCCTGTCTCCACCCCACTTACCCCAGGAATCTTTAGAGCCTCACAGATTTCTTCTCTATGCCACATCCATTTGAGAACCCCTAGCCTCAAATGGGTGCCATTACACCTCTCCTTATCTTTCACCTCAGCCCCCAAACATCTGCTTTGACCATGAGCCCCTCTTAGGTCATTGCTCTTCGTCCTTGGCTTGTATAATTGGGATTGAGTCTGCAGTAGCTTTCAGCTTTGGAGCCAAGACTATCTAATTTGGAAAAGGAAGCTTTTTGGTGAAAGTTAAAATCCCACTCAAGTCCTAACACATTTTTGAAAACAGTGTTGAGTGACACTAAGAATATATTATGTCATAGTTGCTCTTGATTGCAATTGTAAGGATAAATACAGGCAGAGTAGTGAACACAAATTCACCACTCCCTCCTAAACTCACACCTAGCGACCTCAATTTCTCCACCACTCCTTACGCCTGTCTCTCGCCCAGTGAGTGCTCAGAGCCTGTGGCCAACTCACCCAAGCTGCCTACCCTGAGGAAAGAACCTTTGAGTCCCACTGTTTAGCAAACATTCTTTGTCACATCTTTCTTTCCCTTGTTAAAGAAGAATGCAATGACTCCTGGTCAGGCGATGCTAACATCAGGCAGAAGCTCCTTACACACAGAGAGAAGAGGGTGGGAGTGGTGGTTAAGAACTCTGCTAGCTGAGCAACTCCTGGCAAGTGACCTTTCCTTTCTGAGTCTTAGTTTACTTATCTGTAAAATGAGGCCGAGGATGAAATGAGAGATTACCCGAAAAGCACTTAAGACAGTATAAAGCATGATGTTTGCATTTCTTGTTATGATCATTATTACTGAAATAGTTTGTCAACTAATAGCATGCTGTCTCTCCCGCTACATCCCCAAGCAAGGGAAAGCAGCCAGTCCACTGTCCAGGCTGACTTCAAGGTACATCTTACCCGGATAACAGTAGTCACCCTAGCAGTACTGTTGAGTACCTCTGAGGGTCTAGTTTCTGAAAAAAGTGCTTTTTAGAATCTATGTCATTTAATCCTCATGACAACATGTGCTTCCTGAATGAGGAAACTAAGACTCTAGGACTTAGGCAACTCACCTAGAATGACAGAGATGAACTGGGTGTTAAGCAGTTTTAAAGACTTTTTTTTTTTTTTTACCTGACCCCAAATTGTATATTCTGTCCACTATCACAAGGGGCTATATCTCAGCCTGAGGTTTCTGAACTCCATTAGGTACCTCCCAGTTCCAGACAACTGAGTATGAAAGGCATAGAAAAAAGAGCCCAGATTTGACATTTCCCAACCGGCCCACTTCTTGATTTTCATTCGGTTGATTTCATTTCCACTGAGCCCACCACATGCATGTTGATGGTGGGGTGAATAAAGAGCCAGTTTCCAATCCTGGTTCTGCTGTAAATGATCAGTGTGAGCTTGGACAAGCCATTTGTCTCTGAGCCTTGATGTGGTTCATTGGAAAATGAGGAGATTGTTCTAGATCTGCACTGCCCAAAATAATGGCTACTAGCCACAGGTGGCTACTTAAATTTAATTTAAAAAAATGAGTTCCTCAGTCACATGACCCTATTTAAGTGCTCAGGAGCCACATGTGACTAGTGGCTATCATACTGGATAGTGCAGATGGAGAATATTTCTGTTTTTCTCTATAAGCAGAAAGTTATTTTGTACTGTGCTGTCTGGCAAAGACAGTTAGTTATCTTTAGCTCTAAGAGTCTGCAGTTCATCACCTCAGTTCTCAGGGGACCCAGACTGAGGTTTCCAAGTCCCTTCCATCAGAAATATGTCCCCAGCAGTTCTAAGACTGAACAGCTCACTTACCTGCTGTTGCTGCTGTGGCTGCTGTTGCTACTGAAGTTACTTCTGGTACTTCCGCTGTGACTCAGGGCTCGGCAGCAGTTAGGGCTGTTGGGCAGGAAAACAGTGAATCAGACTTTATGGAGACACTTCTGAGGCAGGGCTTCCAAGGGGGAAATCTGAGAGGCCCACCAGGGGAGGTGTTCCCACAGAGGACCAATAGGTCTGTCCTAGGACTCTGGCTCCAGGCCAAGGCTCCACCAGGAGATTCTGTGTGAGTGCTGGGGATATTCAGGCCTTCCTACCTAATGGCTTCTGGAGGGGACTGCCAGTCTGAAGGTGGAGGTTTGCCCTAGTCCATCTCTGTCTCTGTGCTTTTTAAATCTTCACCTCCTATAAAAGGAAGCTGCAGGCAATCCCAGACTCCAGCTGACAGACTTGCCTGAACTCGCCAGGCACTTTGTTCCTTTCTTCTAGGGTCAGCGTGAGCAGTGTCCCTCCTCTCTTTCTGGTGAATTCCTGCACCTGGCTGTGGGACCCACTGCCTCTCACATCCTGGAGGATCCTGCCTCCCGGCGCTTTGCCCTTCAACCACCTTCTTTATGTCTTTTTCTCCTTTCCTCTGTACTAGGATTCCTTTAGGTACTGCTCCCCTGTGCCCTCCATTTCACAAGTAAACTTTTTGACAAAGCAGCTGTGTCCACTTGGCTGCCTCTTGTTCACTGCTCAACCCACTGAAACTAGCTTCCTTCTCAACCCACTGAAACTAGCTTCCTTCCCACTGCTTGCTGAAATAGCTTTTGCCAGGGTTACCAATGACCTTTGGATTACTGAACCCAACAGCCCCTTTCTTAAAGAAGACTGCTTTAATGTTATTAAAATGAAGCATGCATATTGTCAAGAATATAGGAAATACAAAAGCCTATAAAGTAAAACTCGAAAGATACCCTTCCATCCCTCTGTTCACTAATATTTGCCTTCCCCAGACTTCCCCATGCAGATACAAACATGTTTTCTTTCCTTCCTTAATAAAAATATAACGTATTTAACTATTTGTATTTTCTGCAGCTCAAGAATGTATCATGGCCCGGCCGGCATGACTCACTGGTTGAGTCATGACTCAGGAGGTCCTGGTTTGATTCCTGGTCTGGGCTCGATCCTCAGTGTGGGGCGTGTGGGAGGCAGCCAATCAACGATTCTCTCTCATCATTGATGTTTCTATCTCTCTCTCCCTCTCCCTTCCTCTCTGAAATCAATAAAAATATATTAAAAAAAAGAGAATGTATCATGGACCTATTCCTCATCATTTACATAGAGATCCATCTCACTCTTTCTAATGACGACATAGTGGTTCATGGTATGTATGTATCATGATTTACATAATGATTGTCTTATAGATGGATACTTAGTTTCTTCCTATGAGCATCTTTGGGAATATTTCTGTGTGTTTCTGTAGCTTAAGTATAATTTTGCTGGCTCATATCTGGGGATGTGTAAATTCTTTAAACTATTTTTTTTCAATTTTCACAAGAAGGTATGAGAAAAGTTGCCTCCTGTACATGCATGGGGATCGAACTCAAAACCTAGGTATGTGCCCTGACCGGGAATTGAACCTGCAACCTTTTGATGTATGGGCAGATGCTCCAATAAATTGAGCCACCTGGTCAGGGCTCACGGGGCACATTTAAATTTTGATAAACAAGACCACATGGCCCTTTGAGAAGACTGTGCCTGTTTACTCTCCCACCATCAGTTTATAAAAGGGCCTGTTAATCTCTCTACTCACACTATCTCACATTTTTCAGTTATGGTAAACTATTTTCTCCCCAGCCTGCTGTGTGCTTTTTAAATTTATTTATGGTGAAATGGTTACTGTTCAAGTGCTATCTTATTTGATCTCTGCATCACTTAATCCCACTGACCCCATTCTCTTCTTTCTCCTGAACCTCTCTTGGTTTCATTTGTTACTTTATTCTCAATTCATTCCTGAGATCAGATGTTCCTCTTCTCTACCTGCTCTTCCTAGGCCAGCCCACCTCCTTCCTTGGCTTTGGTGACCACCCAGTTCGTCAGTGTCTCTCATACCTATAATTCCCAACCTCTCTTTGAAGCTCTCTCCTCAGCTCAAACTCTTACTTGCACTTACCTCATAAAATCTCCCCTGAGGTTCCACAGATGCTGCAAACTCACACGTACTTCTCTCCCAGAGCTTCCTCTCATCCATGCATATCCCCACGTCTCACACTCCCCTCCCTCTTTCTCTCCTTAACATCTCTCTTAGTTATCTTCTCCTCACCATCTTCCCTGGCAGGGTTAGGCAACACTTCATTCTCCCTGAAGCTACTGCAATAGTCAGGTGATAGCCAAGGCCCCATGGCTCAGCAATTGAGCATTGACCTATGGACCAGGAGGTCATGGTTCAACTCCTGGTCAGGGCACATATATGCCTGGGTCGTGGGCTCGATCCCCAGTGTGAGATGTGCAGGAGGCAGCTGATCAATAATTCTCTCGTCATTGATGTTTCTATCTCTCTCTCCCTTTTTCTTCCCCTCTCTGAAATCAATTATATATATAAAGTTGGGCAATAGCTGTGGATTCCACAGCCGGGCTGATTTAGGATACCAGCCATGTCACTTACTGGTTGTAGACCTTGGGCAAATATTTAATCTCACCAGGTCTCAGTTTGATCAACTGTAATAGGGGGATAATGAGGGCACCTATTGTTCTGTGAATTCAATGAGTCTACATGTGTGAAGCACTTAAAATGGTGCTTGGTAGTGTTGGCTGTTGCTGTTGCTGCTACTGTTACTACCACTATTCTCCTAAGTACTCTCTGCCTCAAGTCTTCCTCCCTCAATTTATCCTCCACTCTGCTACCAGAATGATCTCTCTAAAGTAAGGACCCCCCATTACCCTCAGTATCAAACTCCTGACTTGTGTACCTGGTGCTCCTGCGTCTGATCCCTGTGTGCTTCTCCAGTCTCATTTCAGGCCACACCTCCTTGAACCCTTAACTTCAGACACAGGGAACTACTTGCACTTCCCCTAGGAACTGTTCTGGTTCCTCCTCAGGGACTGGCATGCATTTCCCACCCTCTAGGTCTGCTCTTTCCCACCCTCTAGGTCTGGCCAACTTCCCCTTTCCTTTCAAATCCAGCCCAGTGGTCACCTCCATGGACAGCACACCTGGGCTTCCTCTATCATGTCTTCAATTACAGGGCTTTGTAATCATCTATTTGGCTGCTTCTGACTCCACACTGTGAGGTTTGTGAAAGCAGGTATCATCCTTTATAATAAAAGGCTAATATGCAAATAGACCAGGCTGAACAACTGAACAACCGAACAACTGGTCACTATGACGTGCGCTGACCACTAGGGAGTACGCACAGAACATGGTGGGCATGAGCAGCAGGTGGTAGAGTGTGGAACATGGCAGTCGTCAGTCACAGCAGGATGATGGAGCAGGTGAGCAGGGGCGCCAGACCAAGGTGGGGTGCTGGTTGCTGTCATCGGGGCGAGCCTTTGGTGGTTACTGAAAATTCTTTGCTCCCACGCTCTGCGGTCCCACCCGATGCTCCCACCTGTTGCTGGCACCAGAGCCACTGCTCTTACTTACTGCCAGAGCCCGGCGCCGGCCCCGATCACTTGGCACTGTCAGTGGGTGCGAGCAGCAGCTGCAGGCCCCAGTCACCCCTCAGGGCTTCTCCACCTCCCCCTGCTCCCGGGGGGCGATCGGGGCTGGCAGCTGCCTCTCATACTCACTGCCAGCGATGGCCCTGCTTACACCTGCTGCTGGCACTGGAGCCGCTGCTTGCACCCACTGCCGGTGCTGGCCCCGCTTGCACCTACAGCTTGCGCTGGAGCCACTGCTCACACCCACTGCTGGCACCTGGTGCTGGTCCCAATCACCCCTGAGGGCTTCTCTACCTCCCCCTGCTCCTGAGGGGGGATTGGGGCAGCAGCCACCGGTTGCACCAGCTGACGGCACTGGCCCCGCCTGCACCCACTGCTGATGCCAGCCCCAATTGCTCTGTGCCGTCAGCAGGTGCGAGTGGGGCAGGCGCTGTCAGTGTGTGGGAGCAGCAGCAGTGGGAGTGGGGCTGCCGGCAGACAGGGGACTGGGGGCTGCAGTGGAGGGGCTGGGTGGGGGTGCGGAGGATGGGCTGAGACCCACCCCTGTGCCCACTGCAGCCTTGCGGCCCACAGTTCCTTATAAGGTGCACGAATTTGTGCAGTGGGCCCCATATATATATATATATATATATATATATATATATATATATATATATATATATATATATTCTCTGTATCCCCAAACCAATCAGTGTTTGGGCATATACTAGGTATAAAATACGATCTTCTTGAGCACTGAATGCATTGACAAAGTGGGGAAACTGATGTTGGAACTTCTGAGTGACATCCAATCCTATATAATAAATATGCAAATCGACCAAATAATAAATATGCAAATCGACCAAAGAGTGGAATGACCAGTCGCTATGACATGCACTGACCACCAGGGGGCAGACGCTCAATACAGGAGCTGCCCCCTGGTGCTCAGCACGCTCCCCACCACTCAGCCAAAAGCCAGGCTCACAGGGAATGGGCCTAAACCATCAGTTGGACATCTCCCAAGTGTCCTGGACTGCAAGAGGGTGCAGGCTGGGCTGAGGGACGTGCCCCCCCTCCCTTGAGTGCACGAATTTCTTACATCACACCTCTAGTTAAAGAAATAATTGTTCCCGGGGCACCCCCAGCCTGTGAGCACAGGGAACCCTCTGGGGAGTAGTGTTAAGCTAGAGGCTGGTTCCCAGCATTGCCCTCTTTTGCTCCCAACCAGGGGGACTTTTCTCCCATTCTTGGCCCCTGATTTCCTCCTGATGAGTTCTCATCCAGGAGCATCTTGCTTCCGCTTTGAACTTGGGCTTTTTTGCTAGGTCCCCTCTACCCCATTAGTTCACCAGGCGGGTCTGAACTCCATGTTCTAATAGAAGTATCTGAGCAAGTGTGACCTCCAGGAAGGCATGCTGATTCTTTTGACCTAATTGCTCTGGGAGTCCCAGCTCTGCCCCCCTCAACCCTTCCCTCCCTCCATTCCCTGCCCCTCCCTGCCCACCTTGTTGCTGACTCTGCTAAAGAGAAGTTCTCATCAGCTCTCCAGGGCAGGAACTGCTGTTGCAAAACTCTTGCTCCATAAGTGGTAATGGGATGCAACTCTAGGTGGCCCTGACCCCAAGAGGCGGTCCACAGGCTCTGGTCAGAGCCACAGAGTTGCTCAACCACTGCAGAGGGTGTGGCAGTCCTGTGAGGCAGGGGACAGCCTGCATACCTGCTCGGGGCCAGAGAGTCTGCCCTGTTACAGAGTGGGGCCCATGCTTCTTCAGAAACAGTATTTTCGGAAATACCACAATTGGGTGCCCAGTGAATGAAACGAGTTGTGTAGGACTTCTTGGACAGTCAGAGGATATAACTTGCGCCACAGAGCTACACGAATCCTGAACTGTCTTTATTAAAGTCTAGCGAGTGAGCACTGCACAGAGTCACCTAGACTAAGAACCCTCTCTCTAGCCTCACAACTTGGGACTGTTTAATTCACCACAGTGGTTGGAGGGGAAGGATAGAGAGGCCCAAGTTCCATGTCTGTGTCTCTTCTCCTGCCCCCCAAGCCAAATGCCCTGAGGAGCAGCTGGGACGCCCACACCCTGCTGGTGGGATGGTACAACATATAATCTTTATGGAAAATAACTCAGCAGTTTCTTAAACACATACCTGCCCTATGAACTGACCATTTCATTCTTAGGTATTAACCCATGAGAAATACAGGCATTATGTCTACACAAAGATTCGTACACAGATGATTATAGGAAACTGATCTGTAATAGCTTCAAATTAGAAACAACCCAAATGTTTGGCAACAGGTAAATGTGTGAACAGATGGTGCTATATCCAGGTGGTGGACTACTACTCAACAGTAAAAAAGGAACTATGAGTATGAACAACAATGTGTATGAATCTCAAAATAATTATGCTGAGCGAAAGAAGGCAGACCATATGATTCTATTTATATAAAATTCTAGGAAATGCAAACTGGTCTTTAGTGAAGGCAGGTAAGTGGTTATCTGGGAGTGGGGGGAGGGGAAGGGGATGGAGAGATTCCAAAGGGCAGGAGAAAACTTTGGCACTAATGGATGCATTCATTATTTTCAATATGGTGGTGACTTCATGGATATAAATTAAAGTAAAAACTCATCAAATTGTAAAACTTATGTGAAGTGTGTTATATGTTAGTAGTGCCTCAGGAAAGATGTTAAAAACAAAGCAGGACAAAAGCAGAGCCCGAAGCAGACTCCAGACAGAATGCTCCTGAGGACCCTGAGACAGTGCAGTACGGTGAAGGGCGGTCTGGGTGAGGAGAGAGTGTGGAGGAGAAAGTCAAGGCCATTGGTTCTTATTCTTGGTCAAGGATTTTCTGAAGCCAAAGGGACTTTAGAGTGGATGACGCCCGACTTCCTCACATTACCGAAGAGCCCAGAGAGCTGAGTCACCCAGCTCATCAGTGGGAGATGCAGGGCTTGAGCCGTCTCCTGACTGTCAGCCTGGCCCTTTCCATTCTCCACACCACAGTCTGGCTCCTTGAGTGCCATCTGCCTAAGTCACCAAGTTCTGGAAGGTAGTACTGGTCAGATCATAGGTCCTGAAAGTGCTGACGGGGGGGGGGGGGGGGTGGAATGGATGGCCAGTCCTGTGTGGGTCTTGGTTAGACAACCTGGGCTTCTCCTTTCTGGGCACAGGGCGGGCAGCGGCGCTCTTGCTTCTTATACTCCAGAGAGCAGGCATGGCAGACCAGGCCTCCACACAGCCTGGGAGCAAAGGTGGAAAGAGTGGGGAGCACATGGGTGTGAATAGGGAAGGGGGTCAGGGGGTTTGAGTATCTTCAAGTCCAACTGTCTGTCTCTCATTTCCTAGCAGAACAGCCCTGGCTCTGTCCCAGGAGGCCTCCCCTTTCCCAAAGGGTGACCCGATGCCCCACTCCTCTAGGGTCCTCTAATTCCAAATGGCAGGTTCTCCCGATGGCCCACTTCCCTCTCTCCTGCTGCTTGTCCTGCCACTGTGTTCCCAGAGGGAGGCCAGGGGAGCAGCTTCCACTGTACATGAAATCTCTTCCCAGACGAGAAGCCCATTAATCAGTCTATTCTCAGAAAGGTTGCACCATCCCATCTACTAGACACCCTTCCTGTCTGACATTTCTCTGCTGTTCTCGTTCATGTCTCTGCTAAGTTCTGGGTAATATGAGTGGCCAGCTTTAAGTAGCCTTTCATAGATGCACAGTTCCTGTGTCCCTCCCTTCCCCGGAGTGGGCAGGGGACTGTGGGCTGGTGGAAACTGGGCTGGCCCACCCATTACCTGCATGGGTACCGCCGAGACAGCCGGCCAAAGAGCTTGCTACAGCTGACACAGCATCCAGGGGCCACGGAAGAGAGTTGCTGCACCTTCTGCCACAGGTTGTCCTTCTCTCTGATGGGTAGATGGAGGGGGAAGAGAGAGAGAGAGAGAGAGAGAGAGAGAGAGAGAGAGAGAGAGAGAGAGAGAAAGAGAGAGGGAGAGAGAGAGAGAGAGAGAGAGAGAGAGAGAGAGAGAGAGAGAGAGAACACAAAGGAAGATATAGAGTTGAAATGGCACAGATAGAGAGACAGAGACAAAAAGAGATGGAGAAACAGTGGGGTGGAAAGACAGACATAGAAATGGTGAGGGAGACAAAGAGGGACAGAGGGAGACAGTCACTCAGGGAGTCGGAGAGGGAGACAGAGACACATGGAGAAGTACAGAGACAAATGCAGTGGGAGAAAGACACAGGGAGAAAGATGCAGAGACAGACAGGGACCGAGACACAGATAGAGAGGGAGAGACAAATATAGAGAAAGATGGGGAGAAAGAGACATAGCGATGGCGAGAGAGAGAGAGAGAGAGAGAGAGAGAGAGAGAGAGAGAGAGATATGAAAAGACAGTGAGAGACTCACACACATAAGAATGAGACTCCAGTCTTTCCGGGAAGATTAGATGGATGGTGACAGGTCCCCGTGGCCCATCATAACCTTAACCCACTATTGAAGAACCTGTTCACAGCCTGCCTCCTCTGAGGAGTGCTCCCTGATGGTAGAGGACCCCGGGCTTTCTTGCTCCAGACTCCCGTAGCATATAATGCCTATGATCTTTTATTTGGCACTTGGTACAAACTGCTTTGGAGTTATAGATGTTTATGCTTCCCCCCAAAAAACAAAAACAAAACAAAACACCAACTCTATATTCATTGTTCTTTTTTTTAAAAGGATGTGTTAAGAAGATGGGTTGTTTTGCCTGGTTGGTGTAGCTCGGTGGTTGAGTGTTGACCTATGAACCAGGAGGTCATGGTTCGATTCCCAGTCAGGCCACATACCGGAGTTGCAACTTGATCCCCAGGGTTGGGGTGTAGTGTGTCTGTGTGTAGGAGGCAGCCAATCAATGATTCTCTCTCATCATTTATATTTTTATCTCTCTCTCCCTCTCCCTTCTTCTTTGAAATCAATAAAAATCTAAAAAAAAAAAAAAAGAAAGAAAGAAGGTGGGTTGTTTTAAATTTTTATCAGAATGATACATGCCCATGATGTAAAAATTGAACAACACAGACAATAGACACTTTCCCATTCTCTGTGGCAAACCACTTACATCTTTTAGCTTTTATCCTGATAGTACTTTCATATTTAAGTATCCTGCTCATATCCCTCCTTCTTGTTCTTTCAAGAGAGAACGTCTTCTATAGAGCTCCTTAACCTTGATGTCAGAGGACAGCTTATGATCATTTCCTCATCTTTCCTCATCCTTCCTCCCCATGCAGTTATATCCCTATTTTTGATTCCTCTATTGGTTACTACTGGACTTCTACAGAATATTCTCACACATTTATTTATCACTCATTCTATTAACTATAGGTAGCATCTTAGGACTGCCGTTCTGTAATACAATGAGGCCAGCATCCCTTTTTCCTCCCACCTACTAACTTGTCATCTACTCCTGCAATGTCCAGTAGGATAGCCACCAGCCACCTGTGGCTTTGTAAATTTATATGTAAGTTAATTAAAATTGAATAAAATGAAAACTAGTTCCTCAGTCACACCAGTCACATTTGAAGTACTCAATCACTATATGCGACTAGTAGCTACCATATTGGACAGAACAAATATAGAATACTTCCATCTTCATAGAAAGTTCTATTGGATTCCGTTCTATATTTAATATTGTTTAGGTGGTAACATTTATGTTTGTTGTATAATTATAATCATTCTTTGTGCTTTGCCTTTAGGTGGAAAAAAAACAGCGACTAGTATTTATATTATTAGACAATATGTAAGCATATTGCTTCAAGCAGAGCTATGTTCTATAATATTTCCCTTCTTGCCCTAACCAGTTTGGTTCAATGGATAGAGCATCGGCCTGCGGACTGAAGGGTCCCAGGTTCGATTCTGGTCAAGGGCATGTACCTTGGTTGCGGGCACATCCCCAGTAGGGGGTGTGCAGGAGGCAGCTGATCAATGTTTCTCTCTCATCCGATGTTTCTAACTCTCTATCCCTCTCCCTTCCTCTCTGTAAAAAATCAATAAAATATATATAAAAAATTCCCCTTCTTGGGAATTTGTTGTTTTTCTAATTGCCTTTCTTTTACAGAGTTTTATTTTAATTTTCAAAATTACATTTATTGGTTAATACAATTACATAAGCTTCAAGTGAACAATTCTATGAGACATCATCTGTATATTGCACTGTGTCTAATTGCTGTTCTTTGTTCCTTGCATAACTTGCCTTAACATAGCCTAATTATTATTATTATTTTTAAATATATTTTTATTGATTTCAGAGAGGAAGGGAGAGGGAGAGAGATATAGAAACATCAATGATAGAGAATCATTGACTGTCTGCCTCCTGCATGACCCACACTGGGGATCTAGCCCACAACCTGGTCATGTGCCCTGACCGGGAATCGAACTGTGCTCTCCTGGCTTCATAGGTCGATGCTCAACCACTGAGCCACGCTGGTCAGACCAGCCTAACTATTCTTACCCACCCCAATTCTTCATATCAGGTATTTTGCTGATTCTCTTTCTTCCCTGAGACCTTTCTCCTGGGCCTGCAATACTCATGCTACAGCCTGGACTGACTGCTTCCCGGCCTTGCTGTCCACTAGTCACGTTGGGAATTCCCTTTTGTTCTCTCCTGGCCTAGAGCTACTGTCTCCTGAATTCCACATCTCCTTTCTTGGCTTGCTTCCCTGTTTTTCTGGGACACATCCTGAATTATCTTCTTAAGAAAGGCTGTGTGGGAGGTGACTGTTCTGTGATCTCTCTGTCTGAAAATGTCTTTTCCTCTATCGCCTTCCCCACTTAATCCATAGTTGAGCTGGACATAGAATTCTAGGGCAAAATTCAGCTTTTTTCAGAACTTAAAAGTCTTACACCATTGATTCTTAAATTTTGTTATGTTCTACTTCTTTCATAAGTGGCCTGTCTTTTAGGATAGTCTTCCTATCTTTGTTTTACTGAAATTTCACAATGATGTATCTAGATGTGTCCACCCCCCCTTTTCATTCATTGTGCTGGTCACTCAATGAAATCTTTAAGATCTAAGCCCATTAGAACTGGGAAAGTCTCTCATATTTTTATCTGATAGTCTTCTCTATTTTATATTCTCTCTCTCTCTCTCTCTCTCTCTCTCTCTCTCTCTCTGAAATTCCTTTCACTTGGAGAAGATATTGGAACTCCTGGATTGATTCTTTATGTCTCTAAATATTTCTCTTATGTGTCCCATCTCTCTATGCTTTTTATTCTATTTCTCATCTTTGGGCAGTCACTTTTCACAGCCTCTTGTTTCATGGGAGATGGAGCTTTCTTTGTTTATCTTTGTCTCTCTCCCTTCATCTTCTAGTCTGACTCAAATGCTTACGAAAGCTTGGTTGCCATTTCACATTTAAGAAGAGGCAGTAAAGCTGCTGGAGCTCCAAGTAGAGTGCTGGGGTAGTTGACTCAGGCTTCCCTTTAGGAGGCACTGGGCTGGGAGGTACCTGCCACATGAGTCTCTCAAAAGCCAGAACACACTGCTCTTTTATTTGGAGCATCTAACTTTCTCCAGATAAGGACCTTTGAATTATTTGCTTGGCAGATAAGCCCCTCAACTGTTGGGTGTGGTGCAGTTGGGGAGGCAGGCAGAAAGCAGGGGGTGTACATTGGTCTTTCTATCCACTTCTTCAGTTAATTTCCCTGATTTCTGCACTTTATCTCACTTCTGCCATATGTGTTCCTGTTGTCTCTGGACCCTGAAGTTCTAACTGGGCTTCTCCATTCATTTTTTTTTTTTTTTTTGGCTTTTGGAAATTAGCTGGAATCTCTCATCTCTGGTTGGCTTTTCCACCTTTCTCTCTGTTGTTAGTTTTATTCTTTTACAATCATTTTAGTGAGATCTGAGGATGGAGAATAGATGATGTGTGGTTGGTCTAGCATCTTGATGCAGAAGTCAACCTCCTTGGCTCCCCCCACTTTTTACTTAGGGCCATATCTCCCAAAATGCTTATGCAAGGGACATTATCCTATATAATCCTCTATAATAAAAGGATAATATGCAAATTGTTCCCTAGACCTGGGCATTCTACCCGAAGTTTAACCAGGAGTTCGACCAGGGGGCGGGGCCAGCTGGACCCCACCTGTGCATGAATTCATACACCGGGCCTCTAGTATTATATGGTTTGGATCTTGGGACAAATTTCCTTAGCACTTAGGAAAAACATTTGTCTCTTCTCACGAACTGGTATATTTCCTTTGAACGGACAGTGAATTTTAGGCAATTTTCTGTGTTTCCCTTTTTTATTCTGCTGTCAAGATGCTCACAGCTAAGTTTTAATCCTACTTCTAACACTTTGGGAGTATATATTTTTCTTCTACCATGAAATCTTCTATTTTTCTTTAACAATCTTATATCTTGCTCTATATTTATCTTTTTTTGTTAGAGAACTTAAATTATTTTGTGAGATACATAGCTAAATTTTTATATACCCCTTCCGCCCAGTTGACAGTTCCTTGGAGGAGATCACTCCTTACATTTTTTGTTTGTTCTTTCAGGTTGATCTCGCCTTTTCTCACCTTTAATATCACTTGTGCAAGAGGATTTAGTTGTAGATGATTTTCACAGGGTTCCAATTCTAATGGAACCTGAGCGCAGTGGTCTCTTACTTCCTGAACTGGGTAAAGGATGACATACCTGTGAATTATCTCCCCACTAGACTGAAGAGCAGAGACCAGGCTTTACACATCTCCATCCCTCAGTGAGCTTAGCAGCTGGGAATTGATTCTGGTGAGCTCAGCCTTTGGAACCTAGGACAGCTGACCCAGGACAGGCCCATAGGCCCAGTGATCTGAGGAAGTCCAGTAGGCAGGCTGGTGTAGGACATGTGATTACCTCTTGGTTAATCTGCTCCTTCTCCCAATTCCTTCTCAGCCCATGGGTTCCTTTTTTTCTCCTAACTTTAGTAGGTATGTGTATATGTGGGCTAGGTTGGGGTGGAGGACATGCCTTAGAGTCAGAGGACTCTATGCAGTTTATGTGCTGTGTGTCCTTGGTGGCCAAGTCGGCCTCTCTGACCCGCAGTTTGTAAAATGGTAATAATACCAGGGCGTTGCTAAAAAAGGGGAAATGAGTTAGTATATACAAAAGGCCCAGAATCCTGCTTGGTAGTTGTTAGTGGAGCAGAATTTTCATTCCCCAGCCTCTATATCCCATACCATTTCCCCATTTGCACCCCTGCCCACTGTCCCCCATTTACTGAATCAGTTCCAGCACCCGCCGCTTCATGTCATGGATCAGGTCCCGCTGCCCTGCAAGCTCTTCTTCATACATGGCGTCCCTCCTTTCAGTCTCCTGTTGCCTCTGTTCCAGCGCTGCCTGCAGACCGGCCCGCTCTTCCTGACACCTGGGCACAAAGGGAAGACTGAGTTCTGAGGAGAAAAGCTCAGCTTTGACTGAGCTAGGCTGGGCCTCTGCCTGCCAGGGAGCCCTGGGGGAGCTGGTGGTGCCCCCTGCAGTTGAAGTCCATCTCTCCCCCACCCCCACAGGCACTACACACGATTCATACACACATCACACGATACACATACACCCACACTATACACACACACACACACACACACACACACACACACACACACACCACACTATACATACACCCATACTCTTCATACACACATCACACTACACATACAGCCCCCCACAAAACACACACACCCACACTATACATACGCACACCACACTATACATATACATACACATACCACACTTCACACACTATAGCAGGGGTCCTCAAACTTTTTAAACAGAGGGCCAGTTCACTGTCCCTCAGACCGTTGGAGGGCCGGACTATAGTTTAAAAAAAACTATGAACAAATTCCTATGCACACTGCACATATCTTATTTTGAAGTAAAAAAACAAAACGGCAAAAACACCCGCATGTGGCCCGCGGGCCGTAGTTTGAGGACGCCTGCACTATAGATATACATACCACCCTATACATACACCCCTCTACACTATATACACACAGACCACACTACAGATACACATACCCCACATTATACATACATACACATTACACTATACACACATATTACATTATACATACACATACATATACAATTCACATTGTATATACACACATCACCCTACACACACACCACACCTACCAACCGCCCCCACTATAAATACACTTACAACACAGCACATAACAACACATACATTGATAGGACAGCACACATACCACATGGCGCACACACACACACAACACAACACATACATCACATGTACTCACCACACATACTAGTACCACATACACTTACAAAACACCATGCACATTCTCAATATAACACATGCCACACTCCACAAACACCACACCACACACCAAAATGAGTACTGTGTGGACTGATACATGGGCTGACTCCTCACCAACTTCAGAGAAATGAAAACGGGGTCTAGTCTTGTGTCTTCCTTTAGAGGAGTCAAGCCAACATTTCTATTTGTTCTCTTTTAAAAAATATTTCCATTTTATTAATTTTTTAAAAAATTAAATCTTTATTGTTGAAAGTATTACATATGTCTCCCTTTTTCCCCCATTGACACCTTCTAGGTGCCCCCCCCCCCCACCTGCCCCAGGCTTTCACCATCCTATTGTCTGTGTCCATGGTTTATGCATAAATGCATACAAGTTCTTTGATCTCTTCCCACCCACTTACCCTCCCCTGACTTCTCTCTGAGGTTCCACAGACGGTTCTATGCTTCTATGTCTCTGGATCTATTTTGTTTATCAGTTTATTTTGTCCACTGGATTCCACGTATGAGTGAGATCATGTGATACTTGTCTTCCTCTGACTGGCTTATTTCATTTAGCATAATACTCTCCAGGCCCCTCCATGCTGTCCCAAAGGGTAAGAGATCCTTCTTTTTTTACTGCCACATAGTATTCCATGGTGTAAATGTACCACAACTTTTTTATTCACCCATCTACTGATGGGCCCTTGGGCTGTTCCCAGACCTTAGCTATTGTAAATTGTGTTGCTATGAACATAGAGGTGCATACGTTTTTTTCTGATTGGTGTTTCTGGTTTCTTAGAATATATTCCACTAGAAGTGGAATCACTGGGTCAAATGGCATTTCCATATTTAATTTTTTAAAATTACAAAATTGTTTTAATCTGGTACATATAAAACACACCTCAGGATCTGTAATTCATGAGCATATGAAGAAGTTAATTCGGGCAGTTGCTATTAAGAACCTTAGGCAAAGCTGCTAGAACTAAGACACTGGAATTTTTCCCTTAGACTCTGGACAATGTTTTGCTGATTGGGAGATGGGCCCCTCCAAAGAAAGTCATTCAGTTTGTTAGAATCGTCCTACGGTATCAGATAGGGTGAAACCCTAAGTTTGCCGCTCATTGGCTTCTTGGGACTGCACAGACTATTCAAAGAGTAAGACGTGTTGTTGCTGCTGACATTGTCAGAAAAGCCCGCATCCACAATCTTTGGGTCAGATTCCTTTCTACGATTGTGAGATAGCTCTAACTCTGACTCATCTTCTGACTTTATTTCCACATAGTCATCGTCGTCTCCTTCAGTCTCTTTGAAATTGGAAAAAATAGTTCTGTGTAGCTATTTGGGCATTTAAGGGTAAATTTCTATTTACTGCCAGAACTTTCTGTGAGTCCTGGAGAGTGAGATCTGAGCGTTTTCCAGTACCCTGTTGACACGAGTCACCTATACCTGGCAGCAAATCCTGGTGATTCCCACACCTTGAACTTTTGTGTAAAGACAACATCTGTTTCCTTCCCATTTCATTAGGGTAGTTGATGGAATCTGCTGACTTGTTTATTAAGATGGAGGAAGATGAGGATCTGTTACAAGGCTGAGATTTAGTGCTGATTCCTTTCCAACCCAATGAGTTATAAAGATGGCCTTGACATGAGTTCTCCTTGTTGGGCCATCCTGTGGCTGATTGACCACACACTGTGTCTCTGCATGGAGCCCAGCAGATGGTTGGAGGTTTGCAGAGAAGGCACTGAGCAAGCTGTGGACAACTGTCTTAGAACATTTTTTTGTGTTGATCTCCAAAGTAGGATATTTTGGCTTCAAGTCTTTTCCTGGCCGATGACAGAAATCTGCTAATTCTCCATTATTATAGGTTGAATACAATAGCCAATCCTTGCTATCATGTTGGGCCTGGGAAGGTGAGGTAGATCTGAGTTTGGAGGATTCTTGAGGGCTGGCCCAACCATCCTTCTGAATCTTAAAGGGAGTCTCTCTGAATACAATCTGGTCATACAGTTGGGAATACTCAGCAATCCTTGCACTGATGGTAGACCCTCCTTGTTTCTTATCTTCTAAGATGGCAGCCAGATCCTTGTGCACAGATTTATGTGGTTGGCTGGCCGGTGGCTGCTCCATCTCTGGGCTTTTCACTTTTAAAAGCTGATTTGCCTTCTTGATCTTCTGACAGTACTGCCTCGCCATCATAAAAACTCGGCTCTTGGTCTTATCTGTGGTATCCACCCCAGGGTCAGGGCTGTCCAGGTCTGTCTGGGACAGACTACTGTTGGCCAAGTCATAGGGATTTTTAATGGGAGGAACTTCGCTGGCTAGAGAGAGCCGGTTCAGACTCAGAAAGGAGCCTTCCTTAGACAGGAGGTCTTCTCCCAGTGGGCAGCTGGCTTGGCTGGCCCCGCCTGTCCTGTCCTGCAGTGTGACAGGGCCCAGGCTGCGTCCTGGCTCAGCTTTGGCATGCTCTCCGAGTGCAGCCTGTCTGGCACGTTGTCTTTGCTGACAGAAAACGCTGCAAGGAATGGTCTCTAGCCTTGACTTTGTTTTTCTTGATGTAATTCTCCAGGTCATTCCAGATTTCGTCTGCCTCTTCCGACAGTTTATCAGATATAGACTTATCCGCTATGGACAAGTTTCAGCTGAAGGAGTTATACAGCAAACTCAAGTAGTTGTTGTCCGAGGGTTGCTGGTGGTAGGGCTTCTTGCCCTCGCTGAGCTGGAGGCTGTCCTGGGACACGAGGGGCCTCAGGCTGTCGCAGCATGTGAAGTTGGCCTCCAGGCCCAGGAAGGTGCTCCTCTTGGGACCCATGAGGCTGCTGCATTTGAGGGTGGGTCTGGGAGACAGATGGTGTCATAGCTGTTCTCCTCCACCACCTCAAGTTCATGTATGCTCTGGTTCGACACCTCCCGACTTGTCGGAGGCCCCCCTCTCTTTGTGTGCAGAGGGCTCTTCTCGTGGCCAGCGTGCCCCTTGGAGAACTAGCTCTGGGCTGCTCTTGGGTCCAACAGAGTCCCTGGCTGATTTGGGGGCAGTAGATTCAGCTGCTTCCCATTGAGCAACCATGAGTTTTAAGTCCTCATAACTTGTGTTATCATAGACATGGTCTATGTCATCCATAGTCAACTCTATAGATGACCTGAAGGGTGTCATTCCGTCCTGCCCTTCTGTTTTAGGGTCATTCTGCAGTTCCCTTTGGGGACTGTACTGAGAGCCATCACTGACCCGGATTCTTATTTCCGGAGGGCACGTGTTGCTCTCACCAGCACTGCTGGCCCGCCTGACCACTCTGTGGTCGGAGCTGGAGGTCTCTGTGGACTCAATCTGTCCCAGGTGCCAACTGCAAGGGCGACTGGAAGTGCTATCTTTGCACAGTCGGCTCGAGTTCAGATCTGAAGAGGAAAAGGTTGGCAAGAACATCTGGTAATCATCGTCCTCCTTGTTCTCCTGGGAAACAAGGCTTGCCTGATCTGGTGGTCCATCCAGATGTTTCTGACGCCCCCCACCCCCGCGAAGCACCCTGAGAATGGCAGAGCTGCTGGGCTGGCTGTTCCTCTGGGCAGGAGATGGCCCTGCCGATCTCTGCTGGGGAGAGCCTTCCCTTCTGGAAACCTTTTGGATGTCTTGTGCTGTTTCACTGGTCTTCAAAACTCTATGTGATCTTGAGGAAGGTTCCCATCAAAACTAAGGTGAACATTAAGCTGTGTAATCAGGAGTCGCATAACAGAACACTTGCCCTACCAACTGGTACAGAAATTTCCTTAGCATTAACTACCACCTATAAGCTAATAATGTTCAGTTTTTTTTTTTTTTTATGGAACGCTTCACAAATTTGCGTGTCATCCTTGCGCAGGGGCCATGCTAATCTTCTCTGTATCGTTCCAATTTTAGTATATGTGCTGCCGAAGCGAGCACAATAACGTTCAGTTTTAACGTTCTTATCCTGGACCTGTCCCAAGCCTCAGACCTCAAATGCCAGCTGCCAGTCTAACCTTCCTCCAGCGTTCCCACAGACCCAGCAAAATTACACGCCCCAACCTCAGCACAGCAATCTCCCCTTATCTGCCCCTTCCTCTGTATTTATCTTAGCTGTCATTGACTTTACCCTCCCAAGTTATTGACATCATTCTAATTTCTCCTGTTTTCATCCATCATCTTGTGGGATCCCTTTAATGCTCTACCCCAGTCACTACTGTCTTAATCCAGCCTTCAGCATCTCTCACCTGGACCAGAGGGACTGCTTCCTTCCTAGTCTCTCTCTGCCTATTTCATTTTCCACATTGAGCCAGAATTCTGTTCTAAAAGGCAAATATTTAATTGCTTGATATCCTTCCATAGCTTGCAGGATCGAGTTCAAACCCTATATGTGGCCTACTTGCCTTTCATGATCAAGCCCCTCTCTGACTTCCAGCCACATCTCCCTCTGTTTCACCTTGCACACCTCCACCTCCACCTCCACCCCTACCCCCATCCCCACTTCCACCCCCAGCTCCATCCCACGTTTTCACCAGTGTGAACCACTGACAACCAATGCCCCTTTAAGATATGCTGTCTCAGCCTCAGGGCCTCTGCATGTCTATTCCCTCCCCACTTGCTTCCTCGGCGCCTAGATTCCCTCCATATTTAATTTTTTGAGGAAGCTCCATACTGTTTTCCATAATGGCTGCACCAACCTGCATTCCTATCAGCAGTGTACTGGGGTTCCCTTTGCTCCACATCCTCGCCAACACTTGTTGATTTGTTGATGACAGCCATTCTAACAGGTGTGAGGTGATACCTCATTGTCATTTTAATTTGCATCTCTCTTATGATCAGTGACTTTGAGCATTTTTTCATATGTCTCTTGGCCATCTGTATGTCTGCTTAGAAGTGCCTATTTATGTCCTTTGCTCATTTTTAAATTGGATTGTTTGTCTTCCTTTTGTTAAGTTGTATGAGTTCCTTATATATTTTGGATATTAAACCTTTATCCAATGTATCATTGCCAAATATGTTCTCCTATAAGGTGGGCTCCCTTTTCATTTTGTTGATGGTTTCTTTTACTGGGCAGAAGCTTTTTATTTTGATGTAGTCTCTTTTGTTTATTTTCTCCTTGTTTCCTTTGCCCTATGAGATGTATCTGTAAACATATTACTATGAGAGATGTCTGAAATTTTGCTGCCTATGGTTTCTTCTAGGATTTTTACGGTTTCTGACTTACATTTCAGTCTTTTTCCCATTTTGAGTTTATTCTTGTGTATGGTATAAGTTGGTGGTCCAGTTTCACTTTTTTGCATGTATCTGTCCAATTTTCCCAACACATTTATTGAAGAGAGTGTCTTGACTCCATTGTATATTCTTGCCTCCGTTATCAAATATTAATTGAGAGTAATGGCTTGGGTAGATTTCTAGGGTCCCTATTCTATTCCATTGATCTATTTGCCTATTCTTGTGCTAGGTTGTTTTGATTACAGTGGCTTTGTAGTATAACTTGATATCTGGTATTATGATCCCTTCAAATTTGTTCTTCTTTCTCAAAAGGTTTTAGTTTTGGTATGGTGTTTGCTGTAAGTTTGTGGCTATTTGGGTCCTTTTTTTGGTTCCATATAAATTTTTGGAGTATTTGTTCTAGATCTGTGAAATATGCTGTTGGTATTTTAATAGGGATTGCATTGAATCTGTAGATTGCTTTGGGTAGTATGGACATTTAAAAAATGTTGATTTTACCAATCCATGAACACGGTATATTCTTCCACTTGTTTATATCTTACTCTATCTCTTTTTTCAACATCATATAGTTTTCTGAGTACAAGTCTGTTACCTCCTAGGTTAAGTTTATTCCTAAGTATCTGAATTCTTTCGTTGCAATGGTAAATGGGATTATTTGTTTAGTTTCTCCTTCGGAGAATTCATTATTGGTATATAAAAATGCCATCAATTTCTGGGTGTTAAGTTTGTATCCTGCTACATTGCCAAATTCATATAGTAAATCTAGTAATTTTTTGGTGTAGTCTTTAGGGTTTTCTATGTACAATATCATGTCATCTGCAAATAATGACAGTTTTACTTCCTCCTTTCCAATTTGAATGCCTTTTATTTCTTCTTCTTGACTGATTTCTGTGGCTAGGATTTCCAGTACTATGTTGAATAAGAGTGGTGAAAGCAGAAAGCATCCCTGTTTTGTTCCTATTCTTAGAGGAAATAGTTTTAGTTTTTGCCTATTGAGTATGATGTTTGCTGTAAGTTTGTCATATATGGCCTTTATTATGTTTAGATATTATCCCTTTATTCCCACTTTGTTGAGAGTTTTATAAAAAATGGGTGTTTCCCTGGCCAATTTGGCTCAGTGGATAGAGCATCGGCCTGCAGAATAAAGAGTCCCAGGTTCGCCGAAATCGGTTTGGCTCAGTGGATAGAGCGTCGGCCTGCGGACTGAAGGGTCCCAGGTTCGATTCCGGTCAAGGGCATGTACCTTGGTTGTGGGCACATCCCCAGTGGGGGGTGTGCAGGAGGCAGCTGATCGATGTTTCTGGCTCTCTGTCCCTCTCTCTTCCTCTCTGTAAAAAATCAATAAGATATATTAAAAAGAGTCCCAGGTTTGATTCCCAGTCAGGGAATGTGCCCGGGTTGTGGGCTTGATCCCTAGTGAGGGATGTGCGGGAGGCAGCCGATCAATGATTCTCTCTCATCACTGATATTTCTATCTCTTCCTCTTCCTTCCTCTCTGAAATAAATAAAAATGTATTTTTTTAAAAAAGGGTGTTGGATTTTGTCAGATGCTTTTTCTATGTCTATTGATATGATCATGTGATTTTTGGCTTTCAACTTGTTTATGTGATGTATCACTTTTATTGATTTGTGAATATCAATACCAGCCTTGCATCCCTGGAATAAATCCTACTTGGTCATGATGTATGATCTTTTTAACATATTGCTGGATCTGATTTGCTAATATTTTGTTGAGGATTTTAGCATCTGTGTTTATCAGGATATTGTCCTATAATTCTTTTTCTTTGTAGTGTCTTTGTCTGGTTTTGGAATTAAGATAATGCTGGCCTCATAAAAAGAGCTTGGAAGTGTTCCTTCTTCTTGGATTTTTTTTTTGAATAGTTTGAGGAGTATAGGTGTTAGTTCTTTGAATGTTTGGTAAAACTCCCCTGTGAAGTTTGAACCAGGGCTTTTGTTTGCTGGGAGTTTTTAATTACTGCTTCTATTTCATCAGTTGTTATTGGCCTATTCAGGTTTTCTGATTCTTCCTGATTCAGTTTTGAGAGATTGTATTTTTCTAGGAATATGTTCATTTCTTCCACATTGTCCAGCTTGTTGGCATATAGTTGTTCATAATATTTTCTTACAATCCTTTGTATTTCTGTGGTGTCTGTTCTTTCTTTTTTGTTTTTCTGTTAATCCTCACCCGAGGATATTTTTCCTTTGATTTTTATTTTTTATTTTTTATTTTATTTATTTATTTATTTTTTTAGGGAGAATGAAAGAGAGAGGGAAAAACAGAGAAATATCGATGTGAGAGAAACATATTGATTGGTTGTCTCCTGCATGAGCCCCTACCAGGGCCTGGGCTGGGGAGGAGCCTTCAACTAAGGTAAGAGCCCTTGACAGGAATCAAACCTGGGACCCTTTCATCCACAGGCCAACACTCTACCCACTGAGCCAAACTGGCTAGGGCTCAGTTGTTATTTCTCCACTTTCATTTCTGATTTTGTTTACTTGGGTCCCCTCTCTTTGTTTATGGATGAATCTGGCTAATGGTTCATCAGTCTTATTTACCTTTTCAAAGAACCAGCTCTTGGTTTCATTGATCTGGAAGATCTATCCAGTGAAGTCAGCAGGGTGTTAAAGTCTCCCACTATGATTGTATTGCTGTTGATCTCTCCCTTAAAGTCTCTAGAAGTCTTTAAAATATATTTAGGTGCTCCTATAATGGGTGCATATGTGTTTATCAGGGTTATATCCTCTTGTTGGATTAATCCCTTTAGTATTATGTAATGACCTTTGTTGTCTCTTGTGTTGCCTTCATTTTGAAGTCTATTTTGTCAGATATGAGTATTGCTACCCTAGCTATATTTTCATTTCCATTTGTCCGGAAAAAATTTCCCCCCATTCCTTGACTTTCATACTGTGTGAGTCTTTTGTTCTGAGGTGGGTCTCTTATAGACAGCATATAATTGGGTCATGTTTTTGTATTAATTCAGCTACCTTATATCTTTTGAATGGGGCATTTAATCCATTTATATTTAAGGTTATTATTGATAGGTACTTATTTATTACCATTTTAATTCTGTATGCCTATGTTTCTCTATTTCTTCTCATTACAGCAGTCTCTTTAACATTTGCAGTGCTGGTTTAGTGGTGATAAAATCCTTTAGCCTTTTTTTTTTTGGTCTAGGAAGCTCTTTATTTCACTGTCTGTTTTGAATGATAGCCTTGCTGCATATAGTAATCTTGGTTTCAGATCTTTGCTTTTCATTACCTTGAGTACTTCATGCCATTCCCTTCTGGCCTGTAGAGTTTCTGATGAGAAATCAGCTGACAGCCTTAGGTGAGTTCCTTTGTAGGTAACAAATTGCTTTTCTCTTGCTGCCTTTAAGATTCTCTCTTTGTCTTTAATTTTTTGCATTTTATATGATGTGTCTGGGCATGGGCCTGTTTGAGTTCTTCTTGTTTTGGGACTCTCTGTGCCTCCTGAACTTGTATGTCTTTTTCCTTCACCAGGTTAGGGAATTTTTTGGCCATTATTTCTTCAAATATGTTCTCGATCCTTGCTCCCTTTCTTCCCCTTCTGGCATACCTAGTATGTGAATATTATTACGTTTCATGTTGCCCCACAGCTCCCTTAAGCTATTTTCTTGTTTTTTAATTTTTTTTTTCCTTTTCGGTGCTTTGATTAATTTTTTTTCTACCCTGTCTTCTAATTCACTGATTCGATCCTCAGCTTTCCCTAATCTGCTATGTATTCACTCCAATGTGTTCTTTATTAGTACTATGTCATTCTTTATTTCTGACTGTTCTTTTTTCATAGTTATTATGCTGTTGAACATCTTTACTATCATTATTCTGAACTCTATATCAGATAAATTTCTTATCTCCATTTCATTTATCTCTTCTTCTGGAGAATTTTCTTGTTTTTTTCTAATTAGGGTTTTTTTTTTTGTCTCTTCATTTTGGCTACCTGTTTGGGTTTGTGTCTATGTATTAGGTAGATCTGCTATGACTCCTAATCTCTAATGCAGGACAATGTCAGATGCTATTTCTGATTGGCCCCGAGTGCCCTATTTGGGGCTGCCAGCAATCCACAGCTTGTAGCTCCCTCTGCTTGGTCCTTCCAAGATGTGCACCAGGGTCTGCTTTTCCTAGCCCCAGGCCTAGGAGGAGTCAGGCAAAGACTCAAAGCCTCCAGAGATCTGCAGTCTGATTGTTTTCAGCCTTGATTGGCCTTGGGCTATGTACCACAGGGTAGGGCCAGAGTTTTCCCAACAGGGTGTGGCAACTGTCTTCCCCCCAGGCCAAAACCACCTGGACAGCAAAGGTCTGTAGGAGAAATATGTCCTCAGCAGCATGAGGGAATGACTCAGCACAGGAAACCAGGGTGGCTGTCCTCCAAGCACCAACCCCAAAGCCCCCAACCCTGGACTCTTCTCACACAGCTCCAGTCCACTCTGCCTTCCCTCTAACAGAGCCCAAGGTGAGTGGCTACACACAAAATTTTGTGTGTTGGCTCTTTTAAGAGTGTGCCTGCATTTCCAGCTGCCTCTGGCTGGCAGAGAGCAACCCTGCTGCTTTTCACAGCTTTCTCAGTTCTGGTGCTCTGGGCTGTGGAGCCCAGTTCTGGGTTTAGATCCCAGAGTTCTCAGTGGGAACCCCCCACAGCTGAGATATCCCTACCGGACCTTCTACTGCTGTCTGTGGGAGCCCAGCCACCCCTTTCACATCTTTGCCCTTCCTACCAGTCTCTACTTTCTGTCCTTGGTTATCAGGGTTCTCTCCAGCAAGTCTTTAGTTGATTTTTCACGGTGTTTTTTCTGTATTTGAGTTGTATTTCCAGTTCATCCTTGGAGTGTCAGTGTAGCTTTCACTTACTCTGGCACTATTTTTAATAGAAATATTTCCATTTTAAAATATCCACAATCATGGTAGCTCTCTTGAGGAGGCGAGCATCTGGGAACCCAGGCTGGGCAGGCTGAGTCCAGCTGAAAATAATTTTGGTCCTTGGAGAAGGCAGGAAAGTGGTGTAGAATATGGGGTGATTTTTTTGGATTTAAAATATTTTGAAAAATTATGTTACATTGTCTTTTAAATTATAAAATGTAATTTTAAGCATATGGCTTTCTTAAATTTATGTTTCCGCTTTGAACTTGGAACCTCCTTAGCTTTATTCTTGCCTCTTTGTTTTGTCTTTAGTGGCTTCCTGGAAGGTTCCAAGAAATCTACTGAACTAGAAATACAAAGGTCCCATCCCTCACTCCATCACTCTGGTGGTGCGTGTCCCATTACCACTGATGTATGTGCCCACAACCCTGGGCCTGAGTGTGTTTGGGGGAAGAAGAAGCTTGTGAGAGGCTTGACAATGAATTGAATTGTTAATTTTTAAAATGCTGTCATGTAGCCTGCTCCAGGGAAGAAAACTGGGTGGGCCATGACATCAAGCCAACAGAGAGCCACTGGGACTCCAAAAAGCCTGTCCCTGCAGCCTTAAGAAAGAGTGTTTTTGTGTTTGGGCATTGGATCAGGGCCATGTTTTTACTTTTCATGAATATTCTAGTCTTCAGCTTTCTCATTTCTTAGCTGCTGATTTCATTTTTCTGAGATAGTTTACTTGCCCAGTGACCCCAGGGCAGTCCCATATCTCGTTCCAATTATATTTTCTTTCTTTCTTTTTTGTTAATCCTCACCCGAGGATATTTTTTCCATTGTTTTCTAAAGAGAGTGAAAGGGAAGGAGGGCAGAAAGGAGAGCAGAGGGAGAGGATGAGAGAGAGACAGACAGACATTGATGTGAGAGAGACACATTGATTAGTTGCTTTCTGCATGTGCCCGGACCAGGAGCAGGAATTAAACCTGCTCTTGACTGGGAATCAAACCTGTGACCCTTTGGTGCACATGCTGACACTCTAACCACTGAGCCATATCAGCCAGGGCCCAAGTGTGTTTTCATAGGAACTACAGGATGGTCTTCTCTGGGGCCTACTGCTGGGATGGTCTGCTGTCCTCCCTATACGTCTAGCCTGGGCTCTGCACCCCCGCCTACTCTCAATCTATTCTTCACAGTATAGCTAGAGCCATCCTTTAAAAACCTAAGTCAGCCCATGAGAGCCCCTGCTAAAAAGACTCCTCTAGCGTCCTACAGCATGGGCACGCCCTCTGCTCCAGCCACACAGCCAGCTTGTTCCCAAGCACACTTCTCCTGGGCGTTTGCTTTTGCTGGTCCCCAGCCTGGAGCATTCCTCCCCAGATATCTGCCTGGTCCAGTTTTCCCATGGTTGGGGTTTCTCCTTAAATGTCATCTCCTCAGAAAAGGTATTTTTTTATCCTAAATCTAGAAGGCTGTCCTGCCTCTCTCTTCCCTTTCCTGGATTGATTTTTCTCCACAGTGCCTATGACTACCTGTCACTGTATTTCTACTCGTTGATCTACTGTCTGTCTCCCCAGGTCTGTGAGAGCAGACGTTGCCTGTTCTGTTCACTGCTATCTCCCTACCCTCGCTCATGGCATAGTAGAGGCACAATAAATATTGTTGGCTGACCAAATGGACTCCATATCACTTGCGTTCCTTGGTGCTGAGATAACCTGTTACCAGTTCGATGCCTTAGGAGCTTCTGTTACTCACCACCCCATTTCAATGACTTCCAATAGACACCGAGCCTATGCCTCTCTCCTGAACTGCACACTTAATGGCCTCCCCAAAGGCTCCGCTTGGGTGTCTTACAGGTGTCTCAAACTTAACATGTTCCAAATTCAACTTTTGAATGTTCCCCACAAACTTATTCTGCACAGCAGATGGTCAATGGTGACTCTAGCTTTCCTGGCCAGAAAACTTGGAGTAATTCCTGACTTCTGTCTTCCTCTCAGACCTCACATGCAATCTCTCAGGAAGCCTGACCTTGCACTTGGCGCAGAATCCAGGAGATTTTCCACACCCGAACTGGGACCAGAGCAGTCCCAGCACCATCGCCCTCCCCTGTACGGCGGGGCAGCTTCCTCATTGGTCTCCCTGCTTTCACCCTTGCTTCCCCACAGACTAGCTTCACAGAGCCCTTGAAACACAGGTCAGTCCAGAATAGGCACATCTATAGACGGAAGGCAGAATAGTGTTGCCTAGAGCTGAGTGGTTAGGTTGGAAGCGGGAGTGACTGCTAACGGGTACAGGGTTTTCCTTGGGGGATAAAATGCTCTAAAATTGATTGTGGTGATCCATGCAGAACTTTCAATACATTAACCCTTTGCACTAACTTGCTTTTTTCTCGATTCCTTTATTCTAATGCTAACCGTGTCGAGTCACACTCGACATCCGAGTGCAAAAGGTTAAAACCATTGAGTTGTTTAAAAAAGCAGATAAACATTTTTTTAAACATTAAAATAGTCATGTCTTGTCCCTTCCCTGCTCAGAACTCTCAGTAACTCTCATTTCACTCTGAATTAAAGCCAAGGCCTTTTTGATGCTTACTAGGGTCTCCCTAACTTGGTCCTCATTACCTGCCTGACCTTTCCCTACATCCCCTTCTTTCTTCATTCCACTGGGGCCATGATGGTCCCCTGATGTTCCTAGAATCTGCTATGCGCATTCCCACCTCAGGGCCTTTGTTCTTTCTTTTTTTTAAAAAAATATATATTTTATTGATTTTTTACAGAGAGGAAGGGAGAGAGAGTTAGAAATATCGATGAGAGAGAAACATCCATCAGTTGCCTCCTGCACATCCCCTACTGGGGATGTGCCTGCAACCAAGGTACATGCCCTTGACCAGAATTGAACCTGGGACCTTTCAGTCCGCAGGCTGATGCTCTATCCACTGAGCCAAACCGGTTCGGCAGGGCCTTTGTTCTTGCTGTTTCCTCTGCCTGGAATGTTCTTCGACCACACTTCCAAATGGCTCAGGCCTCACTTCCTTCAGGCCTTTACCCAAACCTCACCTTTCCAGGGAGGCCTTCCCTTCCATGCTACCTTATTTAATATCATCCTGATACTTCCTATTCCCCTCCCCTGACTTATTCCCTCCCCCTTTAGAACTTATCGTAATCTGACATTCCATGTATTTTACTTGCTTATCGTATTACTGACTGCCTTGCCCACTAGAATGTAAGCTCCGTGAGGGTGGAGATTTTGTCTCTTTTGCCCCCAAGAGGACTTCTGGCACATAGAACAGGTCTGACACAAGCATTTCAAGTATTTGTGGAATGACATGATGGATGGGATGACAGGTGGCAGGACAGCAATCTTCAGGGAGCAGCCTGGGGCTGGAGCCTCCCAGCTTAATCCCCAGAGAAAACCCTTGGGTGGGCAAAGCCCTGCATTCACTTTGGGCCTGAATCATGGGAATCTTTAGCACCAGGAGCAGCTGCTAACATAGCAGGAGGGTGAATTGTATAGTATTTTTGGGTCTTAGTTTCCTCATGTATAAAATGCGGGTTTTTAGAGAACCTATCTCATAAGGCTGTTATGAGGAAGCAACTAGAACAGTGCCAAGGACATAGTGCCGGGTAGTTATGATTCTGACTACCCAAGGTGTGAAAGAGAGGTTGTGCAATGAGGAATAGGAAAATGAGAGACAGAGGAACACAAGGAGTGTGTGGGGCAGGGAGGCAGAGTGGATTGCAAAGAGAGAGGAGTGGCCCCGAAGAGGCAGCAGAAAGAGGCCACGATGAGTATGGAACGGAAGGGAGGGAGGTGTAGATCTGTCCTGGGGGCTACACAGGGAGGCCAGTGAAGGAGGAGGCAGGCAAGGGGAAGGGATAGGAGGGGAAAGTGGGAGTCCTTAAGTGTAGGAAGCGGTTATAGGGTTAAGCCTCGGACTGACCTGTGGCAGGATCACAAACAAGTTCGTTTAGAGGGCAGACCTCTCCTAGCATAATTAAGCCTGATCCTGTAACTGATCCCTAGATTTTTCCTGGGTAGCTAGTGGGCTGTGGGAGGGGCAGCAAGTGCTGCCAAAACAAGTGAAACTTACAAGAACATTGTTAATTGCCTTGTTTGTCCCTGATTATAAATAAAGCCTCAGGTTTGCAGTCTGGATTTGTTCTGTGGCCTCAGCCAGGCACAGAAAGATCCACCCAGCCCCAGTTTCAAATCTATCTCTCCTCTCTTTATTTCTAATATTTCTCAATCCCTGGCCACCTCCACTTAGAACCGGTTCGTTCATCTCTCTTTCCGCGCAGGACGCTGAAAAGGGAGATCCCCGCCATGTTTGGCCCCCACCGCATCAGGCCCCCGCACTTAAGAGCAGGAACAATGCATCTAAAGTTGTGCCCTCACAGGGCTTGGTGCACAGGAGGAACTCAGAAGATGCTTACTGACCGTGAATGCCAGTAGGAGCCATGAAGAGTCACTGCCTGTCCCCCCAGCCTCCTGGCTCTCACTCCCATGTGTGCTAGTGGTTGCCAAGGTTACCTGCTGAGCTGCTCCTGCAGTGCCTTCAGCTCCCTCTCCTGCTCCTTCAGCAGCTGCTCCTGGTGCTGGGCTTGCTCCTTGGTCTTCTGCAGCCTATGTCTGAGGGTCTGGGGGAGGGGAGGAAAGAAGAAAGGGAAAGGGAGCTGAAAAAGAGGGTCAGAGACCCCAGCCCAAAAATGACTTGACAAAGGACCCCATGAGACTTCAGACCATGTGAGACCACCCTTGGGTGGAAGGCAGGACTGGGGATAACACTGGGAACTGTGATGCCTGGGCTCTGCCTCTGGGTGAGCATGGAGCCACCATGTCTTCCTTCATTGAGGGGTGGAAGTTACAAAGCTCAAGGACCCAGAAGACTCTGGCTAAGGAGGAGGAGGCTGAAGGAAGGCTTATAAACAGTCTTGGGTGACCTCCAGAAGACCATCTGCAACAGTAGGATTTACATATTGGCAGGAAACCTGCTGAGAATGAGAGCTATGAAACCCAAGTAAAACAACTGCCCTGGAGAACTGTTGGAAAGGTATCGCAAATGCAAATGTCTTTAGGGGCAAGGTAGCAGTATTGATGAATAAAACAAGCCTGGTATGAGGCAATGGGCAGAGGTGGGGACTGTGGTGAATTAAAGAATGCATATCTTTCAAAAGACATCCTCAAATAACAATAATCCTAATCCTGTCTGGGCTAATAAATATTGATCTGTGGGCTGGAATGATCCCCAGGCTACCATTGAAGACCTCTGACTATGGCCACTTTATATTGGGGAGAACAGACAGGTACAGAGCTCAACTGCTCTCACCTTGACCACATCCTGCAAGGCCACCTCTGCTTGCTCTTCCTTCCTGGTCACACTGGTCACTCCTGTTTGCTCTTGTGGCTTCTCTGTGGTGGAGCCTTCCTTTGTTCCCAGGCCCTGAAGGACGCTGGGCTCCCCCAGAATGCTAGGCTCCTTGTTCTCCTGCCTGTTCCGTGACATGGAGCCCTCATTCGTCCCTCTGGGGCTGGAGACCAGCAGCCCCTGGTCGTGACCCCACTCTGCTTCCCTTTCATGACTCCCCTCTGTTGTTCTTTGACCCTCTGTACTCAGCATAACACCTTGGCCCTCACCCTCTGTCCCTACCACCTCCTTCAGAGCCCGATTGGCCCTCTCCCTTAGCCCCTGGGTGCTGGGTGTTGAGTGTTCCAGGCAGATCCCTGTCCGTGGGGCTCCCATCTCCTGGTCTTGCTGTAGCTTCTCCCTCTCTGGTTCCCACATGCTGTGGGGGGCCCCGAGGCTCCTGGGATCTTCTTTTTTCTTTTCCAAAAAGGGAGGAAGATGTCTGTGTTGCTGGGACGTGGGGAGTCCAGCCAACCGGTCTTCCCCTGGTGCATCTCGCAGACAGCTGGCTTGGCTGGTGTGTGCCTCCTCTGGCTGGACTCCTTTGGGGCCTCCATTTACAGCTGAGATCTGCAGAGAAGCCCCAAACCCATCATCATCCTTCTCAGCACCAATTCACCAAGATGGTGCATGGGAAAATGCACAGCCCTAATGCAACAAGCTTGCTAAATATATGGATTCCCAGGCCCTCCCCCTGATCAGCAGATCTGAGGGAGGGTCAGGAATCTGAATGTTAACACCAGGCGATCTGATCCCAGACCCCAGCTTTGACCTGGGAGCAGCAGTGCTTCTCTTCTCAATTTCCTTTCCTCCCTCACCGCTAGCTCACACCCTTCTCCCTCCTTCATTTCTACCTTCTGCATGAATCTGGTTTCCCCTAAGTTCTTCCCACCCCTCTCCTCTGATCTTTCCCTCCGAACTTGACTAC
Organism: Cnephaeus nilssonii; assembly: GCF_951640355.1. Lineage (NCBI taxonomy): Eukaryota > Metazoa > Chordata > Mammalia > Chiroptera > Vespertilionidae > Cnephaeus > Cnephaeus nilssonii. Next base: position 21,300,576 of record NC_137081.1, on the reverse strand, counting down.
TTTATATTTTCTTGTCTGCAAAATGGGAATAATCATACCTGCCTTGTAGGGTTGTGATGAAAACTTAGATTGACCAACAGTCTGCTAAGAGTCAGCTGTGCCAAGACCCCACATTCCTCTGTGCACGTCTGTATCCCTATGCTTCACATGTCATGTTGCAGCGTGTTCCTAGGGTCTGCCTCTCTGAACAGACCTGGAAGTCCTTCAGGTCAGAGACTGAGTCCTCATAGTTTCTGGACCTGGTGCCTGGAAGCTGGGGGGGGGGGGGGGAGAGGGGGGTGCAAGGCGAGCACGTGGAATGATAACTGCAAACTACCACTTACTGAGCACGTGGCAGGAGCCTTGCTCTGTGCTACACATGGTCTGTCTCAAGGCATCCTCACAATCGCCCTGCGAGCGTGGCAAGTAATTTGCTGGAGGGCCGTGGTTAGTAAGGGCTGGAGCTGGGATTTGGACCAGGTGATCTGGCTCTTCTTCAACCGCTCTCTGAACTGAATTGAGACATTTGCAAATTATCCAGAAGAGGTCGTTTCCCTGGACTGTTTCCTATAAGCTTCTGGTCACCCTCTCTAGCACCTCCTCCTCCCCTGGGCCCCACTGGCTTCTGCAGATGATGTCAGCATCCCTTTCTCTCCCCGATATCCCCACCACTCAGGAATATGAGCCTTCGCTTCTATGGGTCCCCAGTCCCCAGGTCCACACATTGGCCTTTCTGTCTGTCTGTCCAGTTGGTGCAGGGCTCAGTTATTGCTCAACCCGGGGGGTCCCAGCAGAGACGGAGAAGAGGCAACTCAGAGTGAAGGTCAGGCAGCAGCACCTCCTTTGGGGAGTCTTTGTTTTTTCTGGGTCTTCCCTGGGTCCGGCTGGAATTAGAGCAGCGGGACCTGAAAGTAAAAGGGGCAGGGGGATCCTGGACGTCTCTCCAGAAGTGGTCTTGGCTCTTGGGTGCAGGATATCCTATCTTTCCAACCACCCATTCATCCTACCACCCTTTCACCTCCCCCCCACCCTCGTGCACGTATCCCCCTCTTCATCCACCCTTGCATCCCCACCCTCCCTTTATCCACCACCCCACCAGCCATTCATCCTTCTAACACTCTATCCCAGCCACCCAACAACTCTTTATAGAGTATATTCTATGCAGCACCACGGGGCATCATTAGATTATCCTGAAGGCTAGGGAGGTGGAGATTCAGGGGCTCAGAAAGCAAGAAGGGAGGGAGAAATGGATGATGCTAGAGGCTGAGGGCTTGGGGCTTGCTTGGGATGGGTGGTAGCGGTGGCAGCAGGCATGGAAAGAAGCTTCCCTCCACGTGTACCCACTCACTCTGAGAACATGGGCCAGGCCCCATCCAGGTCCGGCCGCTGCAGATCCAAGTCGAAGGCCACCCCGTTGAGAGCATAGAGGGAGTCCAGGATGTCCTCCTGGAGTTCAGGGCACACCAGAGGGCTCCGGGGGCCATACCATTCCCTGTGTTCACAGTGATCAGCATCCGTGGCCTTTGGCCCTGGTGCTGTTGCCACCCCCAACCTCAGAGAATCCACCTCTGCTGCATACCATAATGGGACAATTCCCCAGGCAGGGCTGTGGCCCTCGGGGAGCGAAGGGCCAGTATCATGATGAAGTGTCATTCATGACTGGGCTTCTAACCTCCCATCTGCTCTTTCTTCCTTGACTTTCCCCATCATCTCTCTCATTTGATACTAAACCATCCTTGTGGGGATGAAGGGGCAAGTTTCTTGAAGGAGGGACAGTGGGCTCAGGTACGAGCAGGAGCATGCCCACCTGGTGAGCTCTGGGTTCAGGAGGCAGAGCTGCAGGCACTCGGCCAGCTGTCCGTGGGCGAGGCAGAAGCGGATGAAGGCACGGCCTTTTCCCAGAGGGGTCTTCAACTGCAGAGCACACAGGGGACAAAGTGGGGTGGTGTTAGGCCAGGGGAACTCAGCCAGCACAGACAGGGCATGGGTGGTCCATGAGAAAGGGTGTCATGGGACTTGAGGCTATGGGAGGAAAGGGTGGCTGGAGTGGTGCTGAGGACAGCACTAACGAGAGTTGAGGACCGGCGCGGGAGGGGTTGTAGGGAGGGGGGTGTCTATGGTCAGTGGAGCTGGGATGGATAAGAAAAGGGCCTTGGGTAGGCCTGGGTCCCCTGGCCCCCAATGATCCCCACCAAGGGCCTGGTGGCAGGACCCCATCACCCTGGGGCCAGCCTGCCTGCCTCTTGGCCCTGGGTACCTTGTCCTGTGAGTGAACAAAGAGGGCTGGCTCTGTGTTCCCCCGCTGCTGCCTGAGGGCAGTGCAGAGAAAATCCCAGTAATCCTTCTGAGGTCTCAGGAAGCTCTTCTGCTGTTTCTGGTCAAACTGGGAGCAAGAGGAGGGAAAGGAAATATAGAAATGCTTCCTCCTAGAACCCACCCTGTGTCCCAGCATGCTGAGCGGACACATGGCAGAGGGGCAAGGGCTTGTGCAGACAGACCTGGCTCAGGTCCTGGCTCTGCCCTTACTGGCTGTGCGGCCATGAGCAAGCTGCTTGACCTCTCTGAGACTTCAGTGTTCCCATTCATTCATTCCAGCAATACTTACTGAGCACTCACTATGTGCCAGACCAGGGGAGACGGCAATGAACAAACTGACCTCATGGGCTTATATCTTGGAAGGGGAGACAGAAAATGAACAAACTGAAAAAGTAAAGATATATACTGTTAGATAGTACTGACTGCTAAGAAGAAAAAATAAAGCAGAAAAAGGGAATAGGAATTGGGTGGTGTGTGCATGCATATGTGTATGTGATGGTATGTTTGTGTGGTGTGTATGATATGTGTGTGTTAAAAATTTAGATGAGGTGGTTAGAGAAAGCCTTACTGAGGAGATACTATTCAAGTTGAAATCAGAAGGAAATAAAAAAGTGTACCATCTAAATTTGTGGGGGAAGAGCATTCCAGGCAGGTGAAATAGTACGTGCAAAGGCCCTGTGGTGGGTGCATTCCTGGTGTGCTTTAGAAGATCCAGGAGGCCAGTGTGACTAGAGGGCAGCAGATGGAGGGCAGACTGGCAGGAGACTCACACATATCCATACCACATATACACAAACCTCACCCACTCACACCCATACCCGCCCCCACACCACACACATGCACATACATAATCAGGTAAGTAGGAAGGGTGTACGTGTAATGTGGGGGATGGGCAGGTCATGAATCACTTCAGGGGGTTAGGGTGAGAATTGCACAAGGTGGGCATGTAAAGGCTTAGCCTGGCACATAGTACGTGCTCAGTAAAAGCTAGTGATAGTGATGACTGGGGCTCTAACCAGCAGCAAGGAGGGCCAGCTCTAGGACATCTGTGCCTCTGAAACCGTAGTCCTCAGCAGGGTGGTTGCCCCCAGCCCCTCCCTGCCCCAGCCCTGCCTCCCCACCCCTCCCAGGCTACACGAGTGAGGTTAGATGTCAGGAAGGTCTTGCTGACTGAGGGGGACAAGGTGGTGCATGGCAGCAAAGGAAGGGTGGCTCTTCGCTCGGGATCTGGGAAAGCCCTCATGGTTATCTGAGCCTGGAGGGAGAGGAAGGGAGGGGACCCGAGGGGAGGACAGGGGAGGAAAGGGCAGGGCCCCACCTGCAGCAGCCGCTCCAGGCAGCCACAGAGTCCGTGCAGCTCAGCGCTGGCGTCTGTCACCCGATGCCCACCCCCGTAGCCCTGGAGGATGGCAGAGACAGCAGCTGCGAGGAGGATGGTGGACATCAGACATCAGGGAGTGAGGTCTCTGAGGCTCCCAAGACCCCTCATTTCTCCCTCAGTCCAGTCCCAGAAAATCTCTCACCTTTCAGGTCCCTGGTGACCTTGAGGGCAGCCCCCTCTTCTGCCATGAATATCTGAAGTGATATGATTCCTATGGCTCTGGAAGTTCACCCCGGAAGGAGCCTCTGGGTTCGGCTGTCCGATCCTCTCCTTACACGAAGGAAGAATCAGCCTAGAGAAGGAAAGGGATGGCTCTAGGGTCACAGTGAGTTAACTGGTAGAATAGAACCCCAGCTCTTTCTTGTAGGCCAGTGTGGGAAGGTGACGGCGTGGCCCCCGCTTATAGAGCAGTTCCTGGTGCCTGACATCTTTGTCTCACTCAGTCCCCACAATAACCCTAGCAGGTTATCAACTCCATTTTAGTCAAGGTGAAAAGGGGGCTCAGAGTGGTTAAGTCTTTTACCCAAGGCCACAAAGCTCTAAGCTGTGAAACTAGAATTTGAACTCAGGTCTGTGCCCCCGGGGCCCGTGCTCCCAGCCCTGACTTGATGTGAGTGAGCCTGTTCGTGTTCATGCCATGTGGATGCTGGGCTGAGGGACCGTCACCCCTCTTCCCATAGGGAGCCTTGCCAGAGAGTCATCATCCTTGAGACACATGCTCATCCTTTCCTGATCCCCAGCTGAGCGGAAAATATGCATTCTTTGGGGAGAGGGAGGCAGAAGTAAGGCGAGGCCTGAGAGCTGGGACTGGGGTGTGGGGAGTAGGACACCTGGTTTTAATCCTGCTGCTCTCTCCCAGTTAAATCTCAGCTTGCTCCCCTTCCCTCAGTGGGTCCTGGAGCTCAGGGAGGAATATCATGGCCCCTGAGGGCCAGTGGGCTTATTCTGAGAGCCTGGAGTAAAGACTGGGCATGGGGTAGGAAAGACTGGGCATTGGGGTCTTGCCTCCCAAGCTGTGGTTGGTTGATGGAATTTGGGGGTGGGTGAAAGTGAAGAAGCAGTGGGGCACAGTGGAGAGGACAGGATGGGGAAAAGGAGAGTAAGGAGGGAGGGTGGGTGGGGGATGGCATTCAGGGAACACTGAGCTGGGAGTCAAGGGACATGGGTCTCCATTGTGGCCCTGGAATTCACTGTGACCTTGGGCACGTCCCTCACCTTTCTTGGGCCTCAGTTTCCCCATATGTAGACCAAGGGTTCGAATTTAGGGTCTCTGAAGTCCCTTCCAGACCAGACTGATTATAAATCCATGAACACCTATATGCATCTTGTCCTGTCCCTCATACCCATCAAGATTCCTCAGCTTCTCCCTCCTGGCATCATTTCCCTCCTCCAGCCTCCCCCAGACCCCGGAGCCTATCTGTACTCACCTGGGAAGGCCTGGCTGGTGGAGGCATGGAGAGCGGGTGCTGCAGCCTGAGCCTGCCACTTGTGGCTATAGTCCTTGCACTGCTCTCAGAGTTTGCCGCTTGGGCGGGTGACTCAGGCCCAGGCCAGCACTCTGGAGGGGAAACCCTGCTCCGAGGGGGAGGAGCAGAAGACCACGGGGAGAAGTGGCAGAGGCAAGGTCAAGGGCAGCAGGGCAGAATGGCTGAGATGGGGATGATTAGCTGGCCAAACGCGGACTCATGCAGGGGTGGGGAGCGGCAACTGCTGCTGTTCAAGTTTCCTTCCCTTCTCCTCTCGGCCACTTGCTTTGTCTTTCTTCCTCATTACCACCAGGTGGCGCAAAGAGGCTGGGATGCTGCCGTCTCTGATAACGCTGCCAGTTTTTTACGGGCACTTGGAGTGTGATGCAGGTGGGGAGGGGAAGGCAAGGGCCCCATCACCTGTCTCTCTCCTCCTCCCTACTTCAGTCTCCTGAGGGGGTCCCCATCCTTCCAGTCCTGGTACTCAGCCCTAAAAGGAGGGAAGTGACCCCTGGTGAGGTGCTGTCTCCAGGAATGGGCCAGGTGCGCTGCCTAGGTGGGCTGTGGCCCTTCCACCCTGGGTGTGCTCTGCCTCCTTGAGCTCAGGTCTTCCCACCGCCTGGTCCTCGCTTTTCTAGGCTGGGGTGACCCAAGGGCTAGTGCTGGGGGCAGAGATCAGGGGAGCAGGCACCTGGGAGGACACTGTTCACAAACCCCAGGAAGCTCACGTGAGCCCTGGCGCGCGCCTGGCCCTGCTCTCCGGCGCCACTCCGGGCCTGTCTCTCCCCCTCCTGGACCTGGTCGCCGGGTGCAGAGGCTCTGCCCCCCCCCTTTCCTGTCCCCCGCGTCCCTGTCTCCCCCTCATCATCTCTCCTTATCTGCTTCCTGCCTCTTCCGTCGCTCCGTCGCTATCTTTCTCGCCTTCCAGCACTCAGCCGGCCCGCGCCCCAGCCCCCGGGACCCTGCCACCGCCCCTCCCCGCGTCCCCGCCCTCGGGTCTCCCTCTGTCACTGGTTGCTCCCGGCGCCCGTGTCACCGCCCCTCGTCCGCCCCAACTCCCCCGCTTCCAGGCGGTGTGCCGCCGAGAAGGCTCCGGGCGGGGACGGGCTGGGGGCGTCGCCGCCCCCCTCCCACGTTGGAGGCGGCCTGGGCTGGGGGGGCGGGCCAGCTCCCGGGGCGCCCGCGTCCCTTCCCGGCACAGGCCCGCGGGGCGCCCGGCCGGATGGGCTGCACCGTGAGCTTGGTGTGCTGCGAGGCGCTGGAGCCCGGGCCCCCCTGCGGCCCCCAACCCCCGGGGAGCCCCCCGGGGAGCTCCCCCGGCCCGGCGCTGGGCCGGTGCTGGGAGCCCGGGGGTTTGGTTCGCGCCGAGAGCAGGCGGCTCCTGCCTCAGGTAGGCACTGCGGCGATGGGTGGGGGGAGTGGGTGGTGGGCAGAGCCCAGCTCACCTGAGACAGGTAAGGAGCCAAGCCAGGAAAGAGCCCGTCAGCTGCTGGGAGGTGGGCAGTAAGGGCAGGCTGCCCCAGGGGGATGGGTTAGATTAGGACCAGGTGAAGGCACAGAGTTAGGTGAGGTCTCACCTGGATTGCTAGTGCCCTTGGGAGGAGGGTGATGTAGCACCTGACCCTTAAGAGGGCAAATAGTTCAGGTGGGGTTTAGGAGCCCTCCCAGACGGGCCGGGCTGGGAGGGCTGGGGAAAGGGACTGAAAGTGTTCATTTCACCTGAGCTGGTCCTGGGTGTCCCTCCTGGGAGCTGTGGCTGTTGTCCCTGACCGGGGCTCTCTAGCCAGGAGGGAGGGGCCTTCTGAGGCAGGGAGGACCCCACCAGAGCAAGACTGCCCTGAGGATGGTGGGGGCAGCTGGACCCTCTCTCCTGCAGTCTCTGTCTGGGTAAGTCTTGGAGCCTTGCGAGTGGGGGACTGACCCCCCGGGGGGTGACAGGCTGGTGTTTGTGCTGGAGGAGGCATCTGTCTGGGAGCACCAGGTCTGGTACAGGTGTGGGCCCTAGGTTTCTCCCAGGAGGAGGAGAGGGAGATATTTGGGGTCACTGGGGACTGTATAGCTCGCTCTAGGCTCCCGGCATAATCCTAGCCTACCTCCCTGTTCGGGGCTGTGAGAGCTGCAGCCTCCTAAGATTTGTTCGCTGTGCGGGGTTTGGATTATGGTGCTGCCTTATATCTCTCCACTTGGGTACACAGCGCGTGAGGGGCTCAAAATGTACCTGTGGCTACATCCAAGCTCCCTTCTCCCCCTTCACCGGGGCAGCCAGTGAAGCCAGGTGTGTGTGTGTGCGTGCGTGTGTGCGTGTGTGTGTGTGTGTACTTGTGTATGTGCGTGTGCTTGCACACACATGTCTCAAAGTGATCCCTCTGCCCCACTTGCCTGGATGCCCCTCAGGGCACAAATTATGGCATATTCATGGTTGTACTCCGCAGTGCCAGGCATAAGGCTGTACTTATAAACAGAACTCTCTGTCCTTCCTAAGCGTTGGCCGGGTCATCACCACGGTGACAGACCACGGTGAGGGACACGCCTGGGGTGTAGCTGTTGCCTGAGCCCTTGCAGTGGCTGGTGGCCTGAGCCTAGCTTGGGGCCCAGGGGCAGGATGAGGCCTGGGGATGCCGGCTGGGGGGTGTTGGCTGCTCCTCCCAGACTGCTGCTTCTCAGTCCTGGCAAAGGGGCAGAGGGTCCAGCCAGGGAAGGTGGCGTGGCAGAATCCCTGGACTTTCGGGCCCCTCCAGAGGCCATCCAGGCTCCTCTTCTTCCTTAGAGCCTCGAGTTTTCAGGGGAAGTGATTTCACAGCCCCTCTTATCAGTCTCTATCTTAGACCCTTCTTTTTTTAAAAAAAATATTTTTATTGATTTCAGAGAGGACAGGAGAGGGAGAGAGAGATGGAAAGATCAATGATGAGGGAGAATCATTGATCAGCTGCCTCCTACATGCCCCACACCGGGGATCGAGCCCACACTGGGACATGTGCCCTTGACTGGAATCAAACCCGGGACCCTTTAGTCAGCAGGCTGATGCTCTATCCACTGAGCCAAACCATCTAGGGCCCCAGATCTTTCTTGACTTTACTTTCTCTGTTGGTGGGTCTCCTTGATTCCCTGTCTCCCTACCTCTTCCACTCCCATGCAACCAGCTGTGGGGGAGGTGCCAGGTGGGCTGAGGGACAGGCTGTCTGCTGAGATGGAGGAAGGAGCAGGGCACTGGAGGTGGGTGATCAAGGAGAGGGGAGAAGGAGGGGGAGGGGAGTGTGTGTGGGAGTGTGACAGCCATAGGGACAAGGATGGGGACGAGTGTCTGTCTGCATTCAGATGAGCTGGTTTCTGAGCTGCCTCTTGAGAGAGCCTGGCTCTCACCCATGACTCACTCCCTTCTTTATCTGCAGGACTACACTCTCCATCCAGCCCCAGCCTGTGCCCACTGCCCCCTGGCTCTGGCTACAGAGGTGGGGGCTGTTGCTGGCTGCTCTCTTCCTTGCCAGCCCCCTTCACCTCCCATTCATATTATAGCTCTCAGGACACTCCAGTGACCTAGGAAAGAGTAGCCAGGCGACCACCTCCCTAGAGGAGGTGTTTTACCAAGTTCTTGTGGACTGTGGAGGGTAAACATCTCTTGGGCTCTCAGCCCCCCTGGGAGTCAGGGCTTAGAAGCTACTCAGGCATCTGGGCTCCCAGCCAGGGCACTCCCACTGCCATCCTGCCATCAACATGCCACCATTCCTGCCACAGACCATTCCCCTCCTCCTAGCCCCCATCCCCATTCCCCAGGCCAAGCTCTTCTCCTGGGGTCACAGGCGTGCTCAAATCACCTGTCCCTACCCCCAGCCTTTCCCGTCTTCTCTCCACTCTGGGCAGCCCCTCCCTGCCAGGCCCCACTGCCCTCTTCTCCTGCATGCTGTCCCCAGTCTTCCCCCTAAGCAGACTGTCCTCTGCACAGACCACACTGCCCTCTCTCTGATTTCAGGCCCCATTGCCCACACTACTCCTGCTTGTCCTGAATCTGTGACTTGCTCCTCCTCTTTGCTCCCAAGCCCCTGAGCCCCTGCTCTGGATTATCGGAGCCTGGAGGTATGGTTCTGCATCCCTCCGGTGGCCTCCTCCAGGTCCTATGCTTGCCATACACACTGAGCCCTCCTCTGGCAACATATGCCAGCCTGCCAGCCTCAGGAGAAGGGAAGGTGGGGCTTGGCATTCCTCCTAAGCATTCCCGCCAAACCTTCTCTGACCTGGGCGCCAAGGGGCCTGGAGGGCATCTCCAGGTGCCAGCCTCGCCTCCTCACTCTCTGCCGTGTCCCAATACAAGTGGGTGCTTGTCGGATGGTGGTGGGAGCAGAGGGAAGGAGACTCCAGGCTGCTTCTACCTTTTCTCCCCGAAAGCCAGTCCCTGGGGTCAGTTCATCTGGCCTCTGTCCAGTAGCCCAGAGACCGGCTGAGTTAGGAGATCCCCAGGAGGCAGGTGCTGCACCTCCCCTGCCTGCTTGTTGTGGGGTCCTACACTCCTGATGGAAGCGCTGGGTCTAATCTAACGCCCTCTGCTATGGTTGCATTCCTTCCCCTCTCTAGTTCTATAAATCATAGAATCCCCAGCACTGAAAAAGGATCTTGGTGAATCCTGCGAGGTCACAGATCTATTTGAGAATCTGATGAAAGCTATGGCTGCTCTTGCTCAGGAAATGCTCATGGACATGTCCACACATACACAGCCACTGTACACACACACACACACACACACACACACACACACACACACACACAATGTCATACATCCCCTCAAGCCTACCCATGGTCCTGATCCCTCCAACCCCTGCATGTCACAGTTGAGCACATTGAGGTCCAGAGGAGGGAAATGACTGGCCTGAGGCGACACAATAAGTGACAGACCAGGACCACAACCCCGGTGTCCTGACCCTGTAATTGTGGGAGTTCTGTTCCCAGTGGCAACTTTTCCCTTCTCCAAATGCTACCTAATAAGACTGGACCTGGCCATTCATTTATTCAACCAGCATTTATGTTTTGAGTTTTTGGGTATTTATTACCTTAGTTTTGAATAGAATTTATTTCATTGTAAGTTTATGTATTTTAAAAATGTTAATTTTATTGAGAGATAATTGACATGAAACATTGTATAAGTTTAAAGTGTAAGGCATGTTGATTTGACACAGTTATATATTGCAATATGATTACCACAGTAGTATTAGCTAATAATTTTATCATGCCACATTATTCTTTCTTTTTTGTGGTGGGAACAAGTAAGATCTAGTCTCTGAGTCAACAGGCATTTTTGAGCGGCTGCTCTAAGCCAGGCACTGAGCGAGGAGCTGGGGATAGAGCAGGAGAGCAGACAGCCCAGTGCTTGCCTTCAGAGGGGGTGTTAATCCAGTGGGAGAGATAGAACAAACTGTCAACAAGTGATTGCACAAAGACAGAGATTACTGGAAACAGTCCTTGGGAGGGGAAGTAAAGGATGTTATAGGAGCTACCAATGGATCAGAATTAGATTGGGAGCTGGAGGAAGTGGCCTTTCAGCAAGGAGCCCAGTGAGGACAAGCGTCTAGTAGTGGGAACAGCACACTTGGAGGTCCTGAGATGGAGAAGAGTTGGGAGTTCTTATGGCATTTTACAAAGGCTCCCTCTGCCAGTTCCAGGTTCCTCCTAAGCCCTGACATCCATGTGGTATGTGTACGGATGGGAAGGGGTGAGAGGCAAAGCGGGGCGACCTGGGGGAGGTGGTCACAGTCATATGGTGAGTGATAATGGCAGTTAGCGAGGTGGTGGGCCATCAGGAGGGCTCGGTGGGGGGTGAGGCCAAGACTGACGTAGGGGGAGAAAGGACAGGACTTGGAGGTGGGGTGAGAGGGAGAGGTAAAAAGGATTCCCCTCATCTTACAAAGATGGTAGCTGACAAGGCTTCATCAGGCATCCCTTCACTTGAGTTCACTGAAGTGTTTCATAACACAGGAAGTACATAAACTTCACGTACCCAATGTACCCAGCACTCAGTCAAGAGATAGACCATTGCCCACACCCAGAAGTCTCCTTCCTGTCCTCTTCCAGTCCCTAATTTCCCTCTGACTTCTACCAGCAAAGATTTGCCTGTTATATAGAACTTTCTATAAGTGGAGCACATTGTATGTGTTATTTTGTGCCTGATTTCCTTTGCTCAACACTATGGTTGTGAATGCCGTCCATATTCTTTTTTTTAAAAATATATATTTTATTGATTTTTTACAGAGAGGAAGGGAGAGGGATAGAGAGCTAGAAACATCTATGAGAGAGAAACATCGACCAGCTGCCTCCTGCACACCCCCCACCGGGGATGTGCCCGCAACCAATGTACATGCCCTTGACCGGAATCGAACCCAGGACCTTTCAGTCCGCAGACCGACGCTCTATCCACTGAGCCAAACCGGTTTCGGCACCGTCCATATTCTTATGTGTGGTGGTAGATCATCCCTTCTTATTGCTGGATAGTGGTCCATTATGTAAAGATATGCAGTTCACTTGCCAGTTCTGCCACTGACAGACATTTGGGTTCTTTCTAGTCTGAGGCTTTTGCGGTAGCACTGCTATGAACATCTTCGTGCATGCCTCTGGTGGCCCTGAGTTCTCATTTCTGTTGAGTAGATTCACCCCAAGCATGTCCAGAATCAAAGGCATCATTCTCTCCAGGGAGTACCCAGGCATCTTGGGATGAGAGACATCCTGGAGAAGGAAAGGGAGAGGATCTCTAACACCCTAATATGTCCTTTTGTAGTGACTTTCCTCATCTTGCTCGACCTCTAATGTGGAGCTCAAGTGTAGGAGGTGAAGGAGGAAGAAGCTCTAGAGGCCGAGTTGGCATGGGGGTGGGTGGGGTCAGCTGAGCACCTCTCTCAGCCATACCCACTCTCTGGGGGTAGGACTGGGTCCTTGGTTGATTGGATGGTGTGAGGCTGGGGATAGGGCCATGCCCTCTAGTCTTTCTTTTCTAAAAGGCAGGAAGCCAGCCACTGCCTCCTTGTTTGATGTATGAACTTGTCAAGGGCCCCTGGCACCAGGGCCAAATGTGGTGCCAAGGGCAGGCAAGCTAAGGCAGTCCCTGGAGGGGCAGCAGCCTGTGAGTGGGAAGCAGAGGCTGCCATCTGCTGAGAAGCTGAGTGTTGGGGAGCAAAGGGGACCTAGGTGATGCTGAGGTTCCAGGTCCCCTTGCAGACTGATCACTAAGTTGACTCCCTTCCCCTCAGACACACAGCCCTGGTGTTTCTGGCCAGCTCCTCCGTCTCCCAGTCTGAGTAGTTCTAGAGTCCAGAACAGGAAGCTGGGTCTCCAGCCCACCCTAGGGAGAGGGGATGGAGAGGTCACAACTTTAGACTTCCTTTCTGGCCAAGGAGAAGAGAGTGTTAGGATGCCTCTGGTGCTATCTGTTCACAAGTCTGTCTTCCCAGTAAGACTTTGAGCCAGTGTTTTCAGGACTGAGCCAAATGTTAGTGAACTTTGTATCCTAGGAACTTAGTTAGCCATGGACATGCAGCATCTAGATGCTCAGTCAGGGTTGCCCAATGGATGAATGGATGGATGCTGAGAGTGGGCCAGGTAGAGACCTCTGAGCAAAAGAGAGATCACAGGTGGAGGCCAGGCAAAAGATGAGGATCATCTATTGGCCTTGGACCTCCACCTGGGCCCGAGCTCCTTCTGGGCATCCAGTGGGGAGGCAGGGATGTAGGGATGGGCTACAGTGAGACCCCTGGGTCAAGCTCATGGTTGGAGGCCAAATAGGAATGCCTGCAGGGTTGGAGGAGGTCAACTGACAGAAGACCTTTTTCAAGGTTTGAAGAGAGTGGGAAGGGAGATAAGACATGGTGATCAGCCGGGGCCGGCAGTGCGTGGCAGTCACAAGGAGGCCCATGGGGGTGTCTTCTGGCCTCAGCGCAAGCTTTTGCCTCTATTCAGCTCTTCTTGGTATTTTCTTGGCACCTCCTTTCCGGAAACTTATGGGTGTCCCGACCAAACCAGAGTTCACCACACTCCTGCCACAGCTGAAACCACAGTTGTCAAGAATGGCCAGGTGGGCCCTTAGACCCAATCCTCAGAGCCTTCTGGCAACCAGAGCCCAGATGTCCTGTGGGCCCTGGTGTGTGTGATATGTTGGTTCTGCACCCAGTAGAAGCTTCTCAATTCTCATTTGTCTGCTTACCTCTCAGCCTATCTATCTTTCTACCCACCTGTTCATCCATCCACCATCTTCTTTTACCCATCCACCCTTCATCCTTGTATCTATCACCTTTCCTCTCACCTACCTATCCTCTCCATGTACCATTTGGTTTGTCCAGTAAGCCCTCACCCGCTGTGCGACACCCAAACACACCAACCTGAGACAATGTGCCGGAAGGCCTGCGCACGCTATCATCTGGTTCTAGAGCAGGGAGTGGACTGTTCTGCCTGGAGCAATCTGGGAAGCCCTCCTGGAGGAGCTGACATTTTGAACTGGGTCCTTCAAGGTGAGTAGTAGTTCATTGACACTGAGGGGAGGCAAGGCCATTTTAGTCAGGCCCAGAGGATCGAAAGTGTGTGGTGCCCTAAGGGAGATGTATAAGGTGGGAGGGCAGAGGCCTGGTCAGAAGCTGGGAATGAGAAAGGCCTTGAATGCCAAGTTAAAGAATTTGGACTTTAGACTTACGTGGTCCATAGAGAGCCCCTGGGAGGGTCAATCAATGGGGAGGGAGGGGGGAGTCTGCATTTTAAACTATCCCTGACACAGGGTGGAAGGTGGATGATGGGAGGAGTGGAGTGACTTGAGCCTGCTAATGGGTCTTTCTTACGTGGCCAGACCAGATGTGTGTGTGTGTGTGTGTGTGTGTGTGTGTGTGTGTGTGTGTGTGTAGGGGTGCCCCTGGGATGCTGGTTCCCCTTCCATGTCCCTGACTTTACGTCCACTAACCCCTTTGTCCCCTAAACAGCATCCCCAAGAACTGGGGCCTGGCAGGCCAGGAGTTAAGCCGAGAGCTCACCTGGAGGAGGTGCAGCTGGCTCTCTGCCATGTTCCTTTGGCTCAGTTTCACCTGCTGCCCAGCCCAGACGTCACTTCCATGGAGGTTGGGCAGGGGACAGGCCTGGCTTTGTTGGGACCCTGAGACCAGGCTAGGGCTGCTGCCCTGCCCGGGAAGGGTTGGAGGATGGGGAATGGAGGGGGCGGGTAGGGATCAAGATTCCTGGGCCCTGGTGCTGCGAGAAGCCTGGCTGCAGAGCTCCTTGGCTGGCACCTCTGGCACACCCTAGTCACATGCCTGAGGGGGGCGAGTTGGGGGTGGTTGGCCAAGGATGGCAAGAAGTGGGTGGGGTCAGAAAGTGCTTTAGGGCCACATTGCCCTTCTCCTTCTGCTTTCTTTGGTCCAATAGCTCAGCCTGTCCCTGCCCTGGGGAAAAGAGGCGCTCAAGCTTGTAGGATCAGGATCCTTGGGGGGCCAGAACTGACTCTCCTCAGTGTCTCATTTCCTTCTCTGTCTCTCTTTAAATCTCTCTCACACTCTATCTCTGTTTCTTTCTGGGAGTCTGTGATGCTTACTCCTCGGGAGTTTCAAGTCCCTTTCCCACTCTCATTCTTCCCTCCCAAAAGCAGGAGGCAAGGGATGATGGCATCTCTCTTGTAGAGGAGGCAGTGTGGAGTAGTAGTTATACTAGTAGCCTTTGGGGTTAAACTAAGTTCAATTCAGGCTTTGCCACTTCAGGGCTGTGCATTGCTGAGCATATTACATAACCTCTCTGTTCTTTGGTATCCTTCGCTTCCCTTAAAAGCACTCAAAGCAGTGTGGGGCACATTAATAGTTTTTAATAAGGGGTAGGTGTTGTTGCCGTTGTGATGGTTATTGAGTGATTGTATTAATCTGCATCCTCTGAGAAACAGGATGGGATTAAATGTGTAGAGATTTTATTAGGGAAAAATGCCCGAGTGGAAGGAAGGAGCCAGGAAAGGCTGGGAGAGCCTTCAGCCGGCGATGTAAGACTTACCCTAAGTGAAGGAGAGATGGAGGGAATGAGTATGAGACAGAAGTGTCCTAGACGTCCATGCACTCTAAGGAGAGTTCAGCAAAGGGAATCCATGAGCTAAAAACTGGCCGAGAAGTCCGGTGTCTCTCAGGACTGGGCTGCCTTAGAATCACCCGTGCACTTCACCGAGCGGGGAGCAGCCCCGGGAGGCATGGCCCCCGCAAGCAGAGCAAGAACTTTGCAAGTGCACAGGGCCTTCTATCTTGGGGGCCGGAGGGGGGGGTGGTTGAAGGTGCAGGGGGGATGATCCAAGTATCTGGAAAGAGGCCGCAACTTGGGCCCCAGGCTATTGTGCTCCCTTCCAGGCCTGGGCCTGCTTGGCCTGGCTGCCAGGTCTCTTCCCTTAGGGCCTGGCTTTAGCCTGGGCCATGGCGGTTGAGTTCATATCCTTTGCCCTAGTCCTGATGGATGGATGGAGTGGCTGTGCTTGGAGCAGAGGGCTGACTCCACCTGGCCTCTGACACTACTCTCTGTCCCTGTCCCCTCTTCTTTCCTTCCTGCCGGAGGTGCTTCAGCATTGTGGGGCAAATGGAGGCAAAGGCGCACTGGGCCAGTGAGAGTCCAGTGTAGGGCATTCAGGGGACTGCATTGTGCTGCTCTCCACGCCCCCCTGGACAGAGCCATCCACCTCAAAGTGCACTGCGGGTGGGGGGGAGCGGGGAGGGGGAGATGGGCATCCTGACACTATCCCTGACAGTGACCTTGGAGTTTTCTGGGGCTGGCCGGAGTGTGGCACAGGGGGTGAGAGCAGATGCCAAGCTGCGACACCATTAGGAAAATGAAGTTGGAGCAGGAGCAAGTGTTTCTGGGCACTGAGCTGAGGCCAACTGTGGGAGGTCAGACCAGGCCCAGCCTGGCCAGGGTCCCCCCGCCACTGCCGCCACCAGCTCCTGGCTACCGCAGGGCAGGCAGACTGCATTGAGATGTGTGAGCCACCCAGACGGCCTCTTGAACCCCAGCCGCTCAATATGCTAAGCAGGGCTAATTTATTCCCTTGTTTCTTAATGGAACTGCAGCGAAGCAGCAGGGGGTGAATGTGTTAGAGGTAGCACTGGAGGGGGAGAGGTTCTCTGTGGGTCTCCCACATTCTGCTGCTGGGCTCCTGGGCTGCCTGTATGACTCGACATGGCCCCTCCCAGGGCTTCAGCTCAGAAAGGAAGCCATGCTGTGGAGGGAGCAGTGACTTGGGGACAGGCAGCTGGATGAGTCCTTGCTTACTGTTTCCTGGCTGGGTGCCCTGGGCAAAGTAGTATCTCTGAGCCTCAGTTTCCTCATCTGTGAAATGGAGAGAATAGAGCCCACCTCCCAGGCTGTTGGGAAGAGCCAGCTTCACAGTGTCTACCAGGCTCTGGGACACAGTGGGCAGGCGGCTCAGTTTGAGCTGTCTACACTCTGTTCGCATTGGCACCTCCTTTCCCTCTTTTGCCATCATCTGCAGTTTGGAGTCCTGAATCCTGAGGTCACCTGGAGATGGGGGAGGAGGGAGGAGGCCGTTCTGAGAGCTCTGCTCTGGGGTTCAGGGACTGGGGGTGAGGATGGCGACAGAGGAGCTTCGAGCACCATAGCAACAGAATAAGAGCGGACTTGTGGTGGAAAAGCATGGACCCAGGGGTTGGGCTCATCTGGTCACAAATCTGGGCTCTGGCACTGACTAGCTTTGTGGGCCTCAGGTTCCTCATCAGGAAATGGGAATGAGAGCACCTACCTTGCAAGGTTAGTGAGGGGATTCAGTTGGCTAACATGTGTAAAGTTCCTAGCGCATAGTAGGCCCCCAACAAACACCAGTGTCCTTCCCCTGGAAGGGGCCTTCGAGGTCGTTTGGTTAACCCCTTCACTTGCTGGCTTGGCCAAGGCTTCACCTCTGAGCGCCTCTCAGAGAGCAGGGGTAGGAATGAGGGAGAGCCCTGACTTGGCAGGCAGGCCAGAGGTCACTTAGCAATGGTGATAACAAACTCCCTAAAAGAGCCTCACACGCTGCTCACAACAGCCCTGATGTGAACTGATATGATGTGAGCAGGCACTGTCACCCTATTTCACAGATGGGAAGGTTGAGGCCCAGGGAGGTGACTTGTCCACAGTCCCACCACTTAGTGCAGAGTGGAACGTGAGCCAGGTCTTAGGATTCCTTGACCACTTGACCTTTCTCCTGCATCTTGCCTGTCCTCCTTCCACTGAGCAGGACAGTGTCCCCACTCCCAGCAGTACCACTAAAGGAGGGGCTTCTCTTGTTATCAGGGGTCCCTTTGGAGCAAGAAGGCATTGCCTTGCTTGACTAGTCAGTCCTCCGGAGACCACCCTCCCCGACCCTGGCCTGACCTTCAGCCCTGAAGGCACCCACCCATCTTCTAGCTAGACCCGAGGCTGTGTGGAGAGTGGGGAGGGGTCCACCTGTGGCGGCCACACGCTTTGGGGATGGGGTAGGGTTAGGCCTGTTGCCTCCTTGTTCAGGCTGGGCACAGAAGCCCAGCTACCTCTCTCTAAACTACCTCTAGCAGGTTGGCACCCTGACTGCCTACTCCAGGAAGCCAGTCTGGCTCTGCCTTTCTCCCTGCCCCCTGAGCACGAGTCCCATCCCCCACTGGCCTCTGTGGCTGTGAGAACAGCCCCCATCTTGCTTCCCAGACCACACTGACTGGGCATTCCAGCTCTGGGGTCTCCCCTCTCCCCCCTCCTTCCCCCATTTATCTCCTCCTCTGGGAGCCAGAAGCCCTTTGTAAAGGTCTTTGTGTGGAGTTGAGCTCCCAAGGCCAGGCAGGGGGACAAAGGGACACTCCTCGCCCTTCCCCATTGTCCCATCTCTTCCCAGGAGGCCGAGTGTGAGTGTGTGTGTGTGTGTGTGCACATGTGTGCATGCTTGCATGCGTTCAGGTCCCAGCTTGGCATATTATCTATGTAACTTGGGGGCAGGGAGGAATCTTGAAGGGACTCAGGGAGGCAGAGCAGTCTTGGGGCCCCCAACCAAGGCTGAGAGGCCCTGAGGGAGAAAGGAGACCGGGTGCCTTTGAGGAGGGGAAATAGGGCCTGGGAGTGCATATGGGAGAAGGGCAAGTCATGGACCTCTGGCCCCAAAGTGGGCGCTGTCACCCCTCACCACCTCCACTTCTCTATTCTCTCCCTCCTTCCATCTCCCTGTCTGTTTCTCCCTCTCCTCTCCCTCCTTTGACCCTTCCCTATTTTCCCACTTCGCTTTCTTCATGCCCATTCCTTGTCCTCATCCTGGCATCTGCCTTCCTTGGCATTGCCCCTTTCACTGAGGAGAGACTAGAGAGGCACCCCTCCCTGCTCCAGAGAGGCCCTGTCACCCACTGCCAACCCAGTAATTGAGCCTTTTCTTGACTTCTGCTCTCAACTCAGCCCTCCTGGGCCCTGACTGAGTGCCCTGGGCTCCACTGTTCTTGCCCCTCCCTCTGTGTGGGGCCCCTCATCCCAGAGGCGCTATTTCCTAAGCCTCAGGCATGCTCCCCTTTACTTCGGCCAGCTTGATGACCCCACAGTCTAGAATAACACCGAGTGGCTGGCTGCCCACTGGGCCTGGCTAAAAATAGACTTGTGTTTGGTGTGCTTTCAGAATAGTCTGGGGCAGAGGCAGGGTCCAGCCCTCAGGGCCCTCATGGTCTGTTTGGGGGACATATTCTGCAGGGGCCCTGGGGCCTCCCACCACCCCGCTGGCTTGGTTGGAGGGTCTGGGAGGGACTCTCTGATGCTGGTGGCTGACACATGGGCAGAGAGAGGTGTGTTGAGTGCCAGGATCAACCTAGGATTCCTAGCTGGTAAGAGTAGATAGTCTGGACTGGAACCCAAGTCCACTCTCGGACTGGAGGCACCGATACTCCAGACTGAGATGGTTTGGCTGCATGCAGCTTAAGACAGAAGTTCTCTTCCCCAGCTCTGCACTTCCTCTGCGTTAGACCCTGAGCAATGACTCAACCTCTTCTAGCATCAGCTTTCCTACTTGTAAGGGGCTTTCTGTCTCTTGGGGCTACTGCAAGTCAGTGGCTGGCAGGGCCCCAGGGCCCCATCCATAAGCTCACCAAGCTGGCAATCTTCGCCCATTTTCCACCCAAACCCCTGTACCCTCTGTCTCTTCCTGGCCGCTTGGATCTGTCCCTGTGTCTGGGTCTCCATTTCCTCTCTGGTCTCTGTATTGCTCCCATCGTGGACTCTGGGGCCCTAAGGGGAGGGGACAAATGCCTGGCCTCTGCCAGGGAGTGCAGAGGGCGAAGGGGCAGATGTGGGCTGGGTGCCTCGCGTGGGCCTCAGGCTGGGCTCAGTGTTTAAAATTCCCAAGAGCTTCTTTGTGTGTGTTTTCTGAATATTTTCTCTTTAATCGCCTCCTGTTCTGGTCTCATGAGTGCACTTTCTTCTCTGAGCTCTCTGAGAATATTAATACTTGTTTATCTTGAAGTTTTCCTCTCCCTCCATTCCACCTGCTGTCTCCAGGTCGCTCTTTGCCTCTATTGCTTCTCTGCTAGGCTTTCCTAGATGCCTGGGAGCCCTGGTGTTGGCTTAAATTTCAAGTGGACACGAAAGAGCAAGAGCGGATTGTTTGCCCTGAGGGTAGAAATGGACCCGGGAGGCCTGGCTTTAGGGCTGTCGCTCTGGGGAAACTGCTGTCAGTTGCTTTGAGTCTCTCCTCTTGCGCTTGTCAGATCCCAGGGAAACTTCCACCCTCCTGCCTGGGGGCAGGCACTGACTGGCTGCCTCATGCTCAGCAAACACTCACTCACCCCCTCTTTTCTATCAATACTCATTCCCTCAACTGCGCCCAAAGGCCCGCATCAGGGCCCGTGGTTTACCCTCTCTGGAAAATAAACCTTTGCCTCCTGCTGGGCATCGGGACAGGATTTGGAAACATAATCACTTCTTTATTGCTCTACCAGCTTTCCAGATTTAGGTTCACATTCCCCCGTGAACATTCCCCCGGTATCTGAGCCTTTGGAAGGGTCTGTGTTGAAGAATCTGGCCCCTTCTTGGCTTTTCCTACAGCCAGTTCAGCTTTCTCGGGCTCACGGTTCCCATTCAGACATCTGCTCTCCAGCTCCCAGAATTTTGACACTGTTGTCAGGGGTGATAATCAAAATATTTAACAAGAGCTCCGAGGGACTGAGCTGGGAGGCTGGAGAATTGCACCTTTTAGGTCCAGGGGAGGTGCTAAAGTGTTGGGAGGGTGGGTGCGCAGTAGCTACTGACCCACTGGACCAGCAGTATTTGAGCAATGGTTGTGCTGTGCCAAACATCGCTTCTAACTTCAACAACAAAATATATTTTTTAAAAATGTATTTTATTGATTTGTTTTTACAGAGAGGAAGGGAGAGGGATAGAGAGTTAGAAACATCGATGAGAGAGAAACATTGATCAGCTGCCTCCTACACCCCTCCCCCCCCCCCCCCAACTGGGGATGTGCCCGCAACCAAGGTACATGCCCTTGACCGGAATCGAACCTGGGACCCTTCACTCCGAAGGCCAACGCTCTATCCACGGAGCCAAACCAGCTAGGGCCAACAACAAAATCTTTACTGTAGTTTTAGAGGGGTTTCAAGAGGGAGCAAAAGTCAATGTTTGTGTTCAATTGGCTCGCATTACCCGCAGTATCCACTTCACTTCTTAGGGCTGAGGCCTCTCTCACTTGCAGAAGAGCAAGATGGGCAGCCGGAAGGCTGTGCCTGGTGAGGAGGGCGGAGGATGCAGCCTTTTCTGGTGCCCTCATGCAGGGGCTGCTCCACGCTCTTGATCCTAGAGCAACTGTTTTAGCTATGGCCTTGGGGCCATTGATGGGTTGGTGAGGTGTGAAGCAGGCTTGGAAACAGCGGGAGGTCAGACATTAGGAAGCACTTCCCAGCCAGCCAGGGCTGTGAGGCCAGAGAATAGAATGATCTGGGAGGCTGGGCGGTCTCCCTTCCAGAAAAACTTTAAGGCCTGGTGGGACCCTGGGCAGAGGATGCCTGACCTGCCCCCATGATTATTGATTAACTGATTTCCCTTTACCACCTCCCTTCCTCTTTCATTAACAGAAAGCTGCTCTCCATGGGAAGCAGGTTCCCCTTCTTTGAGGCTAAGGGACAACCCCTTGCAGAAGAGGAAGTTAGGGGTGTGAGAGGCAGAGAAATGAGGAGCTCTGGGGACCTAGAAGGAGACCCAAAGGTGGGGAGAGGCCCCATGAGGCAACCCTCCCTGGGGCCCAAGGCTGCAGGGAGAGAAGGGCGTCCTCCAGGAAGATGGGGGGCTTGAGGAGGAGGACTGGGGGTGGTTCATACCTCCAGGACAGCTCCCATCCTGACATCTTTTTACGGTATAGTAAAGTCAAGCACGGCATAGACAAGAATTTCCTGTCAACCCTCATTTGCATATTCTTTTGCATCTGGTTTGCCTGTCATTTGGGGTCCAAAATGTTCAGAAACTTCCTTTAGCACCAGCTTTCCTCTTTCTGAGGGGGCTCAACTCTACCCCCTTCCATTCTTTCTTGCCCTGGTCCTAGCCCTGGGCTGTGTCCTCCCAGACACTCGACTTGTCCTTCGGGGCATGTATGTTATGTGTGCATGTGTATGCTGTATACTGTTCCTCTTTTCTGGGACCATTTTTGTTTCCTTCCTTGGGCCCCTTAAACAAAATGTGCCACCCTTCTAACCAATTCCCAGTCCTTTCTTACAAACTTTCTGGAACAATAATGGTGTTCCATCAGCCTTTTTTTTTTTTTTTTTTAAAGAGGGCTCATAGCTCCCCCCATCTCCACGCCATCCTCTGCCTGTGTACCCTTCGCTCTAGTCCCCCCCCTCCCCAGCCCCCCTAGCCCCCCCAGGCCCCCTCACCCCGAGACAGGAAGCTTAAGGAAGGGGACAGGCTGATGCTGGACAGAATCAGGTCTGGGTGAGGAAGAGGAGGGATTCCTGAGGGTAAGGAGTAGGTGTCTGGATGGGAAGTGGTTCCTGACCCCTGGGATATAAGAGGACCACAGATGGTGGGAATAGGTTTTAGTTTCTATAAGAGAAACCATACAGAGTGTGCTGAGTTAAGTGAGGCTGGAGATTTGGGGACCAGGGGAGCAGGCCAGCCTATTTTCTTGCTAGAGTGAGCAGGGACTTCTAATACTGAGGTTTTTATGTTGAGTCATGGAAAGTTTAAAACTCAAACCTCTGTTGGGGTTCAGAGGAGAATGGAGGAATAGTAAGGAGGAAACGGGGGCTTCTCTGGCAGTGTGGTGCCTCACTTGAAGTTCTGCCTGATGTCTAACTTGAAGATTTCCTGCTTCAGGCATGACTCATTTCCTCATGTTTGTCTTCAGTGTGGGTGGGAGCGCAGTAACTCACTGATATGCTTCCTCTTCTGTCTTCTCTGCTGGAGAAGCACCTTCAAGTCCTCTCTTCTTGCGTTCCAGCCTCTTCTGGGCTCCTGTGCCCCCCTCCCCCCCTCTCCTCTGGCCTGTCTCCATCTCCTAACAATGCTATTTTGGCTCCATCCTGCTGGACTCCTGGCTCCTCTTCCTGGTGTCCATTCCCCGGATGTTGGGGTGAACTGTGTGTTCCAGACAGGGTGCTCTTGCTGAGGGTTTTGGCGGGCAGCGTCTGTCTAGTGGGGGTGGGGCGGGCAGTGTGCAGCCACCAGACCCAGGAAAGCTTGGGGGTCAGGTGAATTTGCTTTCCAAGTCACCCCAGGGTGCCCCTCCTGGCCCGAGGTTCGGAGATATTTGCCCAGCAGCTCCTGAGGGTGCCTTGAAGAGTCAGGTCTGGTGCCAGGCATTTTCACATTTAATTTAATCTGCACAACTACCCCACAAGGTTGGGATCCTTGTCTCTATTTTACAGAAGAGGAAACAGGCTCGGAATGGGGAACTAATTTCTTCAAGGTCACACAGTTGGAAAGGGTCAGGGCCAGGATTCGGACCCTGGTCTCTGCTGGCTTTGTTCCTGGCTTCTTCTCTGTGGGAGGGCACACAGGAGGTGACATGTCATGCATTTTATCCTGGTGTGCTCTCAACTGCACTGGGAGGGAAGAAAGGCAAGTACAGAACCAATTCCCCAGTCAGAGGTGTTGCCTCCGGTCCCTGGATCCGACTCCTCACCCCTCACGGCTTCGTGATGGGGCTGGGCTGGGGCTGGGCTGCCCAAGGGGGCTGCATCAGGAACCTCCTATCCCTGGTCTGCCTTGGGCCGGGCCTGCCTTGCTCTGCCCCGAAGCTACCGGACAGTGAGAATAGAAAGTGCCAGAAGCCAGGCTCAGGTGTGTCTGGGACCCTTTGATGAGGGGGAACAAGAAGCCACAGTGTACCATTTAGGTCAAGGGCATGAGTGGAGGTCCGCAGGCCCCAGGAGAGCCCCCCGCCTTGATTTGAGGGGCTGTGGGAATATTACCCATGTCTGACATAGGGTCTGACCAGGGCACACTGAGGCGCCAGCTCTCCTGGCTTCTGGGAGCTGTGAGAGGTTCACTTCCCAGGGGATTTGAGGTCTCCCAGGAGCTTGTTCTAGGCTTGGCCCCTGGACCAGCCCTGGCCTCCTGGTTGAGAATGAAGTTCCCTGAGAGCCTGGGTGCAGATCGGGCTCCTGCCCTCAGGGCTGCCATTGGGCCCCGGAGGGAGTCCCTGGGAGCCCCAGCCCCCTGCCTGCTTCTGAAGCCTGGGATGCAGCCACGTCACCTTGTTTCCTGCCTCGGTTTCCCTGGCTGGCTGGTGGCACCTGATGCTTTCTCTCTGTCACTCATTTTCCTCTTCCCCCCTCACCTCTGCTGGCCTTCATTGCCTTTCTCTGAGTGATGGGCAGAGCTCTCCTCATCCCCCGGCTCCTTACCCACCCACCCCCCATCACCCACTGCCTTTCTGTTTTGTTCCCCTTCTCTCCTCTCACTCCTGCTTTCTCTTACTTCCCAGTCTCTGGAGGGTCCTGGGATGAGTGGGGAACTGAAGAGTCCCTGGTCCCATTTCTTGAACTCTCACCCATTTTCCTAGGATGACTTGGCTGGAGAGGGGTGAGGGGTGCCAGTGAGTGTGATGGGGGGAAGTTGTCTGGTAGAGAATGGGGGGTTGGTGCACGTCTGCTTGTTTGTGTGTATCTGCCTCCACTCACCTCTGTCTTCTG
Source organism: Cnephaeus nilssonii (assembly GCF_951640355.1). Lineage (NCBI taxonomy): Eukaryota > Metazoa > Chordata > Mammalia > Chiroptera > Vespertilionidae > Cnephaeus > Cnephaeus nilssonii. The sequence goes on along the minus strand of NC_137081.1, from coordinate 21,276,340 downwards.
ATGTCTCTAGCTGTCTGACAGTCCCTGTCACTATCTTTGCCTTTCTGTGCCTTAGTTCCTAGGACTTGGGGGTGGGTGGGGGGGAGGCGGTTAATACAGCTCTCCTTCTGAGCTGCCCACACGCAGCCGCCTTCCCTGCCCTCCCTATCCAGTTCAGGGGAAGACCAGTCAGTGGGCTGGTTTCCAGGGAGGGGAGGGGCTGTGTGGAAATGGGTAGGGGCCGGGGATTGTGATTGTATTAGCTAGTTCTGATGCAATTGGGCTTCCCAGACTTGGCCCTCCTCTGTCCCCTACCCTGCCCGCTCCTTTCTCCCTCTCCTCCCGCACTCTCCATTCATCTCACTCCCTCTCCCAGCTCCATCAGAATCAATTAGACAGTCCCTGCTTTAATCTCATTGCAGGAGCCTGGGCTCAGACCCAGCTGCCCAGCTCCTAGGTCTGCAGTCTCCATGCTGGGCCCTGCAATGAACACCCCAGAGGCAGGGGATGACCAGGATGACATCAGGAGCCTTGTTCTTATTTCTCCACCCCCAGATGCTCTGCCTGCCCTGGGAGGGAGTCCAGGCTAGGGCTCTCCAATGGATCAATAACCACCATCATTCCAGGTCTTTCCCCACCCCTCCCCACCCACCGTTTATCCATCAGCTGCTGGGTGGTGATGGAAGTCATTTGGCAAGGGGCCCAGAGGACCCAGGATTTTCAGCTTGCAGATTAGAGAGGGGTGGGGGTGGGGATGGGATGAGGGTTTGGATAATGAGCTGCCAGTGTCTAAAGGCATTTATTGTACAGAAGAGAGTGACCAAGGTCTCCTTCCCAGGCAAGGCAGGCTAAGAAGAAATGGTCTGGAATTTGAGAGGGGGGCTAGAGGTTCGGTATCAGGAAGAACTTCCTGCCTGTCAGGGGTCAGAGATCTGGGTTAGTGGTGGTGGAGGGGAGAAAGAGAACTTACAGAATCACCTCCTTGGGAGACACATTCCTTGTCCTTCCTCTCCCCTCTTCTTCTTCTCTTCCTCCTCTCCTCCTCCCTCTATAAGGTTGTGGAGCCGGGAAGCAATGAACCAGGAATGGGGCTTTGATCCAGTTCTGGCACTGCTACTTTCTAGCTATGTGACCCCTTTCTAGCCAGTCACTTTGCCTCAGCATCCTCATGTGTCAATCATGTGTGTGTTGTGGTGGGGAGCAGGGGAAGGTGCTGGGTCTCTTTCAAGTTTAAGTGGGATCAGTACTGGATATTGAGGAGCTATTACAGAACATGGAGATGGGGTCCCTCGTCAGGGGTGGGTCGAGTAGGGATGTATAAAAATTTCAGGGACCTTGAAAATGACATTCCCTACTGGCCTCTAATCCAGGGCTGTAGAGGGATCCAAAGGATTTGGAAGCAGGGTTGGCCTCCCTCCTTTCCCTCCCTTCATTCATTCATTCATTCATTCATGCACTCAACCAGCCAATCTACCAAGTAACTCATGCAGCTGTGAACAACTGACAAGGTCCTCTGGGAACTGGCATTCTGGTAGGAGAGGAGGTGAGCGAATCTATTAAGAAGAGATAGTGAAGTGCTATGAAGAAATGCACCTGCTGTTGTTACACAGTCTGGGACCGGAAGACAAGGAAGGACTTTGGTGGAGTTGTCAGAGGATGTGGAAACTAGAACATTGGCACATATCTGAGATGGGAGCCCAGCTCTGCAGGGACCCTATTCTGTTGCAAGGAGAGAAAACTAGGGGGCAGTATGACATGTGGGTTCTGGACTTTGTATATGGTTGGGCAGTTTAACCCTGAGTGAACTGATGAATTTCATCCCTCATGGATGTGCTGGGGTCCTGGGGAACCCAGCCTGGGAGGTGAGACCCAAGTGAGAGCCCTCTGGAGGCCACAGGTGGAATCGCTGTGGCTAGAGGTGGTGAAACTCTAACTGGAGTTGTGAGAAAGTGCCTGGAGAGCAGGCAGGCCTCCGGAGCTGGCCCCATCTGATGGGGGAGAAAGGCTTGGAGTCCCCGGGGAGCGGCCTCTGTACATCTCTCTCTGGGTGTGAAAACGAGACCGGAGCCTCCGATCAGATGCCCAAGCCATTCTCCCCTAACAGGAGCTGCCTTTGTCCCCCCTCAGACAAAACCAGCCGGGGGCACAGTGGCCCTGGGGGCCAGGACAGAGGAAGCTCTGTGCCTGCCCTGAGCCAGGTGGGCCCTCCTCCCGTGGCCTGTCCCCAGGGGGCTTGTGGCTCTGACCTGCTCTCTGTTTTCCCTGACTCCTTCGCTGACGGCCTCTGGGAAGTTTCCTCTTCTTCTTCAGTTTCTCCAGGGAAAAGAGTGCTCTCCGGGTTCTGACCCAGGAAAATCGTGGGGAGAAAGGCCCAGAGCAGTCCCCTCTCTGCCAGCATGGCCTCCATACTACCTGGCTCTAGACTCTGGAATCTCCTTCCTGGCCTGCACTCAGCGTCTGGGTCTCCAGGCTACGTGAACAAGACTGGGTATGGAGAAGAAATTCTTCCTCCTTCAAGCCCTGGCCAGGCCCACAGCACAGCCTGCCTCCAGCCTGGACTCTAGCCAAGGAGAAGAGACAGAGGAAGAAAGAGCTGGGCCCCAGGGGGTGGGTAGCAGAGCTGGGATACAGTCCTGGGGTCTGAGGGAGCCTGGGCAGGGCAGGGAGTTCCCAGAGAATCCTTTAACCCTCTAAAGATGGTGGCCACCTTTGTAAAAGCTCCACTGAGAGGGAGAGATGAAGAGCTGGGGGCTATTATCAGGCACCCACATGGGGGCTGAAGAGCAGTTTGCTTCTGACATGGGGCCCATTTGATGGAGCAGGCCCTATCCAGGTTCATCCTGATCCCTCACTTACTCCACGTTTTGTCGTCTAATACATGGTCCCCTGTGTCTGAGCATCTGAATCTAGCCCGTTCTATGGAGCCTTGTATCTCTGTCCCTGGTGCTTAGGGGGCCTAGAAGGAGAGACGGGCGGGAGGGGAGAGTTCTCAAGCTTCCTATCAGGTGCCAGATGCAGTTTCTGGTGCCTTGAGTCCTCTGAGGGAGAAAGGGATTGAGAGGCAACCTTTTGGGATTGGACTCCTCCCCACCCCTACAAAGCATACAAGTTTAGGTAAAAGAGGAAGCAAAGGGGTCCTTGTTAAAACGTTCCAGGAGGTTCTGGGAATCCTCTAGTGATAAAAAAAGAACAGAGGTCTTGTGATTTTCCTTGAGGCACTAAACTCCCAAGGATGTACTTCTGTGTCCTGTTAAGGTTGTGCACATGGAGGACAGGATTACATTGACCTTTAGGAGCTGAGACACCTGGCAGGAAGCTATGTGGGGTGTGGTGGGCCAGAGGCTGGGAGGGGAATCTGGGGAGAAGATCCAGCAGTGACAGGCCTGACTTCACGTCCCCATCAGCTGCTGACTCTTCGCTTCTTCTCTGGAGAGTCACTGGTTAAGGACACCTCCTGCTGGGCAGTGGATGGAAATGAAGGACTCTCTGGCCTTCTGAGCCCTTTTGACAGGACCTGCTTGTTGGAAGGGCTGGATTTAGCCATCTTTTCCTTCTCTTTTTTCCCACCCCCCTCTTTTCCTTCCTTCTATGTTTGATGAGGGCCTTTATGCTCTACGTGCTGAGAAGACTTTAATAATTCTCTTTAGAACGTCTTCTTGTCCTGCTCTCTAGTCTAGGATGGGCCACACTTGCATTGATCAGTCTGAAGAACTTCTATTAAAAAAAAAATCAACAAGTTATTCCTTTCCATTAAACTTCATTCCACTTGCTGTGGATTAAATCCCATTTTCTCAGTCTCACATCATAATCCATTTCCTCTGGTGCCTGGGTGGGGAGACTGTGGAGATGGCAGCCCTCCCCCCAAAACAAACAAACAAACAAACAAACAACAACACTGGAAGAAGGCCACCACTTCAGGCCTGGGACAGACTTCAGCAGCACCAGGCACTTTGCTGGAGCTCATGGGCATGAACAAGGCAGGGCCTGCTAGGGATGGGCTCGCTTTAGTGATCCACTAATTCAAGTAACAAGGGTCTAAATTCTAGTCTCTACTCCACTTACCTGATGCATCCTCCCTCCCCTCACCAGTTTTCACACAGAGCCTTCGAGTGTGTGTGTGTGTGTGTGTGTGTGTGTGTGTGTGAGAGAGAGAGAGGGGGGGGGGGTCCCCCTTATTGAGGGACTGTTAGGGGACTGAGGAACCTGTCTGCCTTTCTCCTTTCTCCAGCTATACACTAGCAGGGACCTCTTCCTTTTCCTTCGCTGTGTTTCTGCCCAATATCTTCCAAAGCACTATGCTTACTGCCCTGTCTCGGGGTGGGGAGCTGCGTGGGCTAGGGTAAAGGGGGCTTGGGTCAGGGTCAGCTAGCTGAGAAACCTCAGCTCCTCAGGAAGGAGCCCCTGGTTACAGCCCCACGAGGCTGTCTTTGTGTCTCCATCCTCCCTGAGGAAGGGGTCGGGGAGACAGCATTTCCAGGAAAAATGGCCCTGAGATGGTGCCCAGGGAAGCCCAGGCCCAGGCGTGCAGACCGTAGCGGGTGGGAGTGTGGGGGAGGGGACCTGGCTGGTGCTCCAGTGGCCTGTTGCTGCAGAAGAGGCCCTGGCAGCTCCCCCACCCCTCCTTTCCTCGCTGGCTTGGCTGGCTGGCTGCCCTCCCAGTTTCTCTGCAGCAACAGAACCAGGGACAAAGCTCATGGCTGCCTCTCCACCTCTCCGTGGTATGTCTGTGGGTCTCCTGCCTGTCTCTCTCCGTCTTTGTCTCTCTGTGTCTCTGTCTCTTCTCCCTCCTGTCAGAGTCCAGCACCTCTTTCCCACCTCTGTCTTCTTCCCTCTCCTTAGTTCCAGGGTGACAAAATGGTCACCCCCAACAATATTCCCGAGAGGCCCATCCTCTGTTCACATCATCTGAGCACAGCAGAGGCGGAGAAGGATGGTGGACGCAGGCAGCCAGGCAGCACAGAAAGTGAAACAGGGCAGTGAGACCCAGGACCCTGAGCAGAGAGACTCCAGCTGGAGGCGACCTGTCCAGCTCTCATTCATCCGAGCTGGTTCAGCCTCTGAGGGGCTTGGGATCTCAGAGCTGAGGGGTGCTTGGGATCTCAGAGCTCCCTCTCTCCTGGAGTGGGCTGGAGAGAGATCCAGGCAGAGGAGTGGGGTGTGGGCAGGGTCAGAGGATGGCAGTGAGTTGGGACAGCTGGCCCAGGTTGTTGTTCAGTGTCCCCATGTGCACCCCTGGGGCCCATGGATATTTTGGCTTCAGTGGTGGAAGTCAGTGGCTTCCATTTAAGTCAATCACATTATGCTCTGGGGAGCAATATGGGAATTGGAGTGAGGTCTGGAGGGAATCCACTCACGCACACACGCGCACGCTCACTGCAGCGGGAGCACAATGCTGCCGCCGCTGCCCAGGCTCGCGCCGCCGCTGCGCCTTCCCCGCAGGTGGACGCCTGGCGCCGCCCCCGCCTTGTCCCGACCAGCTTCTGCGCCGCTCCCTGCGCCTCCGAAGTTCCAGGGGTGCCTGCGCCCGCCCCCCAGCCCGCCCGGGAAGCAGGCAGGCCGGAGGCCAGCACGCTCACGCGGAGGGGAGGAGAGAGGGAGCAGCGGAGGAAGTCCCGGAGGGTGGAAGCGCCTCCCGCAGGGGTTTCCGGGGAGATGGAGGCACATCGGGGTCGCACTGCTGGCCCCCCACCAGGCTCCTCCTCCTCCTCCTCTGGGTAGAGCGATCCAGACACTGGGGCTGCTCCTGCTGGGCAGAGGATCCAGGACGCCCCGGGGCAGGGCTCTGGTCTACCTCCTCGCCCACCCCCCTCCCACCCCCAAATCCGCTCCCGCAGCAGCCAGTCCTCTTCCCCCGACCCTCGCGCCCCAGGCACCCACCCTCGTCAACATGACTCGATTGAGCTGGTGCTTCTCCTGCGTGATCGGATGGGGCAAGTATCTCTTCTCCTGCCTCCTGCCCCTGCGCTTCTGCCTCCGCAGCCAGGTAAGCTCTATCTGCCTCACCTAGCACCTGCCCCACCCACCCCAACGGGCATTCTCCTCCCTCAGCCTCCTGGGCTTCCATGGACCATATCCCACCCCGGCGGAAACCCCATCTTGACGGTGGTTAGCCTGCCTGTCAACAGAGTTTGGGGACTCCTCAGAGCTCCTACCACGCCGCGCCGATCCACAAGGGGGAGTGGCCGCCTGTCCCCAGCGCACAGCCCTCCCTAGCCCGGGTTTGAAGTCTGAAGGATAGCACCAGCGTCTGTGGGAGGGTGGAGGAGATTTGGGGACAGGGCGCCTGGGGGCCTTAAGCATCCTTCCCATTTCTAGGAAAGGGAGGGCGAGTTCCTGGGTCCCCACTGAGAACCCAGCATGAAAGCTGGGCACTAACAGAGTGAGATGGAAATGGGGCTGAAAGCCTGTGGGTGTCAGGGAGGTGGGGGTGGGGGGATTCCCATCTATTCAGGGGGATAGAGGAACCCGGGAACTGGATAGGAAGAAGATGGGGACTGGGGCACCAGGGTGGGGCAGTAGCTGGGGTAGTGGGTGAGGAGGGGTCTGGTGGGACCTGTAGTGCTGTGGGGTGGGGTGCCCTGGTTGGCCACCTTTCTCTCTGGGATCCTCGCAGAGAAGATCATAGACAGTGCCTTCCGGGCGCATGCATGTGTGTGTGTGTGTGTGGGGGGGGGGGGGGCATAGCTGACTCAAAGAGTAAGGAACTGGAAAAACTGCATGTAACCTCAGATTCTCCCCTGAGGGGCAGAAAGAACCCCAAGAGCATGACCTTGAGCTCCAGGAGGCCTTCGTGAGGGACTGGGGTCCTGGCTTTCTGATCCCCTGTCCTCTCCTTTAGGGAACCAGAGGGGCCTTGTCATGGGAGAGGGGGCTGAATGCACCTCTCTGGTTACGAGTGCCAGCTTAGAGCGAGTCTGCCCCGCTCTACCATTTACTAGCTGTGGACCTTGACAAGCTACTGAGTCTGCCTGTACCTTAGTTTTCTCTGGTATAGAATGGGTTGTTGTAAGGATTAAATGTATTTAAAGCATTTACCAAAGTGCCTACTCCATAGTAGGTGTTCAATAAGAATCAAGGATATCTTTATTATTATGATATCTTTTCAATGCGGATCACCTCCTGTAGACCTCAGGCAGGCCAGATCTGGGGTAATGGGGAGGGAAGGATTTCTCCCAGTATCCATTTTCCCCATCATATGGATGGGAAGCATCCTTCCACTCCGTGAGAAGCTTGTATGTTCAACTCCTCCTCCCAGGGGCTGCCCCTGGGTCTCAGTTTCCCTCTTTGCCACTCCGCAGTGGGGAGAGGTGCCAGCAGGCTTCCGCCCCAGGAACCCACAGAGTGCTTTGAAACATTCTAGCACAATGCATCGTCCCCCAGGATTGGCTGGGAGGCAGGCGCTGCAGCTGTGGGCCGCAGGGATGGAGCCCCATCCACATTCCAGTGGGCTCTGAGTTCAGATGCTGTGCTGTCCGGGTTTTCAGATTTGAGAAAAGGCAGCGGGAAATGGCCACACAGGACCAGGTCAGTGGTACCCCAGGCCACTTAGCAATCTATCCCCCGCTCATTTGCAGAGGTTGAGGATGACCTAACCTTCTGGGCCAGGATTTGAGCTGCGGGCTGGCGGTGAGGGCCTGGATGAGAAGCTGCAATGGCCTTCCGCCTGCCTTTGAGGTCCCGAGTCAGGCAGGAAATTAGAGCTGGGGAAGAGATCAAGATCACTGAATCGGACTCTGGGAAGGATTTTATTAAAAATTGTTGGAATTAGGCCCAGTCACTCCCCCGACCCAGGATGCTGGTGGGGGGAGGCAGGGGAACGGGATGTGAATGATACGCCTTCCTGTGTCAACTGGGGGAACTGAGGCTCAGACAGGGCCTGGTTGGAACCTCGCCTTGCCTGCCAGGGAACACCCAGACTGAGGAAAAGTAATGGGCATGGGGGCCAGGGGCAGGACCTCCTCTACCCATAGGGTGCTTTGGTGGGCTTTCGGGCGAGTACCCTTGCTTTGGTCTGATGCTTCTCATGCCAGGCTTGATGAGAGGAGCAGGGACAGGACTTCAGTCTCCACTCACATCCTGGCTGTACTCCTGTGCAGTGAGCGTCCTGTGAAGTGGTACTTGAGGCTCTGCTGGGCTCTGAGTATCCAGAGCTTGGAGGCTGAGTGTGTATGGGGAGCAGGTGATATAACCTGGCTTACCTGCGGGCAGCAGGTGCCAGACCCTGTCCTCACTCAATCCTGGGCCCCAGGTCTTGCCAGGACTATGGTTTTTCTGTTGGCTTTTCTAGAGTCACTGGAGAGCCAGTTGGTTTCATCTTGACCCATGTGGCAGCTCTGTCCTTTGTGTCCCTCTGGTCCCCCCCACCCTCTGGCATCACCCCCTGACCCAAGCCAGACCTGGGCCTGAGTAGCTGATTTCTGCAGCACCAGCCCTTGGATGAGGAATGGGGAGCTGGCTAATGCATCACCACAATATGGGACCATAACTCCTAAGCCCTGGGTGACTGTATTGCTGAGGACCAACAGGGAATTCTTGGTCCCTGCAAAATGTGGGGCCAGATGCCCTGGACTCCATTCTCACACCTATTAGCTGTGTGACTCTGAGCAAGTTGCTGTACCTCTCTGCGCCTCAGTTGCTGCATTTGTGAATCAGGAACCGGTAGGAGGCTTACATGCAGTACCACATTAAATGCCTGACTGGTTTTCTTTTTTCTCCCCCTGGGGCAGCGGGTAGAGTGGCAGAGTCTGAGGGGGCAAAAGCGTATAGATACAGTTGCCGAGTGCTTTGGTGTCAGATTCCCGTGTCCCGTGCTTTTGGTATCTGCAGTTGGTATGTTGGAGAGGAACCCCAGAGCCAGCTCTGCACCCCCTTATTTGATGGGAGGCCCCTGGGGCTGGCTGGGAGGAAGGCTTTGGTGTGTGCAGCCCAGTGTGGAAGGCAGTGGGCTGCAGGGTTGGCAGGAGAAAGCGGAGGGCATGACAGTGACTGGACAGGAGGTGCTTAGGAAAAACATCTAGAGTCACTAGGGAGCCAGTTGGTGTCATCCTGACCCATGCGGCAGCCCTGTCCTTGTTGGACCTCTGTGTGTTCCCTTCTACCCTTATCCTCCGCCCCAAGCTAGACCTGGCCTGGGCAGCTGGATGCTTCCTGCCCACCCCTCTCTCCATTGGAGCGCTGTCATTGTGAGACAAGGGGGCTGGACTAGGTGAGTGGTGCCCCAAAAGGCACCCCCCGCCCCGGCAGAACGTGTTTAATTTGGCAGGCAGAATGGTTTAAAAAAAGAAAACGCCAACATTTAAAAATATGCATTTTTTCTCATATTTTATAGAAAAGATTTTATATAATGATATAGATTTGAGGCTTCTCTTGATAGATCGAAAGATCTGACCGTGTGGGCTTCCGAAGCTGATGGCACAGTGGCTCTCCCCGAGGAGTGCGCATCCCCTTTAGCGGGGCCTGAACTCTCCAGGTCCCTGAAGACCCCTTGCCTGCTCCTCTCATTTAACTTCTTTCGGGCCCCAGAAGGCTCTGAACTTTACTAGTTACCCTGACTGTGACCACTGTCTGAGCCTGACGTCTTTCTATCTCTGATGTGCTGTGACACTCAGATTCTGTGACCACTGGTGACAGAGGAAAGGCTCGATGCCACAATAAGAGATGGCTAGACAACAGGAAGAACTTTTTGATGGACAAGTGTCAAATGATAGGCAGAATGAATAGGAGGGAGCTGAGCCGTGGCCTTGGATAGTTGTGGCATCTCAGACGGTGGAGCTGGAAGGGACCTTAGTGACCAGCAGCTGGTCATTTTGTAGGTGAGGAAACTGAGGCCAGGAAGGAGGAGTGCCAGGCTAAGGTTTACAAGGCCATCACCTTCATTCCTGCCCTCAGTCACCCTTCCCGCTGCCTCAGCGCAGCCAGCCTCTGGGCCCAGGGCCAGCCCCAGAGCCTGCAGTCCTGACTGTTTCTTCAGCTGGCTGCTGACCCAGGGGCTGGAGGGCAGTGGATGGTGAGCGGGGAGGGCTCTGTGTGCAGAGGGGAGAGTGGAATTATACACAAACCTGCTGCAGAAATGGCCAGGGCAGTGGGTGGTGTTGCACAGGGTAATGGTGGGTTCTGAGGCCTTTGGGATTTCAGCCCAGAAAACCCAGCCAGCCCCCCAGCAGGTGTCTGATGTCTGCTGCGTGTGAAACCCTGGTCCAGGCAGGGGTGTGTACCCCAGGATGAGTGATACTCTGGCCTCTGGAGAGTTTGCAGCTTGAGAGAGCTCAGGGTAGGGGTGGGGGGGGGGGTAGTGGTGCTGAAGATGAGTGGGTGTTACAAGCATGTGCAAAGGTGTGCAGGCTAAGTATGCCCAAGGGCCTTTGAAGGGGGCCAGAGGGGAAGAGAAGAAAGGTTTGGGGAGGGGATAGTAGATGGTAAGAGTAGACAAATTCCTCAGGACCCATTGATTGATAGATTGATTCATTCCTTTTTCAACTATGTCAACCTGCTGTATGGCAGGCTCTGGGGATGGAAAACACGGGACATGTCCTTGCCCAAGACACTTTCTCTGTGTGTGGGTGGGGGAGGGGACCCCAGACTGTGAAGGATAAATAATAGATAACAAGCTTGAAACAGGGCCATTATATATCGTTAGAGACACCTCAGGTGGCAGAGTTGAACATTCAGCAGGGAAGATGGTTGTTAGGTAGCAGGAGTGACTTCAAATGATTGGTTAAGATACAGGAGAGACCTCCAGAGTCTTGGAAAAGAGGGGTGGAAGCATTCTGGGGTCAGGATTCCTTCAAGAGGACCCCTAGCCCAGGGTCCTGCACTCCCATTTTCACTTCCAGTTGAGAGGACTGGGGAGGGAGCTGGCCTGGGGGCCGCAGGGCCCCCTGGGGCTGTGTGGGAGGCCAGACAAGTTGGTGTTACTGTGATTTGGTCTTTGCTCTCATTTTGCAGCATTTCTGGGAAGCTGCAAGGTGATTTCTCAGAACTCCCAAGACAACTGCAGGGAGGAGGCTGGCAGGGCTGGGGATGGTGGCTCAGGGGTGGGCTCAGGGCTCTCAGAGAGGCCACCAGAGGCCGCTCCTCCCTGCCTGCCCTCTGCTCTAGCCAGCAGAGAGGGAGAGTTTGTGGGAGTGTCTCTGTGTGGCCATCCCCAGAGGTGGCTGCGGGGAACACTGGTCCATTTCAGTGTCGTCTAAACTGCCAGCTGAGCCCCAGCAGGCTTAGGAGGGGGTCCTGAGGGGCACTGCGATTCTGGCAAGGGAAGCAGGGCAGAACCATTGGCAGCTCCATACCTCTGCAGACAGACTTGGGGAGATGTGAGAAGGGACCCTGATCCTGCGCCCTATCTCCTTTATCAGACCAAAGACTCTTAACTGAGGCCAGGAAGGACAAGATGAGAGACTTGCTTCAGTGTCTCCCGACTTCTCAGCATCACCAGGCAATAGAGTGCCAGTCCCTTGAGCAGGGCACCACCTGCGTGACCACATATCACAGCCTTTTCCCAGACCAAGTGTGAATGCTTCCCTCTCATTCTCGGGGATTCCCTCTCATCCCAGGTAGAAGTCTTGGCTGGACTGTGGGCTGGGAGCCAGCGCCCCTGGCTGGGCAGGTCCACCTGAGGGGAGAGGCCAGCCGTAGAGACTGAACCCTGGGGCTGCACTGTGTGTGGTGCTGACAGACAGTGACAGGGCCTGCTCCTGGGTGAGTGGGGGAGAGAGGCAGCGGCTATGTAACTATAGTACATGTGGCCTGGGGCACGTACAGCACCCTCCTGTGTCTGCAAAGGAGCGCAAACAAGAGGGCTTTCTTGCCAACTTACTCAATCCAAGAGAATGGTCTCAGAGTGCCTACTCTGGGTGTGGCCCTGTCTTTGGCCTTTTGTGTGTTTATGTGAATTGGACCGTGTGTCCTGGTGTGTGTGTCTACAGAAGGGGGTGGGGCTGAGCCTTCTTGTCCTCCCCTGGAAAGCTCCAAAAAGCAGAACTGGTGATTCACCAGCTCCACCCACCCTCTCTTGGTCCAGCCAGGCCAGAACGCCGGCAGGAAAGTTTTTTGAGATGTGTATATGGGGATCGAGACAGTGAGGGCCGGGGCAGATTTTGTTGGCTTTCTCTGCAGAGCTCCCTGGGAATACATTTGGATCCCGCACCCCTTTTCTTCCCACCCTCTAGACCCCAACCGTTGTCCCCGGGCTAAGGGAAAGGGTACAGGGGAGAGGAGGGCTGGTGGGCAACGCGTGGGACACTGTGGGGAGAAGTAGGCAGTGGAGTGGTGGGAGGTGAAAACTGGGCCCTGGGAGGGGGAAGAGGGGAGGTGGAGGAGGAAGTGGGGAAATGCAAACCAAATGTTGGCCCAGGGTACAGTCAAGAAAAACAGACTCTCGCGGGAGCCTGGAGCGGGGCTCCCTTTAGGAAGGGCAGGAAGGGCTGGGACAGATGTTTGGAGAAAAGAAAGAAGGAAAAAAAGAAGTAGGAAAAAAAAATTGGAATGAAATGCACAGCCTGGGGGCTGGGCCATTCTCCTGCAGTCTCAGGCTTGGTTTCTCTTGTGTTAAGACCTGTGGCTGAGTGTGTGCAAATGAGTGTGTGTTTCAAAGGCAGGAGGGCCTGCGTGTGTCCTTTGAGATGGGACAGTGCCAAGGAACCCCAGGCAGTGCAGACTGTGCTGTCCTGTCTGTCTGTCCATTCATTAATGGTTGGGGTGGCGGGCTCTGCAGTGAGGAGAGCAGACTCCAGCCCTGCCAGCAGCAGATCAGAAGGCAGGAGAAGCTTTGGTGGCTCACAGGACTTGTATGTCTGGGGGTGGGGGTGCAGGCGGGGAGGGGGGCGTCTCTAGTAGTTTTCCCTTTGCCCTATCTCCTTCACACCCCCTGCATAACAGGGCTTTTGCCTCCCACCGCCACCAGTGGAGCCTAGAGGAGGGAGGAGACAGGAGGCTGGGACAAGGGGGTGGAGTGGGGGTGGAGGAGGGAGGGGGAGCTGGAGGCAGGCAGGGCCAGAGGCCCACAGATGCTGGCTACGCGGAGCAGCAGCCTGGGACTCAGAGCTTTCTTCTGCCTGCTTGAGGGTCTGTGAGCTCAAGAGTGTCGTTTGCAGGCCCCGGACGTGGCCTGAGTCCAGGGCCCCCCGAAGATGACGTGGATCTGTCTGTCCTGCATGCTCTGGGTAGGTCTGGCTGCTTTAGCTGGGGTGTTGCACCCCCAGCCCCTTATCCTTCGTCTGAGAGCCCGTTTTGGGGGGGAGTGTTGGTGTAGGTGGTGGTGGGGCCTCTCTGCCCCTATGGACAGAAGGACAGACGTACTTGGGCAGACCCTCAGCCTGTGTCCTTCCCCATCAACAAGGCCCAGGCTCTGGTTCTGTAGCTCAGTACACCCCACCCCACTGCTCTCACCCCCAGTTGAGACAGGAGCTATAAGAAGAAGGAAGCCGCCAGGAAGTGTGTTTCTTTTTGGAGCCTCTCCTGCCCCTCCTGCTACCCCCTTAGCTGCTCAGCCTGAGTTTGAGGAGGGGCACTGGTAGGAGACTGAGGAATAGGGAGATACTGACTTCGACAGTGAAAAAAGCCATTCTGGGGAGAGTTCTGCCTGATTTATCACTTTTATCCCTTCTAGACCCAATTTCAGCTTCTACCTGTTGCCATCCCTTCCTCCATAGCCCCTACCCCCCCCCCCCCCCCCACCTCTGGAGGCAGCCATGGCCTCCTCTTCCTCTCTCCTTGTTCCTAGGTTCAGGAAGGCATGTGTTGGGGCGAGGATGCCGAGCGGTAGGCAGGCAGGGTCTGGGGCCACATGGTGAGGGTTAAAAGTCTTGAGGCCAGTTAGGGGCAGAATGGGACTGGGGAGGGTTTACTGCTGCAGGAGGGGTGGGGGCGGGGGCTAGAGCCCCCTTAGAGGGGCTCCGGGGCTGTCTTGGCGAAGGCATGCACAGGGGTCAGGAGGGCGAGGAAGTCATCCCTGGCCGAGGTTAATGTTGGTTTCTGAGGGAGTGATGGCTGGCTTGGGGGAGGGGGTTTCAGGCCAGGAATCCAGATGTGGCCTTTCCTGCCCCACTCCCTGTTCCCACCAGTCCTCAGCAGGGCCCTCTCTGGGCCAGGCGAGCTCAGGCTGAGGACAGTGTGGGCGAAGGGACTTGGGCAACCAGATGTACTTGGGCAGAGAAGGGAAGGATGGGGGAGGGACTAGTGAGGGGGTCTGGGTGGAGTTGGGGCTCAGGTGTGGGGAGGGGTCTGACTAGTAGCTTGACGGTGCCTGGAGTGTCCTGCACAGAGGATGCAGCAGTGGTTTGCTGGGCTGGTGTTGACATCTGTAAAAGGGATCCTTGACCAAGTTCGCCCTCCAGGCCCTCCAGGCTTTCTTCCATGGGGTGGTCTGTGAGGGAGCCCTGCAGTGTGGAGGGTAGCCGTTAGACTTCCAGGGGTGATGTGCTACTGTGGATGGAGGAAGGGCCACGTCTGCTGAGGGGTCATGGGAGAATTGCTTCACCCTTGTGAGCCTCAGTTTTGCCATGGGCGGAATGAAGACAAGGGGAGGAAGTTGCTGAGAGGTAGGCATGAGTGCCCTACTGATGCTACGGCCCTCCCTAAGAGCTGGGAGAGGTGCCGGGAACCCAGGGAGGTGTGGATGCTGCCACTGGGCTTCTCTAACCTCACTCCTGGTGCCATCCCAGCCTCTGTCCCTCCCCAGCTCTGTGGCGCAGCCTAGTGGGCACTTTTCTTACAGGAATGGGAAGAGCCTGGGGGTAGTGGGCTGGCAGAGGGGTTGTGCCTGGATGCCCATTGTCAGGGTGAGCCAGAGTTTGGGGACGTGTGGACTGGACAGACCCGGGCACAGTTCTGGCCACGTCAAGGTTCTTGTCTTCTCCTCCAGTTGCCCAAGGCAGTGTACCAGCCACCTCCCTCCCTCCTGGGTGGGCCTCAGTGGGGTGTATATTTGTGGCAGGCAGTATATAGATGGCACCAATTATGGAAAGGGGGTGCGGGGGTCCTGGAGACTTTGCCCAGGGGCTGTTTCTGTCCTGAGAAGCACCTGGTGTTGGGAAGTGAGTGGACTTTGACACCAGACAGGGCTAGGCTCAAATCCCAGCTCCATTATATACCAGATGGGCAGCCTTGGGTAAAACATTTCCTTTCCTGAGCCTCAGTTTCCTGCTCTGTAATGTGGGGAGAATAATACACATCTTAAATGGCAGGGGTAGGGAGAGGGGTAATGTATGTCAAAAGACAGGTGCCCAGGCACATAGTAAGTGCTCAGTAAATGCTGGTCCCTGCCCTACCCTGAAACCTGCTGTTTGGCTCGTGGGATCCCCCATATCCTAGATCTCATGTGAGGGGAGGGTGTCCCTGGGATGGCTGTTGCAGGACAGGGCCCCCCCTCTGAGGCTCCTGACTTCCCAGAGACTCTGCCTAACTGTTCTGGGGCCAAGAACTGAGTGGGTCTGTGGCCTCCGGGAGGTAAATTGAGGCATGGCCTGGAAGAGAGAGGCCTTGTGCCCCAGTATGAATGCCTGTGTGTCTGTGTGTGCACATGTCCCTGGATGGGGACAGCTGCAAACCTTTCATCCAAGTGATGTATCTGTAGTGCATAGTTTTAACAAGCTCTAGGAATAAAAAGCACTTTATTAGCCGAGGAGCATAGGGATATATTATGCATAACTTGATTTTCTCAGCAATTGCTCCCATTTGCCATTACATATTCAAGTATGGCTTATTTAGAAAATAATTACATGCCTATTAATCGAGGTTTTTGGTACGCTGACGGCGTTAGGACTGCAGGCTCTTCCTCTCAGAGGGGCTCGGCCCACTCTTAGGAACCGGGAAGGGGCATATTAGGGCGGGGCTGAAAGAGCCACACGGCAGGACTGGGCTAAGTGCAGGCCTGGCCCTGCCCTGAGCAAGCCGCGTGGCCCCGGCTGGACACTGGCCTTTCCTGGACCTCACAAAAGCTTGGACGTTATTCTCTGAGGCCACTTGCAGCTGCAGACAATGAAGTGTTCTCTCTGCTGGAGTTGGTGTCCTGCCCAGGAGTAAGCACACACTTTTGTCAGAAGGGTCCTCGTGAGCCCCCGGATTCCCGGGGTGCAGTTCCTGCCATGTCGACCCCAGTCTGACCCCTGGCCCTGAACTCACTCTCTCTGGAGTGTCATTTGCCTGAGAGGGCCATGTCCACCCGGGGCCTCCTGCCGTAGTGTTGGGAGCCAGGCTGGGCTGCATGTCACTCACTAGGGTCTAACACGCACCCTCTCGTTGCAAAGTTTTTCAGAATGACACTTGAGGCACAAAGGCAGGGAGAAAGGCTGCCCTGGTTTTCGGCAGCGTCTGGAGGAAGTACAGTGTGCTGGCCCAGAGTGTGGCGCCTGGGTTTCATCCTGGCCTTGCCAGTTGGTAGCTGTGTGGGCTTAGGCAAGTAGTTGACATCTCTGTGCCTCGGTTTCCCCACCTACCTATAGGGATGCTGGGTTTTAAGTGAGCTGAAGCACACATGCATTTAGGAAAGTGTCTCACACAGTAAGAGCTTGAGAAATGATAGCTCTTATTATATGGTGCACGGCTATGCAGTAAACTAGAGTTAGAACTAGCAGCTGGTCTGCTGCCTCCCATCTACCGCTGTCCATCCAGGGAATACTCCAGGGCAGGGCATGTGGGACCCGTGCGGATGGGGTCGTAAGAGCGATGTGAAGGCCCGGGAAAGGCAGGCATCTGCAGGCAGTGTGCACGGTGGGCAGAGCTCAGATTCTGAAGTGAGCCTGCCCAGGCCCAAAGCTTGGCCCTGCCACTTAGGAGCGGTGTGTGTGCGTGTGTGCGTGCGTGTGTGTGTGTGTGTGTGTGAGAAGTTATTTAACCTCTCTTTGCCTTACTGTGTACAGTTTCATTTGACCCTCACTGCAATTCTGTGACAGGCGGGGACAACTAGTTCCAGGTTCCAGCTGTGGTGAAAGGAACTCCTGCCCAAGCCACATGGCCGATGGGTTCCTGAAAAGAGGAAGGATGTGGGCTGGGGGCATTGGAGCTCTGGGTGGAGGGGACTGCTAGGGAGCAACCAGGGAGAGGGAATGGTGTTGGGGAAGGGCTGTGATGAAGAAGCCATCCAGCCATTCAGCCATCTAAGCACCCACACCTGGACCAGTCCATCCACCTCACAAAGGGTCATGGAGTGCCGACTTCCTTTGAGAAGCTTGCAGATGTTGGGCTGAGGCTGGTGGTTAAGATAAGATGGGTGTTACCAAGAGGGACCTAACCTGGACTGGGGGAGAGCAGAGGTATCAGGAAAGACCTCTTGGAGATGAACTTCAAACTAGATCTAAAGATGAAGCTGAGAACTTGGTAATGTAAGAGGAGGAAGTGAGAATGACTGAGGATGGCTAAGCCGGCTGAGCCGGCCAATAGCTGGCCTTTGGACAGATGATGTAACTGCCAGGTCTTCTCCAGAAGGCCCCCGACAGGCCGCTATTGACAGACTGTGGGAAATGGTGGTGGTGCGTGGTTAGGGACTTGGGACCCTGCCTCCGACAGGCCCGGATTTGAGTCTTTGCTCCACCCTGCCTTCCTGTGTGCCTTGTGTCCCAGCGCAACTCCCCAGCCTCACGGCAGGACGTCGTGAGGAGTCAGTGAGGGAGCAGCGCCAGCCTCTCCCCGGCACCAGCCCATTAATGAGGCTCAGACTGTGCCCCCTCCCCCTCCCCCTCCAGGGGATGATTTCATTTTTGGGCACAAAAAGGGACTAGGGACTCGAGGCTCAGAAATGTTGGGACGTAGTTTATGAAGGAGCCAAGGGGGAGAGAGAGCGAGAGCAGGATGCTGGGGAGGGACCATCCAGTCCAGGAACTGGTCACCAGATGGAATCCTGAGCTGCCAAGTCTCCACGTGCTCCTCTGTCCCGCGGGAGGGGCTCAGTGCTTCTCTCCACCCTCTGCCCTCCTGCGGAGATGCAGGCCTGCTCAGAGTCAAAGAGCTTTCCTTCAGTCAGCAACGCCAGCACCTGTGTCTGCAGCTGGTGGAAGGCTGACCCCAGGCTCTCCCCCGGGAGGGCAGGTCAGTGGGAGCAGGGTGTAATTACACAAGGGGACACGTGGCAGCAACTCCATTGGATTCGCTCCTTCAGACACAGGGGACGTGGAGCAGAAGTACTGCAGACATGGGCCACCCCTGGGCTGGTCCAGTGCACACACAACGACGACAACATGAAACACAGGCCATGCTTACTATGTGTCAGGTGCTGTTCCAACTGCTTTTCAGGCACCATCTCCTTTGATCCTCACAGCAACCGATGGGTGTTACTATCATTAGCCCATTTAACAGATTAGTAAAGTGAGGCAGACAGGGGTTAAGCAACTTGCCCGGGGTCACCTAGCTATGTGGGGGAGCAGGGGTGAGTCAGATTGCATGGAGGGCTTTGATGGGGCACCAAGGTGCCACGGAGCGCAGGAAGGGATGTCTGGGGATACTAAGCCTGAATCATGAGGAAGTGAGCAGACGAATGCAAACTGAGGGACATTCTGCAACACAGTTAGTGGGGACTCTTCAAAACATCCATGTCATAAAGGAGAAATCAAAAGGGGGAATAGTGGGCCTGGATTAAGGCATATGAAAGAAACCCAGCAACTAAATGTAATACAGGATCTTGATTGGGTCCCAAGTGCAAAACCAAAACCAAAACAAAGACCCCGCTAGAAAGGAGAAATTAGAGTAAGACCCGAATGTTAGGTAGGACGGCGCTGCTGCTGAATTTCCCCGAGTGTGACGATTACATTGGGGCAGGGGACAGACACAGAGAGAGAGCAGGCAAACGTGGCAAAATGTTAACAACGGGTGAGTCCAGGTGAAGGGCATATACGAGTTCATCTTTTCAGGAGCTTTTAGCTTTTGAAACAAAAAACGAAGACAGCGGTGGGGAGGTTGATGGTGGTGGCGGCGAGGGGTGGTCCCTGGGAAGATCTTCCTGCGGGATGAAGTGGGAATGAGGCCTTCCTTCGAGGATGCCTAGAAGCTAAAAGCTGAGGAGGGAGGAAGGGCATCCTGGGAAGAGGGAAAGCAGAGCAGAGGCTCAGAGGTGGCCGCCTGGCAGGGAGTTGGGGAGCGGGTGCGGGGGATTGAGATGGCAGGGTGGGCTGGGTATGGGCCAGCTGCTTCCCCTGTTGGCTCCAGGGAGTGCAGCTTGTATCCTGGATGTATGGGAGTATTTTGGGGTGAATGGTGGTGTCAGTAACCTCAGAGAGCTGCGTTCCTTAGAGGCTGTGTAGAGGATGTGTGAGGACCCTGTATCGGGGGTCCTGGTGGCTGTTGCAACAGTTCTGGGCAAAAAATGACAGGGCTTCCAGGAGGGCAAAGGCAGTGGAATGAACAAGCACAGGATGGAGGAGAGAATGTTTAGGAAGCAAAATTCACAGAGTCTGGCAACTGGTTTGATTGGAGGGTGGAGGGCAGGGAGGAGTTGAGAGTGATTCAGAGTTTTCCACCCGGGGTGACCAAGAACACCCCGGTCAGAACATTAGCTGGCTAGGGGATTGTGTGTGGGGGGTGGGCGGGGAAGGAACATTGGCGTGTATGAGAAGGTGAGGTGGGATTGGGGGTAGCTTGCTTTTGAGGTGCTCAGGGGACTGCCAGATGCAGGCCTACCTCTCCATTGCGAGTCCAAGTCTCCCCCCTCGAAATGATGGCTGATGCCAACCAGGCCCTGGCCTCTCAACCTGAGGCGATGAGACAGGGAGGGCTGGGGGCCAGGAGGCAGGGAGAGGGGAGCTGACCCTCCAGGGCTGTCCTGGGCCTGAGTTTTGGGGACTCTCTTTCACGAGGCTCACTGGCTCCCAGACTTCTGCCCTCTCGCCACATCATCCAGGGGTCCTAGAGCTGGGCACAGAGGGCCTGGGGGTGGGTGTGGTGCGGGGCTGGGGAAGGTCCTTGGTGAGGAAGCAGGAGTTCCTGAGCTGAAGGACCCCTAGGGTTATCATCCCCTCCACCCCACCCCCACGCAGCTCTCCTCCCTATGGGGCAGGGAGGAACCAACAAACAGCCTTTCCCATCCCAGGGCCAAGGCCTCTTGCCAAGGCTGTCCAAGCCAGATGTGCCACACCCCTCTGGCTGGGACGTGCATCTGGCAGGCCAGCTTGGCTGAGTGGAGGCTGGGAGGGAGAGGACCCCCTGAGGGCCAGGAAAGCCCTCTGATGCTGAGTGGGCTTGTCACAGGGCCAGGGCTGAGGGCTTGGAGGATGGGGCAGGATGACTTCTGGGCTGGGACCCCTTTCCTTGTCTGGGTCCTGGCTCTGGAGGGAGGTGTGGCAGAGCCTCCTCTGCCCCTGCATTTCCTCAGGCCCCTTAGGGGTTAATCCAGCAAGAAGGGGGGCTGGCAGTGCTTTGTGAGGCTGCCTGCCACCGTCAGGAAAACGGTGGTCATTGTCATGACAAGCCATGGAGCTCTGCATTTTCCGGGCTCCTTCACACCCTCTGCCTGTACCTGCAGAGTAGCCCTGGGCCAGGGCAAGATAGGTACCAGAACCCTGTTTTTCTTTTTCTTTTTTGTCAGGCTTTCAACATGTGATGGTTGGGACGTTCTCCCCAGCCCTGCGTCTAATCATGCCTCCTCCTGGCTTCTGCCCGCTGGGCTTTGTTTTGCCTTC
The DNA here is from genome assembly GCF_951640355.1 of Cnephaeus nilssonii. NCBI lineage: Eukaryota > Metazoa > Chordata > Mammalia > Chiroptera > Vespertilionidae > Cnephaeus > Cnephaeus nilssonii. The sequence continues at coordinate 21,255,761 of NC_137081.1, read as the reverse complement.
AGTTACTTCACAGGTCACTTAGGTGCCTCCTTATAATGACGGCCCCTTCGGGTATTTGCAGATCAGAGGCTTAGCCAGCCTAGACATTCTCCTCCATCATCCTGGAACCCTTCAGACCTGTGTGGGTGACTCTTTCACCAAGGGCACCAGACACCCCTTCTGTGCCCAGGGAAGCCAGAGCTGGCAGAGTCCTTACAGTCCGGGGGTGGCCCTGCTTGTCTCCTTTCTGCCCCCAGGGTACTCCAGCCCCTCATGGAAGGGGCATCTCATTAGACATCTCACTCTCTGTACACGTCAGCATGTCCTGCCCCCAGCTTCCCGTCCCTCCATCTCAAACTGGCCCACGGTTTCCCCTACTCTGCCCACCCCTCATTTTCATCTGGGGACTACGAGGCCCAGAGAAGGCCACGGATGTTCTCAAGGCTGTCGGCCTAGAGCACAGGTCTCTAGACTCCCATCCTAGTGTCCGCTCAGCCGGAGAACAGGACGGGGTGGGGCTGGGGCAGCAGGGCGCTGGGCCATTGTCGGGGGCTGCTGGGAGTGGTGTGAGGGTGGCGGGGGTGTATCTGCAACCCTGTTTCTGCTCTCTGAGCCTGTGCGGGGAGAGATGTTGTAAACTCAGATTTTATGGGGTTGGGCAGGCAAACTCAGGGCCCAGGAGAGAAGACGGAGTTTGCTTGTCAGCATGGAAGGTTCCGCCTGCTCCCCATCTGTTCACCGGGCGGCCAGGACGCTCTTTCATGAGATTCCACTGGCCCAGCTAGGCTTTGGGAAGGAGGCCTCTTTCGCCGGGCTTTGGGGGAAGGGCTGGATTTGGGGTGTAGGCAGAGAAGTCTGGGGTGTAAGCTGGGAACAGGGAGTTCTGCCTGACTTAGTGGGGTGGGGAAGGCGGGCTTGGAGGTGCCAGAGTAGGGCTGAGCTGATTGGCCTGTAGGGCTTCCTGCCTGCCTCCCCACACAGGCCTTACATGGAACCCCAAGTCCCCTCCCTACCCCTCCTCTCACCCCAGGCCTGGGCTGCTGCAGTTGACATTGGGCTGGGCCCCCTCCCTGGAATGTCTGCGACAGAGATCACCCGGAGGCTGCCAGCCAGGAGCTGAGATGGGAAAACGGGCTGGTGAGACCTCAGAATGCAGGGACTTCCTGTCCCTCCTGGTGGCATGGGGACACTGAGTGAGGCCAGGGCTGGGCAGTGCTCTGCCCCCATTCTCACCCACCCCAGAGGAAGCTGGGAGCTCTACTCTTAAAACCCAGCTCTCTGGAATCTCAGACCCAGGCATTGCTGCCTGGCCCAGCCACCAGAGGACACTGTTGGGCTCCTGGCACCATGCCTGTCTCTTCCACTCTCTGCTCCCCACCTGTCCCTGGGCTTTGCCTCTGCTCCCTCCTGTCTCCCACCATCTGCCTGTCTCTTTAAATTTTGAGACAATATCAAACTTCGGAAAAGTTGCAAATGCAATGCAAAGACCCTTTAAAAAAATTCTCATCTGAGGATATGTTTATTTTTATTTTTTTAATCCTCACCTGGGGACATGCTTAGAGAGAGAGAGAGAGAGAGAGAGAGAGAGAGATGAGAAGAAACATCGATCGGTTGCTCTACCGGGGATCAAACCCACAACTTTTTGGGGGCACAGGATGACATTCCAACCGACTGAGCCACCTGGCATGTGGCCGGGGCGACCTTCTTTTTCCTTGAGCTATTTGAGAATAAGTAGCTGACACGATGCTTACCACCCCTAAATGCTTTCCTGATTTTCCTACAAGGACTTTCCCCTGCCTAACCCAACACAGCCATCAAAGCCAGGAAACTGACATTGATCTGTGACTACCATCTCATCCTCAGATAAATTGGCCAATGATGTCCTTTCTGGCATGGAAGGAATCCAGTTCAGAACCAGCCATTGCATTTGGCTGTCGCACCTCTTCAGTCTCCTTCAGTCTGGAAATCCACCCCGTCTTTCCTCCACTTTCACGACCTTGTCACTTTTGAGTAGTCCAAGCTGTGGATTGGTAGACTGTCCCTCAATTTGGGCTGGGCTGATGTTCCCTCCTGATTAGCTTGGGCTTGTGTCTCTTTGGCAGGAATGTGGCAGAAGTGATGCTCATTCTCTGTATGTCCCCCTGTGGCACACAACCACTGGTGCCGTTACCTTTGATCACTTGATTAAAGTGGAGTCTGCCAGGAAGTTACATTTCCCCCTGGTAATTTACAAGTATGATGTGGGGAGGTGCTTGGAGTCTTATAAATGCTCTGTTCCTCATCTTTCCATTTATCCAATTATTTCACAGATCAGAATGGGTTCATTTAAGCCATTCCTGTCATTATGTATTTTGATGCTCAGATCTTCCCCGATTTAGTCTTTGGGGGCCCCTTCCAGCTGGCTCCTGTGTCCTTTTGTCTGTCTGTCCCCCTTTGATTCTCCGGTTCCCTTTACAGTCTCTGTGTGTTTCTATCTAATCTACCACGTTCTCTGTGTGGGCTTGTTGGTCCTTTGCTTTGTCTCTGCCTTTATCTTGGTCTTTTCCCCCTCTCTGTCTGACTCCCTGTGGCTTTTCTCTGTCTTCTCTCTGTCTGTCTCTGTCTTTGTCTCTGTTCACTCTGTCTTTGTCCTCTCTCTCTTTCTGTCTCTCCTCCACAGTCTCTCTCTCTCTATCTTTGTTACTCTGGCTTACTGTCTCTCTCTCTCATTTTGTCTGTTTTTCTCTGTGTCTCTCATGGCCCAGTCTCTTTTCCCCAGGACTCACCACTACAGTGTCTTCCGATAGGAGTCCTGGACATGCTGGGTGTGTGAGACTGTCACCGTTCCTGCTCTGAACAAGTTGCCCCTCCAGCCCTGTCCTGGAGCTGGGAGGCCCTGGGGCAGGGTGCGAGAGGGGACTTGGAAGAGCAGAACCCCCTCCCTGGAGCTGCAGGGTCTGTGACCGCGTCTCTGTGTGTGTGTCCATGTGTGTGCGGATGGTGTCGGAAGCTCTGTGCCTGGGAGAGGGAAGGAGGGAGCTGCCAGTGTCTGTGTTCCTGGGCCCCTGCTGCCGGAGTAGGGGAATGGACCAGGTTAGACACCACAGTGAGGCGCCTTGGAGAGGAATGGAGCCTGCAGGCAGGGATGACTTCTCTGGGGAGTCCTCTGAACGGGGCACCTCAGGCTGGAGGAGGGTGGTTCTTAGCAGCGTGGGTGCAGGGCTTGCTCCCAGGGTGTGTGCCCATATGTGTTACAAAAGACAGACTGTCAGAGCTCGAGGGGTGTGGTGCCCCACCTTGTGATGCCCGTGGTTTTGGTGGGAGGGTGATTGACTGGTCCAGGAGCTCACGAGAAGGCTTGGACTGCTAGCCTGCCTCTCATATCATGTGTGTGGTGGTATCGCTTTAAATAGAATATTTAACATACTGAGATCTTCCTAATATAAAGAATAGAAAATAAAAATAAAGATGGAAGAAGACTCCTGGGTTGGGGCAGGGGATGGTAGTGAGGGTGAGAGAGAACTGAGGGGCATGGCATTCTGTGCACATGGGTAAAAGTTAAGGACTATCAACAGTAGATGGATAAATGAATAAGCTCTAGTCAATGGAGTACTACACAGCAATGAAAAGGAGGAGCTACTGCTCTGTGTAACCAACCACATGGGTGAGTCTCACAGAATAGGACTGAGCGAAAGAAGCTTTGCAAAAGAATACATACTGTATAATTCCATTTATGTGAAGTTTAAAGATCTGTCAAAATGAATCTTTGGTGCTAGAAGTCACAGTAGTCTTTACCTGGGGGGATAGTGAATGGGATGGCCACGAGGGAACCTTCTGGGGTGCGGTTCATGGGGCATACATGCGTAAAATTGGTATCGAGCAATGCATTAAAATGAGTGTACTTTGTTAATAAAGTACATTTTAAAAAGTGATTAAGAAACCATGGAGGGGCCTGCGGTGCCCAGCTGCTGGGGTCTGCAGCTGTCATCTAGGCCTCAGTACACTGACCCCACCTGGGAGTCTGGGTCCCACCCACAGCTTTCTCTTTCCCTGGGCACCTCCTCCCAGAAACAGGCTCAGGCCTGTGACACCTGAAAGGGCCCTTGCCTCTCCCTTTCCCTAGTCCTTGCCTATATCTTCCCCAGACCCCTCAACTCCTTTCCTGGGACCCTAGCCTGCTACCAGGCCTGATCACTGTGCCTTTCCTCCCACAGCCAGAGGATCTGGAGGCCCCCAAGAGTCACCACTTCAAGGTGAAGACCTTCAAGAAGGTGAAGCCCTGTGGTATCTGCCGGCAGGTCATCACCCGGGAGGGTTGCACCTGCAAAGGTGAGCAGCTAATGAGGCAGGAGGATGGGAGCATTCTTCCTGGGAATGAGATGGCCTGGGGCCAGTCAGGCTGGGACTTGGCTTTGCGGATTTCCATGGGGTCCCCACCTGGTGCCTGGTTCTCATTTGGGGGGTGATGCAGAGCCCACCGGATGGCAAGCATGTGGATGTGTGTGGCTGGTACATGGCAGGTGAGGGATGGCATGGAAATGGCATGTAGCCTGTGCATGGATGACTGGTGTAACATGAGCGAATGGCATGTGGAAGGTGTGTGGGTGGCACGTGGAGCTGGCATGTGGATGGTGTGTGTCTGGCACCAGCAGGCCTACAAAGACACCAAGCCACAGTCCTTCCCTTGTGGCAGCTCAGGGGTGAGTTTAAGAGGCCCCTAGTCAGATGGGGGCGGGGGGTGGCTGCTGGCTGACAGGCTTTTCAATAATTGTTCTCACTGTTTCCTAGAACAGCCTGGTGTTTGGCTGTCACTGGTGCCAGAAGTCAGTGAAATCAGCAGGATGCCCATGTACCCAATCTTGGTGACTGACACCATCACCCACCCAGTTGCCCTCCCTCCCATGCCTCCATCTCCTTCACCCCCATCTCCCATCAGTCCACTGAGTCACTGAGCTGCCGGCATTTCTCACCTGGACGACTGAATGTGGCCCCTTTGCCTCCCGTTTTCTGACCCACCCTCTCTAATCCATCCTCCCTGACAGCTTGCAGCGGGACTCAGTACAGACCTAGTTATGTCAGTTCTCTGGTAAAGCCTTGGGCCCCCACTACCCTCCAAAGGACAGGCCCCTTCCCATGGCTGCAAGGCCTGGCAGGACCCACCCCTTGCCAGCTCTCTGACCCATCTCTCCTCATCCCCCAAGTCCATACTTAAACCAGCTGCACCTTGCAGAGTTCCTGAAATGCCAGGTATGCCAGGTATGCCAAAGGGGCTGGGTTCCTGCCTGCCCTGGCACCTTTACTCCACCTGGACTCTCTCCTTCCTTCCCTTCATATCAGCGTCCTAGTGGAGCTGGGAGGCTGGGCAGCAGAGCCTAGTGAACAATTGTTGAAGCACTTAAAATTAGATGGCTTGCATGCATGCTCCCATATATTGCTCATAGCATCTGTTTTACAGATGAAACCAAGGCTCAGAGTAAGTAAATCTCTTGGTAAGGCACACAGCTGCTAGGCCAGTGTGCTCTTTGGAGGAGGGAAGGGTTCTGACCAGGAGTTTCAGCTGATGTCAGAGGTTGGAGTGGGTGTATCGAAGTTTGTGAGTGTGTGTGTGATTGTGCCTGTGGAGGGCATTCCATAGGCAAAGGGCTATAGTCTTTAATGGAAGAAGGGTTGAGTTTAGGGGCCAATGGGAACTTTTGCAATACCAAAATCAGCCACATGGTGTCACCCTCCTTCTAAGAGTTCTGGTTGGTCAGGCGGTGGTTTTGGGTGAAGTCTGGAAGGAATTGCTGAGGGTGGGTCTTTGTATTTTGCTTGTATCACCACCCCACCCGAGAACCTGCTTAAGTTAGCCCTTGACCCTCCCCTCAGTTCCTTCCTTCCTTCCCCAGTGTGCCTTCCCTTCACCCCAGTGACTCCCACAGCTGTGCTGCAAGGAGGCAGCAAGGGGTGGGGTAGAAGGAAGTCCCAGCACATTCACTGTGAGACCTCGGCACATTCCTGGCCTTGTGTTCTGTGATAGTCTGTAGTCCTAGGCTTCCCACTTGACCTGGCTTGAGGGTCCAGGTTGAGGAGGGAATTTGACCCCATGTGAATGGAAGGCTCCCAAGGTGAGCAGGGATGCCCCCAGTTTCACCTGGTTCTGCCAGGTGTGAACCTGGAGTGGAGGTCAGGTGGCCAGTGAGCTGCCAGGCTGGTTTGGCAGCTCAGGGTGAGTTAGTGAGAAGTGAGAAGAAAGCCAGGGCCACACTCCAGGGGCACCACCAGGTGTCAGGACTGGGCCATGAAAGGGCCAGGGGTGAGCCCAGCAAGGGAGGGTCGTCAGTAAGAGGGCTAGGGTCACCAGGCGGGGAGGGGGGGGGAGGAGGGGGGAGGAAGGGTTGGGGCCACTTGGGCTTACTGGTAGGAGCTGAACGAGTAGGCCCACTCTCTGTGCTTTGGAACCATGAGGTTGTGGTGGCATGAGATGGATAGACCCCTAATCCATCCACCTCTTCCTCCTTCCTTCCCTCCCTCTGTCCTTCCATTCATCCAGGGCTACCAGGCATGGGTGGTTCCCTGGTTGAGGGGGCAATTGTGGACTAAAATCCAAGCCACATTTTATTTACCAAGCCCAACCCAAAGGCTTTGTTGGTTTCTCTTCCAGTCTTCATTTCATGTCTTGGGCTATAACGTGGTAACCCTCTGGATTAGCAGCCAGGGGCGATGGGTAGGTGGGGTGTATAGAACGCCAAACCTCTGGATTTATAGTCTTCCCAAAGCTTGTGCTGCTGAGGGGAATGTGGCTGCAGGCTAGGGGCAGTGAGAACACTTTGCTAGAACTTGAGAGGCTGGGGCATTCGTCCCGTCCCCTCTGGCCACCCTGCTCTGTAACCTCCATGGTTCTTCCACTTCTCACCCTCCTGCACTTCACTGTTTAATGCAATATGGCTGAGGGGGTGAGGTGCGAGACCAGGCAGGGAAAGGAGTCAGGGAACCTGGAGTCTCATCCTGGCTCTGAGGACACAAGGACCAACGAGGCAGATGAAGAACTAAGGTGGTGAGACATGTGGGCGTAAGTGTGACAGATATATAGGCGATGAGGTCACCGTGAGACCTCAGCCAGTCTTCTACCTCACTGAGCCTGTTTCCTCCCATGTATCATGGGGTTAATAATAAACCCTGTCCTTGCCCTGCAGGGGGTTATGGTGGGGAACACCGAGGCTCTGTGTGTGGCTGTAAATGAGTACTAGTGTGAGTGGGGCAGAGGTGGACGAGACAATGGCCCAGGGCCTTTGTCAGTGCCCGGGCTCCATTTCTGGCCTTGTCCCTCACACAGCTGTTGTGACTTCAGAAGTCACTCCCCTGCGCAGGCCTCAGTTTCCTCATCTACAGACAAGGGGCTGGGCCAGACAGTGGGAGGGCCTGTAAAACTCCCTGCTGGCGTCTGCATAGGCTGGATAAGTCTCCCAGTGCAGGCGCTGATTCACTGGCAGGCACAGTGATGAACTGAGTGCCTGCCCTCTAGGCTGGATGCTGTGTCAGGTACTGGTGCCAAGACCCAGCCCCTCACCTGGGAAGACAGACATGCCACCAGACGATCTCAGAACATGGTGGCAAAGCTGACACTTTTGATTGCAAGAAAGGCTGTCTCTGACTTAGCAGAGATTTTCCTGTCAGGCTTTAGCAGGAAGGGTACATGTAGGCTGGCTGGGTCTTGAGGGATGTGTAGGAGTTCCTTACTTCAAACAGTGGGTTTCCCACAGGTCGTAGGGATAGTGCATTAGGGGGTCTAGGGCCTTGCTCGAGGGCACTAGCCTCCCACTAGGCTGAAACTCAATGGAAGAGACCAGAATACCAGCTCAAGGGCCCAAGGGCTGCCATCTGGACCTGGACTGAGGCCCAGACGTAGACTACTTCCTTTCTCAGTGCCTCTAGTCAGCCTGGAAGGTGGGGGCAGCTTCCTCAGAGTGGGATGTACCTGGGGAGGACAATCCAGCCCTTAATGGGACCAGTCTACCCAGAAGCCCTCACTGGATGGATTTGGAGAAACCTTGGTCAGGAGCTCTTTCTCCTGTGTTACTTCACTGGTGGTTCCAGATTGTCCCCTGTGTCTGAGGACCTCCTTGGAGTCATCAGAGGCAGCCTTGCTGTGTGATCGTGGTGAGACACTTAACCTCTCTGGGACTGGCTTTTCCATTTCTCTGAAAGAGGGGCTGGACTAGATCAGAGGTTCCAAATGGGTTTGAAAGGAGTTGTGTTCTTTGGAGCTACTTTAGAGGCCTGAGAAGAAAAGGATAAAGGGGAAATCCAAGGAAAAGCTTAAGGGGCTGAGGCCTTGAAACACCTGCACACTTCAACCAAAGCAGCTCTGGTTTTAGGAGTTAAATATATTCAAAGGTAGGATGGTGTGGTGGTCTTGCACTTGGCTCAGATGTCCTGGATTTAAATCCCAGCTTTGCCCCTTACCAGGAAGAACTTGGGCAGATTGCTTCACCTCTCTGAGCCTTGGTTACCTCACCTTTAAAATGAGACACACAGCAGAACGCCTTCCTCGGGTAACTGCAGGGATTAAATGAGATAACAGACAAAGTGCTCGGAACAGGGCCTGGCATATAACAAGTATTAAATAAACATGAACGGATCATTGAGATTCCTCATTGAGTTCATCTGAAAGAGAGTTAGGCTGCAAAAATCAAAGTTTGAAAACCACTGGATGGGACGATCTTCAGGTTTCTTCTTGCTCCAACTTCAGAACCACACCATGCCCACTCCTCTGAGACACCTTGTAATAGTCAGGGTTCTCCAGAGAGACAGAACTCACAGGACGTGTGGGTGGGTGGATGGATGGATGGATAGATATTTATTATACAGAACTGGCTCATGCAATTGTGGAGGCTTGGCAAGTCCAACATCTGCAGGGTAGGCCGTTAGGCTAGGGACCCAGGGAAGAGTTGCTATTCGAGTCCAAAACCAGTCTGCTAACAGAATTTCCTCTTGCTTGGAGAGATCAGCCATTTGTTGTATATAGGCCTTCAACTGATTGGATGAGGCCCACCCACATTCTGGAAGGTAATGGCTTTACTCAATGTCTGTTGATTTAAATGTTAATCTTACCCCCACCCCCCAAAAAATACCCCTTCACAGAAACATCTAGGATAATGCTGAACAAATATCAGGTACGATGGCCTAGCCAAATTGACACATGATATAAACTATTACACACCTCCAGGATAGCATGAAGATGGGTAGGGCAGGGCAGGGCTGTGAGGCGCTTGGGCAGGTGGGCAGCTGGGGAAGGAGCTGAGGTGGGCCGGGAGTGTGGGCCTTTAGCTCTGGGCTCAGGTGCACACCGAGGCTCTGTGCTCATTTTCTGACCCAAGGCCAGGAGGAAAAGGCCATTTAGATCCCAACAATGTCAGCTTCCTGTGTTCCCGAGAGGCAGGAAGCCACTCCAGGACAGAGTATACGAAGTCTAGTGAGGCAGAAGCTGGCCAAGGGCTGGGGTTGTGGGTGGAGTTCTGTGCCCATCAGGTAACTCTCCCCACAATGGGGTTTCCCGTGCCCTCTCAGGCCACCTGCTGTGCGCTGCCTGGGGGCAAGTGTTGACACCCATGGGTGGTGATGGGTCTCCCAGGGCTCCGTGGAGCTTTGGCTTGACAGGGTCACTCCCTAGGGGGCTTCATCTTGCAGGGCCACTGTCTTGAGAGGCCACCACCTTCCTTCGGAACTGGGGGAGGCCACCGTCCACTCAGGTGGGGTTGATCCTGAGATGTGTTAAGGGATGCCAGGAGGGGGAGGTTGGGCTCTCACAGCTGGAAGAGTGCGGGGAGACCATCTGTTCCAGGGGCTGGAACGCAAGGGCCTTCAGGGGTAGTGCTGGCAAATGAGTGCGAGACAGCAGGGCGTGGTGGGGACCCATGCTGCTCTGTCAAAGGCATTCCAACTAAGAAGAAGTCTTTGTGTTTTAAACATTGAGCCAGCTGATGAAGACAAGGATGCAGGTGAAGGTGCCAGTTGACTGCCTTATTTTCTGAGCTGGAGTCCGAGGCCCAGAGACGGAGAGTGACTTGCTTCAGGTCACACAGCTATGTGTAGCAGTCAGGCCTGGAGCCCAGGTCTCCTGACTCAGAGACGGGGGCTCTTCTGTGTAATAACAATGCCGGCAACGAACATGATGAAGATGCTGCTGCTAATAGCATCTTATAGAAAGCAGGCTCTGGGCCAACCACACATATTAACTCATTTAATTCTCACAACAACCCTGTGAGGTAGATGCTATTAGGACCCCCATTGTCTAGATGTGGAAATGAAGGCTCAGAGTGTTTGAGTAACTTGCCCCAGATCACAGAGCTAGGGCGTGACCTACGTCTGAGCTGAGAGCCAGTATATATGCAGCCAGTAGGTAAGTGGGCAGATGGAGAGCAGGACCAGTGATGGATGGATGAAGGATTAGTGAGCTCCCTTAGTCTCCTCACCCCCTTATCAGGCTTGAGCATAAGCAGTGTTTGTACTGAAGCACTCGGGGAGCACTGACCATGGTCCTTACTTGCCCTCTCCCAGCAGGGGCTGGAGCAGAATGAACAGGGGGGCTCTTCCACCCTCCTTGATATCTATCCCATTATCCTACAATGTCAGCCCTGGTCTCAGGGGATTAGCCTGGAGAGAATCCTTCCAGTTTGAAATTTACTGCATGTTTATTGAGTCTCACCTGTACGTCAGACCCTGAGCTAGGGGGAGGGGCAGGATTCCAAGCTGTAGAGTTGAACAGGATCTCCCTTCCTTAGAGCAGCAGTTGGATGTGAGAGAGAACAAATCATAAAGGATTACTTAGTCCTCTGAGGTGTCAAGAGCTTTCCAAGGGGTGTGAACAGTGGGATATGGGAGCACAGAGGGGGGAGGGACCATCTTTGAATGCCTGACTACCCAGAGAGGGGACCTTTTGAACAGGGCCTTGAAGGATGTTTATGAGTCTGCTTTTTGCAGACTTAAAGTTCTTCTGGGGAACTTGGTATGGCAGGAACAGATCTCTCTGGGACAGCAGCCAGAGATGGAGGCAAGACCAGGCCACACAAGTCCAGGTAAATATGCTGAGGAGCTGGACAGAGGCTTCTAAGCTGGTGACATGATCAGTTTACACTTGAGAATGGTCTGTAATTCTGTGGATCGAAGAGAGGCAGGCTGGAGGAAAGATAATTGGTCTGAACTGGTACAGTGGTGGGCTGGGGAGGAAGGTTGAGATTCAACAGCCTCTTTGGAGTTACTTTCTGGGCCATGATGACAAATTTCTTGGCAGGGTGAGGACAGGGAAGAAGAAGTTACAGAAAGGGGCACGCGGGTACCCAGGGAGCAAGGAAGGACTCAGGAGATGGCCTCTGTTCTCAGTTCCCGGCATCACCTTTTGTCTGCTTGCTTTCTGAGGGAACCTGTGCTCTGGTTTCTGCATTAGTTATCTGTAGCTGTGTAATAAATGACCCCAAAGCTTAGCAGTTTAAAATGAATACAAAATTATGACCTCACAAGTTTCTTGGAGTCAGGGATTCATGAGTGACCTACCTGGGTGGTTTGGACCCTGGGTGTCGCATAAAGTTGCAGTCAAGACGTGAGCTGGGGTGCAGACACCTGAGGGCCTGACTGGGGCTGGGGAATTCACTTCTATGGGATGCTGTCATATGCCGAATTCACTTCTACGGGATGCTGTCATATGTCATATGCCGGTTGGCCCTGGCTGGTGGCAGGAGACCTCTGCTGTCCACCACATGGCCCTCTCCACGTGGCTGCTTGAGTGTCCTCATGACATAACTGGCTTCCTCCAGAGTGAGTGATCCAGGAGACCAAGGCTGAAGCCACAGGGACAACCTCTGATGACAACCTCAGAAGTCACACATCATCATTTCTCCACTATCTGAATGGGTACACAAACCAGCCCTATTCATCATGGGAGGGGACTACAGATGCGTGTGCATACCAGGAGGCGAGAAACACTGGGGCCACTCTGGAGGCTGGCTGCCATAGTTTCCCTTTCTGTAACATATGTGCATGTGCCATTGATCTGGGAAGTGAGAAGCCAGCAGGTTGGCAGGACCAAGTTTCCAACTGCAGCAGGAGGATGCACATTGGAGCAGGAAATGCTGCCCACCCTGGGAGAAGCCCTGAGGAAGGTGACTAAGATGTAAAGGCACCATCCCTAGAGGGGCCTGGGGGACTGAGGACAGCAGCTCCTCCTCCTCCTCCTCTTCCTCCTCCTCCTCCTCCTCCTCCTTCTCCTCTTCCTCCTCTCTCCCCTCCCCCTCCTCCTCCTCCTCCTCCTCATATATATTTTTATTAATTTCAGAGAGAGAGGGAGAGAGAATCATTGACCGGCTGCCTCCTGCATGCCCCACACTGGGGATTGAGCCTGCAACCCGGGCATGTGCATTGACTGGGAATTGAACCGTGACCTTCCGGTTCATAGGTCAATGCTTAATCACTGAGCCACACCAGCCAGGTCTGAAGGTGTAAAAATCTGTCCTCCAGGGCTTGGCCACACCTGCCACTTGAGTTCAGTTTACTGAGCTTCTGTCTTCTGGCCGGGGGCCAGGGGAAGGTCTTTCCTCACTCCCCACTTTCCAGGACAAGTTCTGCATTCCAGCACACAGGGAGCACTCGGCCCATTGTACTGCAATTGCCCAATGATTTCTCCATCTGCCCTCCATTCAAGGGCACTTGTTGAGTGTCTGCCCACTGTGTGACAGGCAGGGCTGCCCTGTATGGTCACGTAGGCCATTCAATGCCAAAGGCATCTACCCAAGAGAGCTCTTGGAATCAGCCCATGCTTTGCTCACCAAGCCATGAACCCAGGTACAAGGCTGGGTCCCAATGAAGAATAAGCACCTTCTTGCTATTCCCACAAGGACACTATACTCAGCTGTGTATCCATACAGCTGGTCAACCCAGAGGGTGGGACTTTTTCTCATTTAAACAAAGATGCTGTTTAGTGCTGTGGGCCTAGAGCAGACACTGTTCTAGGTACTGGGATACGGTGTGAGTGAGATAGGCCTGCCTCTGCCCTCATGAGTCTAGTGTGGTGAGATACACTATACATACGTGAACGGAAATTACCCAAATGACTTCAGATTGTGAGCTGTGCCAAGAAACAAATGATTAGGGTGCTGCTGATAAAGAGTAATGGGGAAGCCTACTGTAATTTGGGTAGGGGCTTCCAGAAATAGAAGAAGGATTTGGCTTGGTGAACAATGGAGAGCTGGACTGAGGGAGAGCATTCCAGGCAGCTAGAACGGCAAGTACGAAGGCCCTGAGGTAGGCGAGAGCTTAGTGCACTGGAACTGTCAGAAGGACGCTGGAGGGAGACGGAGGCCTGGCTCCCCCTGTGCTCCTTGTGGCTAAACTGGGGTTGAGCGGCCCAGAGTGGACACTTAGGGATGCCTCTGTGGTTTACTATAAGATGTTCGGGGGAAGGGTTGTGGCTCAGGAAAAAAGTGCGCTGTGTGTGGTGGCAGGCATGATTCAGTGGGGGTGCACATGAACTCAGGGCAGCTCTTCAGTCAGGTCCAACTAGGCCAACATCTAAGCCTCTACTGAGTGCCAGGCTGTGTGTAGTGTGCGTGCGCATTAGAGAGAGATCCTTGAAGGAGCCCATATCCTAGGAAGAAAGGTGGTGGCGGGAGGTGTGTCCTCTGTGATAATATCTATGAGAAGGTGGGGGACAGTGAGTGAGACCTCCAGAGGAGGGCCCAGACTTATTCTGGAAGGCCTGGGGTTTGATTAGAGGGGGATGGGGAAGGTTCCTCTGGCTGGAGGCAGTGGTGGGTGGGGGACCAGCCTGGCTGGGAGAGTCCAAGCTCAGGCCACAAGGCCTGAGGCTCTCAATTCCACATTCCAGGGCCAGAAAAGAAGGCGTAGAGGGTGGGGCTGCTGCTGTCAGAATGGAAACACCTTCTGGAGGGGAGCTGCCACCTGGGGCAGTGGGGGTGGGGGAGAGAGAAAGAAACTGAAAAGCTGGCCAGATGGGCATGACTTGACTTGGGTGGCCAGGGCGGCTATGTCCTGACGTGGCCGGGGTGGAGAAGTCTCTGAGCTGGGCTGGCTGGTGGGGTCAGGAAAGCCTTGCTCAGCACTGGTTGAGTCATATGCCTGAGCTGGGGCCAGGACTAGGCTCTGAGAGAACATGGTCCCAGGGTAGGGCCCAGGGCCAAGGTCACATCCCAGTCTCCATCCACTGTGCCTCCCAGCTCTTCCCCACCCCCACACTCTCAGACAAACCAGAAGCCTTAGTTTGGGGAGCCCTAGAACCTCTGTGGGTAGCTCTGGGCCTTCATCTGTGCCTCAGTCTCTCCTTCTGCGTACTGCTGAAAATCAGGTTGGAGAGGCCTGGACAGCTGGCTGTAGCCAGGGACTGTGGCTGTCCAGGATTTGGAGTTAGGGCAGCTCTCCTGCCTTCCCCTCTCCAGTGTCCCCAACCCACCTGCCTCAGCAGGTACTGGGCAGCCGGTAAGGCCAAGTCAGTACAGAAGCTCAGCTCAGGACTCTGCACCCCATCTGTGGGACCTGGTGGGAGGGGACCACGAAGCCCCTGCTTGGAGGGCCCTGGGGGTGGGGTGGGCAGGGCTGGGACATTCCAGGCTGAGGGAACCCCTTAGGAAATTTGATTCCAGCTTCTGGTAGTAGGAGGGAGGAGCAAATCCTGTGTGTGTGTGTGTTTCAAGTCATGCTGTGTGAGCATCTGTCCACATGTCTGTCCGACTGCTGCACTCTGAGGGTCTGCTATGAAATTGTGTGTGTGTTGGTCACACTCCCTCTCCCCCCGACTCCAGTCAGAGGTTTCTCATTGGGTACTGCGTGTGCATGTGTGAGGCTATATGTATGTGTATGGCTATGTGTGCCTGTATGGCTGAGTGCATGGGTGTAGTATGGGTGTATGTGGTTATGAGTGAGTGTGTATGGTTGTGAATGTGTATGTATATGTGCATGGGCCCTCTTCTGCACCATGAATTGGGTCTATGTGACTCTCTGGGGGTGAGTGAGTGTGAGGGTGGTTCCGGGTGCCGGCTGCCTGCTGGGTGTGTGTAAGGGGAGAAGGCCCCCCTTATTCCTTGGCGCGGGTCCTGCCTGAGAACGGGCCACCTCTGGCCCTAGCCAGGATCCAGCAGGGGACTAGGTCCCCTCCCCTCCCCCTGCTCCTCCTATCTTCCCACGCCCGCTGGAGGGGCCCTGGCCCTGGGCTAGGCTCTGCCCAGCCCTCGGGTCCGCAGCCCCGGCGTTCCCGCCCCGCAGGCCCCGGGGAGCTGCGGCCGCCGCCCCCGCCGCCCCCTCCTCCCTGCGCCCCTCCTTCCCTCCTTCCCTTCCGAGCGCGATTGCAGGCGGGGTGGGAGGAGATTTCGCCGGAGTTTCCATTTCATACCTCGCGGCTAAACTTTCTTTCTGTGTCTCGCCCTCTTGCAGTCTGCAGCTTCTCCTGTCATCGGAAATGCCAGGCTAAGGTAAGGGGCCGCGGGCCCCCGCGGGGGCTCAGCGACTGACGGGCTCGGGTCCCCGGACTGGAGACGGGGCTCCGGTGGGGCGGGCGGTGCTGGGGGCGTCCCTTCCTCCTCTCTTTGTTTATGCAAAGCTTGGGGCAGGAGCGGGTTCAGGTCAAGGTGAAGGCGACGGCCTGGGGGAGGGGGCAGGGGGGCGAGTTGGATCTGGGTGGGGGGCGCGGCTCCATTCTCTCGCTACTGGAGGTTGCTGGTGGGGACTGAGCTCCGGGAGAGGGGCCTTTGGCGGTATTTCTCCTAGTTCGCTGGGAGGGTGGGGGCGTCGAGGGGGAGGGGATGCATTTCAATTCTGCTTTGGCGCAGAGCCCTGGTAGGTCTGATTCGGCAGCTTAGAAAAACTCGGGAGGGGGTCGCAATCACCAGACCTGGCGTGCAAAAGGGATAGGTAGGGGAAGTGGGGACGAGGTGGGAAAGGGTTGGGAAAAGGTCGCAATGTTCCTGGAACCTCCTGAAGCACCATCCTACTCTCTTCATTGACCAGGTCCCACTTAGGTCCTCAGTTTCCCCATCAGTGTTCTCTGGCTGATCTTGGTGGGAGAGGAAAACTGAGACAAGAAGACCAGAGGAATTGGTGGGTCCTGGGTGGCCGGGCTGGCTGGACCCCTGCTGCCACCTCTCAGGCCAGGACAGAGGAGTGATGGAGCAGCTGGTGGTGGCTTCTTGGAGTAATTTCCTTCCCAAATAATCCATCCCAATCCATCTGCTCTCGGGAGGTGGAGATGTTTGGCCTTAACCTTTCAGATGCAGTCAATCTTTGCACTTTCCCTCGTAGTGCTTTTCTCTCCCTTCTTATTAGCTGGGTGACTTTGGGCAAGTCATGTAACCTCCCTGAGCCTGTTTCATCCTCAAAGATACAGGAATAAGAAAAGGTTATTATGAGGATGAGACGGGATAATGTGTGTGAAGTGCCCAGCACAGTGCCTGACACATGGTAGGCGCTCAGAAACATAGCAGTGGATTATTATCAATTGGTAGCTCTGAGGGCCAAGTGTTACCATGGAGAAGGGTGCTGATGGAGCAGGGAGTCTGCGCGGGAACCCACTTCCTCCTGTGGGACCTTGCTCAAGCAAAGCACACAGCCTTGCTGGGGCGTCTCCCCACCTCTACACTCCAGGTTGGAGTGTTCTCCTAGCAGAGGTGCAAAGGGTCTGGCTCACAGGGGGCACATCTGTACAGTTTCTGCCCCTCCCTTGTCTTCCGCCTTTCTGATTCCCTCAGCTTTTGCTTCCTATGGTGGGGATTGAGTTACTGCTTCTCTCTCCATACCCCTCCTTGTTCTCTTCATCCAGAGCCGAGATTTTCCACTCTTCATCCCAGAACCTTCCGACTTTTCCCCAGTCGACCTCCTCCCTACCGCCCTTCCTGCACTTGTTTCTCTTTATTATTATTATTTGTTATTTTTTACTAAAAGAGGAAGGGAAAGGGATAGAGAGATAGAAATATCGATTAGAGAGAGTCATTGATTGGCTACCTCCCTCACACCCCCTATTGGGGATAGAGCCTACAACCCGGGCATGTGCTCTGACCGGGGATCGAACCGGAGATGTCCTAGTTCCTTGGTCGGCAAACTGCGGCTCGCGAGCCACCTGCGGCTTTTTGGCCCCTTGAGTGTGGCTCTTCCACAAAATACCATGGCCTGGGCGAGTCTATTTTGAAGAAGTGGCGTTAGAAGAAGTTTAAGTTTAAAAAATTTGGCTCTCAAAAGAAATTTCAATCATTGTACTGTTGATATTTGGCTCTGTTGACTAACGAGTTTGCCGACCACCGTCCTAGTTCATGGGTCGATGCTCAACCACTGAGCCACACCAGCTGGGCAACACTTGTTTCTCTAACTAACATCTTGTACAGTGCCTTGACCTTAGAAAGCACTTCAATGCATTATCTGATTTCATTCTTTTAATTCCATCAGAGCATATAACAGGCCAAAAGATCCATAGGAAACAGAGGCACCCAAAGGTTGAATGACTTTCCCAAGGCATCGCAGTGTCATTCCTCAGTCATATCTGTCCCGGGGCCTTGCGCTTTCTTCTAATTACCCCTTCTTGCCTACCAGCAGACATTTCTTTTTGATCCTCACCTGTCCCTCCCCCTTAGCCTCCCATCTCTTGCAGCAGTGGATACAGTTAGAGAGGATAAGGGGATGAATATACTGCCAGTGAAGGGTCTGAATAGGGCCAATGGGGGGCCCAGAGACCCGGAGAGGTGTGACAGAGTTAGCCTCTTGTTGCACAGTCACCTCCTGTTGGAGACAGAGGGGTGCTACAGGTGACTTCTGGGTGGGGGTGTGGCCTGCCTAGCAATTCTGGCACATGCTGGGGGCTCAGGATACACCAGGCTCAGCAACACTGCTCTGCCCAGCCAAGGCCAACCAGAGGAGCGAGGTGGACTGGCAGGGCAGTGGCTGGACAGACAGATGGGGTTTGTTATAGGATTTTCCTCTACAGCAAAGGGAACCCACTGGTGCTGTGAGCCCCACCCAGCTGGCAAGTCTCCCCATAAACCACAGCTCTTACTACTGGCCTGCCTTTTCCTCTTGCTGAGAAGGGTGATGTGAGCCTCCGAGCACACAGCAGAGCTCTGTCCTCTGGGTTTTATAACCATGTGGAGGTCCTCTCATCCATTCCCCTACCTGAGACAGGACTCAGTAAGCAAATGTTTACGGAGCTCTTTTTGTGTGCCAGACACTGTTGTAGGTGAACAAGACAGATAAGGCCTTTGCCCTCGTGGGACTGACATTCTAATAGGGGAGACAGGCAGTAAATAGGCAAACAAATCCCATAAGGAATGAGTTAGAGCAGTGGGTTAGAGAGGGCTTAGGCTTAGGTGGCCCAGGAAAACTCAGAGGAAGTATTGCGCAAGATGGGACCCAACTGATGTTACATGATGATCTGAGAGATGAAAAGAGCAAGTGCAAAGGCCCTGAGGTGAGATGGGCTTGTCAGGCTTGAAAGAAGATGTGTGGTGATTAGTGAGCCCTGGAGGGGTTTTGAGTGTGAGTGACATGATCTGAAGATCTCCACTTTAAGGGGGTCACTCTGGCCTTGAGCAGTCACTGGGAGATGGGCCAAGAGGCCACTGATGTTGCCCAGGTGAGAGAAGCTGGTGGCTTAGTGCATGGTGCTCATAGGAAAGACTGTGAGAAGAGACAGGTCTGGGATGCGTTCTGGGGTAGAGCCCAGAGCCTGGCTGATGGATGGGATGTTGGGTGTGAGAAAGAGAATGGGCTCAAGGATCTCTCTCAGGTTTCTGGCCAGAATAACTGGGTGCACGTGGTTCCATTTACTGTACTAAGATAGATGAAGTGTGTGAGAAATTTCTAGGAAGGAGGCGCCAGGATTTCTGCTTTGCTTGGTCTCTTATTTCACAGTTCTTCTCCAACACACTGGGGATTTGTTGCTGAGGCTGGTCCTCTCTTGTCCTCTCAAGTTCAGCCCACTCTGGCCACCGCTCCAGTAAATGGCTTGTTCTGGATGCCTTCATATGCCACCTTGTAGACCAGGGGTGGGGAGCCTTTTGGATATTTATAACATTATCCTTGGACCAAGGGCCATTTGGATATTTATAACATCATTCTTGGGCCATACAAAATTATCAACTTAAAAATTAGCCTGCTATATTTGGTCAAACATTTAATTAACTCACCCCTAATGCCTTGGCAGGGCCAGACCAAATGATTTTGTGGGCCTTATATAGCCCGCGGGCCGGACGTTCCCCACCCGTTGTAGACTATTCCTACAGCATGAACCCATGGCTTGGAGAGGGGCTGAATTAATTATATATAGCAATACAATGTAACAAAGTATCCTCAAAGTAGTAACTTAAAGCAGCAACTAATGTTTATTATCTCATACAGTTTCGGTGGGGCAGAAATTGGAAGCAGCTTAGCTGGAGGTTTTGGCCTGGAGTCTCACGCAGTAGCAGTCAAGATGCCAGCTGGCTTGTAGTCATTTGAAGGCCTGACTGGGGCTGGAGAATCCACCTTCAAGGTGATTTATTCACGTGGCTATCGAGTTGGGGCTGGCTCTTGGCAGGGGGTCTCAGCTACTTGCCACACAGACCTCTCCACAGGGCTGCTTGAGTGTCTTCACAACATTGCGGCTGGCTTCTTTGGAGTGGCGATTCAAGAAAGAGCGAGGTGGAAGCCAGATATCTTATTTCCTAGCCTTGGAAGACAAACACTGTAATTTCTACAGTATCTGCTTGGTTATACAGGCCGTGCCTATTGAGGGGCTTATATAAGGGCACAAATACCTGGAGGCAAGAGTCAATGGTGCCATCTTAGAAGCTGTCAGCCACGGATGTCTGGAGAGAGGGCTAGGCTGACCTGGCTCCTGAGAGGCCATGGGAGTGGGGTGGGGATCAGACATACCTGGAGTTTGAACTCTACCCTTGCTGCCTTCCAGCTATGTGAGCTAGATGGTAGAGGATTAAATGCACATCTGCACATAGTAGGCACCTTTCTCCTTTTTTGGAACCACAGGTGAAGACTGGGAAGGAGCCTGGATAGTCTGTGCCCAGTTTCTTGTCCCCTTGGACCTGCTTGAGAGAAAATGTTCAGTGGTGGTAGAGGAGGGCCTCAGTGCTCAGCTCAGAGTGGGTGTTAAATACGTGTTTATTGCACCAATAAGGGTAGAAAGATATGTTGCGTCCTCAGTTTCTAGAATAGTGCCTGGTCCATAGTAGGGGTTCTAATGAAGGAGTAAAAGAGGGTAGAATAAAGGAATGTTGAGAAATGAGAGGTTTTTACTTAGGGAGAGGGTGGGGAGGGGGGACAGATGAGAGCAGGAAAGAGAAGGAACAGCAAAACCACTTTTTAATTCCCTTCCACAAAGCCCTCCCATCTCCTCACACAGAAATGCTCCAAACAGTAATTCTAGTCATTTACCTTTTCTAGTTGGGGTATAACTCACATACTGTCAAGTACACGAATTGATCAGTTGGCACATATACATGAACCAGATCAGGATCTAGAACGTTCCCAGCATCCCAGAAGCAGCCCATACGCTCCCCTCCCAAGTCAATATCCCTCCAAAGGTAATTGTTGTTCTTACTTGTAACATCCGAGATTAGTTTTGCCTCTTTTTAAATTTCATATAAATTGAATCATACAGTATGTTTACTCTTGTGTCTGGCGTATTTCAGTCAACATGATGTCTGGGAGGCTCATCTGTGTTCTTGTGGTTCATTCTTTTTTATTGCTCTGTTATATTCCCTGTGTTGAATCAACCACAATGTATGTATCCATGCTACTGTTGATTGCCGTTTGGGTTATTTCCAGTTTGGGGCTGTTATGAACAAACCTGTTCTGAATATTGAATCACCTGTGTCTACAACAGAACTTCATAGCACACACATTTGCACCCCCCTTCTCAGTTCTGTGAGGTGGGCAGGGCTCGTGGTAACCCCATTTAGCAGATCGCAATTGAGGTCCAGGGAGGGTAACCACCTTGACTAAGGACATCTGTGCACAATGGCCTTCTACATGATTCTGGCACTGCCCTGGGGTAAATGGATGGAGAGCAGGTGAGAAAGGAAGAGAAAATGAGAGGCGGTGAGAGAATCAGAGGTGTGTAGAGAGAAGGGTCTGGGTCAGGCACCTGAAATGCACCACAGTTCGTGGTAGCCCCCCTCCTCAGCGCTCCTCTGAAATCTCTTGAAAGAAGCAAGTTGTAAGCCTCCCTTAGTCCCCACCCTTATGTCCCAGAGGGTTCTTATTTGTCCCCAATTGTTTCTCTTCTGTTGGGGATTTAAAATGAATGGCCCAGGATTTGTCTTCTACTTTATGTTAGCGTGAGCAGTGTGTATGTACATAGCAGATTTTCTTGTTTGGCTTTTCTCCTCACTGCTCTGCTACATGATTCTGCAATCTCCAGGTACTATGCATGAATTTGTTATTTTTAAGGGGACTTAATTTGAGTTGTTTTAGAATCATGAAAAAGTTGCAAAGATAACAGAGAGTATCTGCATAGCCCACACTATTTCCTCTAATCCCAAGATACATTTTTGAGAAACAAAACTCCTGATTTGTCCCTTGTTTTGAAATCGCTGACAAGAACAACTCCTTCCAGCAAAATGCTCATTGTCCATTCCAGGTCAGATAAGAGTTCAATGAAAGGACCAGGCAGCTGCTGGGCAGGTAGATGACCCATCCCTTTGGTTCTCTCCTACCCCCGTCCCAGGGCCGGCACCTCCCTATCCCAAGTACCAGGTAGGGGGAAGGAGGAGGCTGTAGCAATGACTTGGTCTCCTCCCCTGTACTATAGGGGTTTAAATCCCATTCTTTAAGCTTGAAAGAAGAGGAAATCCCATAATTAACCCTCACCTTTCAGTCACATAACACATCACCTTTCCTGCTCTCTCATAAACACACCTGCAGCCTTCTTTCAGTTGTGTTGGAGGCTTGTTGTGTTTTCCTACTACCTGGAATAGCTGGGTTGGGGGAGGTTCCTGGCCCCAGGTCCCGTCGAATGCTCTGAGCTCAGCTTTAAGCTCTTTGGCCTTGGAGACAGAATGTTGAGTTTAAATCCTGACTACATCAGTAACTGACTGTGTGACCTTGGGCAAGTTGCTTCACCTCTCTGAGCCCCCGTTTCCTCATTTGTATGTAACACAGGGCAGAACCCATTTTGTAGAACCTACCGGTATTTTGTAGTGCTCTTGTGAGCACTGTGAATAACAACCCAACTAAAATGTCAAGCTCAAAAGTAAGTGGTCAAAAAGTGAGAAATATTTATTATTTTGTATTCCTCCTGCCTTCTCCTAACTCATTGAAGGTGGGGAGAATCTGCGAAACCAACAAAGCTTGCTGAGGGCACTGGTGTCAAGAACTGGATACTTTGGCGGGGGTGTGTGTGTGTGTCAGTGCGGGGGCGGGAAGGGAGGAGAGGAGACATGTGTAATACTTTAAACAATAAAGAAAAAAAGAACTGGATACTTGCATATGTTTTGCTCCTCTTCTCTCTCCCCTTCATCAAGGAAGAGTGAGGAAAACTATGCAGGCGAATATAATGTGTCTTGCTTGTTTGCTTGCCTCAGGTACCTGACATCTGTGGTTTCATCTGGTCCATATATTAGAATCACCTTAGTGTACTTTAAATACTATATTGATGTCTGGGTCCTACTCCCCAGAGATTCTGATTTAATTGGTTTGGGGCATGACCTGTGCATTGGGATTTTTAAAAGTGACAACCACTGGTAGAAGTGTCAAATGGTAGAAGCTTTCTGGAAAACAGTTTGACCATTCTGTAAGGTTAAGCATACACTTGCCATGTGACCCAGCAATTCCACTCCAATGTGTTTACCCAAGAGAAATGGAAATGTGGCCACAAAAAGACTTGTACATAAATAATCAGCAGCTTTATTCACAATAGCCCCAAACTGGAGAAACCCAAATATTCCATAACAGGTGGATAGACATGCAAATTGTGATATAATGGTCCCAGCTCTCCTCCAAAATCTTTTGAAAGAAGCAAGTTCTAAGCTTCCCTTAGTCCCCACCCTTATGTCACAGAGGGTTCTTTTCTGTCCCCAATTGTTTCTCTCCTGTTGGGGATTTAAAAGGAATGGCTCAGGATTTGTATTCCACGTTATTTAATTGTTGAGTGGAATACTAGTTGACAATTCAAAGGAATGAACTATTGTTACAACATCGTGGATGAATCTCAAAAGCTCTGTGCTGAGCGAAAGAAGCCATATACACAAGAGGATGGACTGGATGATTCCATTCTTATGACGGTCTCCATAAGGCAAAATGACCATGACAAAAAGGAGATTAGGAATTTCCTGGAACTGGGGTGGTGGGAAGATTGAAGGGAAAAGGATGGAAGGGAACTGTTTTTGGATGATAGAAATGTTCTTTGTTTTGATTGTGGTGGTGGTTATTCAGATTCATACCTTTGTCAAGCTCATTGGACTATAGACTTAAAAGGCATGCATTTATTGTATGCAAACTGTATCTTCAAGGTAGGTCTCCTTTGCAGCCACATTTGAGAATTGCTGGGCTACCGCTTCTGGCGACCCATGTCTGTCCTTGCTGTCTTGGTCAGCACCGAGCACAGTGCCAAGTGCGTAGTAACGCTTTCCGGGGTCAAGGGCCTTTCTTACTATTTGTTGTTTTTTTTTGGTAGCAACTTTATTGAGGTATAATTCACATACCATACAATTCACCCATTTAAAGTTTACAATTCAATGTTTTTTAAAATATATTCAGTGTTATGTGACCATCATCAGTCAATATTAGAACATTTTCATCACCTGGAAAGGAAACCCTGTCCACTATAGCTATCACTCCTCAATCTCTCTATCCTTCCCCCACCCCGTCCCAGCCCTGAGCAAACAGTCATCTACTTTCTGTCTCTGCATATTTCTCTATGCTGGAGACCTCATATAAATGAACTAATAGAATGTACGATCTTCATGACTGGCTTCTTTCACTTAGCATGTTTTCAAGGCATATCCTTTTTTATGGCCAAATAATATTCCACAGTACAAGTATACCACCAGTTGATGGACTTTGGGTTGTTTCCATCTTTTGGTTAATAGGAATAATGCTGTCATGGATATTCATGTACAAGTTTTTGTATAGACATACATTTTCATTTCTCTTGGTCTATGAGTGGAATTGCTGGGTCACAAGGTAATTCTGTGTTTAACTTTTTGAGGAAATGCCAAACTGTTTTCCGAAGTAGCTTGTATTAGTTTTCTAGGTGTGCTGTAAGAAGGTACCCTAATCTGCATGACTTAAAATAACATATATTTATTCTCACAAGTCTGGAGGCTAGAAACCCATAATCCTGGTGTGGGCAGGGCCATGCTCCTCTGAAAACTGTAGGGGAATCCTTCCTTGTCTCTTCCTAGCTTCTGGTGGTGTGCTGGCAATCCTTGGTGTTTCTCAGGTTATAGGTATATCACTCCAATCCTCTGTCTTCAAATGGTATTTTCCCTGTGTGTCCTCACTCATCTTCTCTGTGTGTCTGTCTGTTTCTGAGTCCAAATTTTTATAAGGACACCATGCATATTGGATTAAGGCCCACCATAATGACCTCATTTTAATTTACCTCTTGATTAACTTGAAGACCCAACTTCCAAATAGGGTCACGTTCTGAGGTGTACTGGGGATTAGAACTTCAACCTACCTTTTTTGGGAGGGACACAATTCAGCCCATAACATAGCTGTACCATTTTACATCCTCACTCATTGTGGTTTTTGATTTGATTTCCCTGATGAATAATGATCTTGAGCCTCTTTTCACGTGCTTATTGATTATTTGAATATGTTTTATGGAGAAATATCTATTCAGACTCTTTGCCCATTTTTAAAATTAGATTATCTTTTTTATTGAGTTGTGTGAGTTCTTTAAATGTTGAGGATACAGGTCTCTTATCAGATATATGATTTGAGATACATGTTTTTCCATTTTATGGGTTGCTTTTTCATTTTGTAGCACAAGTTTTAAATTTTGATAGTGAAATTTATCCATTTTTTCTTTTATGACTTTTGCTATTGGTGCCATATTTAAGAATCCATTGCCAAATTCAAGGTCATGAAGATTTATCTCTATGTTTTCTTCTAAGAATTTTATAGTTTTGGTTCTTACAATTAGGTCTTTCATCCAATTTGAGTTAATTTTTATATATGGTATGAGGTAAAGACCTAACTGCATTCTTTTGCATGTGCTTATCCAATTGTCCTAGAATAATTTGTTGAAAAGCCTATTCTTTACCCCACAGTATGATGTTGGCAACCTTGTCAAAAATAAATTAACGTAGATGTGAGAGTTTATTTCTGGACTCTTCATTCTATTCCATTGATCTATATTCTATCCTTACATCAGCACCACACTATTTTAACTACTGTTGCTTTGTAGTAAGTTTTGAAATTGGGAAATGTGAACCTTCCAATGTTGTTTTTCTTCTTCAAGATTTTTTGGTTTTTCTGCATCCCCTTTTAATATCCGCCTATCAATTTCTACAAAGTAGCCAGCTGAGAATCTAATGGGGATTAATTGATTTGAGGATCAATTTGGGGAGTGTTGCCATTTTAACACTATCAAGTCTTCTGATCTATGAGCATGGAATGTCTTTCCATTTGTTTTGTAGCTTTTAGAGTATTGTAAGTTTTAGACTTTTTTGGCTAAATTTATTCCTAATATTTTATTCTTTCTGATGCTATTTTATTATTTTTTATTTTTTTTACAGTTTGCATGAATATAATTTATTGCACATAAATAACACTTCAATAAAAGTGATAAGGTCCAGATTCAAGGACCTAGTTATTACAGAGTACATTAGTTATTGGTTAATTAGTTATTACATAACTATGCTAATGTTGTTCTTTTTCTTTTTTTCCCCATTTTTTAATTAAGGTATTATATGTGTACATATCTTACCATTGCCCCTCCCCACCCCACTCCCATTCATGCCCTCACCCCCCAGTGTTTTGCGTCCATTGGTTATGCTTATATGCATGCATACAAGTCCTTCGGTTGATCTCTTATCTCCCCCACCTCTCCCTAACCTTCCCGCTGTAATTTGACAGTCTGTTTGATGCTTTACTGCCTCTGTATCTATCTTTTTGTTCATTTCTGATGCTATTTTAAATGAAACTGTTTTTGTAATTTCATTTTCAGGTTGTTTATTTCCAGAGTATAGAAATACAATTGATTTTGGTATTTGGTGATTTATCCTATAACTTTGATAAACTCATTTATTAGATTCCTTAGATTTTTCTATATACAAGATCATGTCATCTGTGAAGAGAGACAGTTTTACTTCTTCCTTTCCAACCTGGATGCCATTTGTTTGTTTGTTTGTTTGTTTATTTATGACCTAATTGTCTTGGCTAGTACCCCCATTACATTGTTGACTAGAAGTGGCAAGAGCAGAAATCCTTATCTTATTCTTGATATTTATTTATTGACATACATTGATTTTCAGCTGTTAAAACAACCTTGCCTTCCTGGGATAAATTCCATTTGGTTATGGTATTACTTCTTATTATTATACTAGAGGCCTGGTGCACAGATTCATGCACTGGTGGGGTCCCTCGGCCTGGCCTGCGGGGATCGGGCCGAAACCAGCTCTCCGACATCCCCTGAGGGGTCCTGGATTGCGAGAGGGTGCAGGCCAGGCTGAGGGACCCCACCAGTGCACGAATCTGTGCACCAGGCCTCTAGTATGCTTATAAGATCTTTGGTTAATCTCTTCCTGCTCTCCCCATTCTCCCCTTCCCTCTGAGATTCATCAGTCTGTTCCATGTTTCCATGCCCGTGGTTTCTGCTCCTGCATTGAGCGTCTGCCCCCTGGTGGTCAGTGTGCATCATAGCTACCAGTTGGCTGGTCAGCTGGTCGCTTAGGCCTTTATATATATAGATGTTGCTGGGTTCTGTTTCTTGTACATTTATTTTGTTGAGGGTCTTTGCATCTCTTTTCATTAGGTGCATTGGTTTTTGGTTTTCTTTTTCTTGTAATATCTTAATTTGGTTTTGGTATCAAGGTAATACTGGCTTCATAGAATGAGCTGGGAAGTGTCTGCTCCTCTTCCACTTTTTGGAAGAATTTGTGAGGAATTGCTATTGATTCTTGAAATATTTTGTTGAATTCACAGGTGAAGCCATCTGAGCCTGGACTTTCCTTTGTGGGTAGTTATTTGATTCTAATTCAATCTCTGTATTTGTTATTCAGGTCTATTCAGATTTTCTATTTCTTCTTGAGTCAGTTTTGGTAGTTTGTATCTTTTAGGAATTTGTCTATTTCACCTTAGTTCTATAGTTTTTGGACATACAATTGTTCATAGCATTCTTTCAAAATTCTCTTGATTTCTGTAAAGTCGGTAGTAATGTCCCCTCTTTCATTTCTGAGTCTAGTAATTTGATTTTTCTCTCTTTTCCTTTTTTTAAAAAATATATTTTATTGATTTTTTACAGAGAGGAAGAGAGAGGGATAGAGAGTCAGAAACATCGATGAGAGAGAAACATCGATCAGCTGCCTCCTGCACACCCCCTACTGGGGATGTGCTCGCGACCAAGGTACATGCCCTTGACCGGAATCGAACCCGGGACCCTTCAGTCCGCAGGCCAACGCTCTACCCACTGAGCCAAACCGGTTTCGGCTTTCTTTTTTTTCTTGGTCAATCTAGATAAAGGTTTGTCAACTTTCTTCACCTTTTCAAAGAACCTACTTTCTCTCTTACTCTTACAGGGTTTTTCATTGTACGCGCTTTGTTTACAGCCACTGTTTATTGAGTGTCCTCTGCATGGTGACTACTTGATCCTCATCTCATTGAATCCTTGAAAAACCACACATAAAACAGATGTAACTGGCCACACTGTCAAATGAGAAGCCAGAGGTGAAACACTTGGCACCAGCCATGCAGCCAGTGACCTGGGGTTCCAGTTCAGGTCTGAGTGTCTGGCTCCAAGCCTATGGCTTCTCACTACAGCAGGAGACCTCCCCTGTTCCACTTTAGGCTTCACTTTCTGCTGCTGTGGCTTGTTTTCTGATTTATAAGGGTAAGAGCTGTGGGTCACCATTCCTTCTCATCACCTGTCAGTGGGTTTCAGCCTGACCGGGTGGGCCCGTTAAGCATATCCCTGCCGCTCTCAGCTTTGGTTCAGTGGATCTGGGCTTCGGCCCACTCAACTGCATTATTATCTAGCACCCCAATGATTGTGATGCTAGGGTCCCTGACAACACCCGAGTAACCTGTATTTGTCCTTGGAAACTCCTCGCCTCCACTGGGTACTGGCCCCCAGGAAGTTGCTGGTTCCTATGGCCTCTGTTTGCCTGGCTTCTGCTTCCCTAGTGCTTCCCCTGGGGTAGGGGGGCAAGGATGAAGTAGGCCTTGGGTGGGAAGCCATTTCCTCTCTGCTTTATAAACATTTGCAAGAAGTTGTAACAACCACTCCCCCACCTCAGTCTGCCTAAAGTTCTCTCTGAGGTAATAGAGTGTAGGACCTTCAGGGGTTAATTAGTAGGCTTGGAGTGTATCATAGGCAGTACACACACACCCTGCCCCCCATGGAGGTGAGGGAGCAAGGGTGGGGGGGAGAAAGTGACACTGAGCTGTGACAGGCTTCTCATTTTCCTGGAATGTGGCTCCCAAAAGGTCTTGTATTTTTCAGCATTTCTGACTCTGGGGCTGTGTAAACATCACGTGGGGGGTTTGCTGCATCTGAGAGACCAAAGGAGTTAGTAAGGGGGAGGGTGAGAACCTCCATCAGGGAGAGAAGGGCAAATGGGAGATGGAGAATTCGAGCCAGAGAGGGAGAAAGGAGAGGGAAATCCGGGGGTCCTGTGAAAACAGGACTCGTGGTGAGCTGTGCGGGAGGGAACAAAGGCCAGCAGGCTCCCACTAACAGTGTGAGGCTCTGGGGAGGCCGGGAGCCTGTGGAACAAGAGGGCCGAGGGGCCGGCTTGGATCAGGAGCCCTGTCAGTGGCGTGGGAGGGGAAGGAGTGGCTCCTGGACCCCTAACCTGTGCCCGTTTCCCTGGCTGCTTTTAGCTTGTAGCTGGGGGGCCTGCAGCGCCTGCTGGAGCCTGGCTAAGCAGGGGGAGTGAGGGAGAGGTGGGCTTTCCTCTTGTGGGGCCTGGTGAGCCTGGCAGCGAGGCTTGCAGCCCCCTGTCTCTTGGGCATCAGCCTTTGCCTGAGAGAAGCTGCTGGTCCTGAGGGAGGCCCTGAGATGCCACCCGAAAACCCACCATCGCTCCTGCCTGGCTCTCCCTGGCAGCTGAAACTCAGTCTTACCCTGAGCCTCCAAGCCATTGACTTGGAATCATTTCCAGAGCCTGGATGTCCTGAGCGGGGGGCCTTGGGCTCAGCTGAATCTTGACTCTGCCATTTACCTGCTGTGTTATATCAGCCAAGTCCCTCACCCTCCAAATATGGTCTTCTCATTGGTATAAAAATGGCGACATTGATGTCAACCAATCTTGCAGGATTTTTAGAGAAAGCCCTGGCATGTGATAGGCTTTTTCTCAATAGATGAGAACTCTTGCTCTATTATCTGAGACCCAAGGATAACTAACAGCTGAGTGTCCCAGAAATCCACCAGCCAGCAGGCCTGGCCAGCCCCACAAGAATGACCATGGCCCACACTCCCTTCCCCTCTCCCCTCATTGATTCTTCCACCTGCAGTCACCTGCTGGCCCCTTTGGTCACCTGCTGGCCCCTTCATTCTCCTCTCTGCCCAGGATCTATGAGGTCCCATGCCCCCTCTCTGAGGGTTCTGGCTCCTGGCTGATGAATGATTTGGCCAATTGTCTCCCCGCTCTGATGGGGGTGTGGGGCAGGACACATTAGAAGCAGAGGTGTGTGTGTGTTCTGGGCCACAGCGAAGCACAGAGCAAGTCACAGATTAACCCCCTGGCCTGTTTCCGCCTGCTGGGCCAGGGCACCCAAGCGAGGGTGTCCAGAGGTGCCTGGGTTCAAACCGGGTTCTGTTCAAGGAAGCAGGGGAGGAAGGTCACTCGTGGGTCATACGTGATTGGAGGAGCAGCTGAAAAGCTCCAGTGCCCCCTCCTGCACTCGGAAAATCACTCGGGCTTGAATTCCATCGTTAATGCCCGGTTTACAAAGATCCTCTATCCTGGCACAGACAGGATCCGTTTAATCTAATTCTTACAACAACAATAAAAGGTAGGCATTAATATAATCCCTCAGGGCAGGGGAGGAAATGGGCCGAGATGGTTGAGCAACGTGCTCACCCAGGAAGGTGATGGAAGCAGGACCCAGGATAGTGGACCCCAACTCTGGGAGAGCCTCGAGGGGAGAGTGTGGCCTGGAGGTGGTGTGGCAAGGAACCCGACCCAATGCTCACGCTCTGTGTAGAGAGGCAAGTCTTTTTGTCTTTGTGGCTTGGCCTCCTAACCTGTAAGAGTCATAGAAACAGCCCCTTCACCCTGTAACATTATTTCGAGAATTAAACGAGTGAATGCATATAAAGTGCTTAGATCAATAAATAAATATTTAGCAACTGTTATTATCGCCCTTCTGTCCTGGGGTTCCAGGACAGAAGCTGCAGTCGGGTTGTTTGGCGGAAGTTCTGCATTACCAAGCCTGCCTGAACCTCTGGGGAAAACAATTGGAATAGTCCCCACTGTCCTGGGCTGACTTGTGAGGTGGCAAGCTCTCAGCAGCCGTCCTGTGCTGTGGGAAGGAGGTTGGACTGGGGCAGTCAAGGCCTTCTTTGTTCTAAGATTTTGGAGCCCTTGAGGCAGAACTGGATTTGTTTCCTGCCTCCCCTGCTTACAGCTGAGGGATCTCCGACTGTTTTCTGAAGTGCCCCGATTCTCAGTTTCCCCATCTATACACCTGGGTGGTACAGACCTCCCTGCAGGGTTGTGGTGAGAATTAAACTGTCTGGATTTGAAGAGTGTTTCCAGTTCCTGGCGCACAGTAGCCAGTGGTTTGTGACAACTGTGGTTGTGGCGGTGGCATCGTGGCTCTTATCATTCGACGCTGAGTCTGCCTGTGTCCAGGTGATGCTTCCAGAGCTGGAATCCCGGTGTGTCCCACCTGTGTCACCCGTTCCCTGGGCCATGTCTGTTTGCTGAGCTCCCCGAGCAGTCTGCAGTCTTCCTCCGCTGCTCTTTCCGTCTGAGCAGCCCTCGTCTGATTCCCTGGTGCATCTGCGGACTTCCCCAGCTGAATCTCTTCCCTTCCAAGGACTTAATTCTTTTTTTTTTTAAACATATTTTTATTGATTTCAGAGAGGAAGGGAGAGGGAGCGAGAGATAGAAACATCAATGACGAGAGATAATCATTGATTGGCCGCCTCCTGCATGCCCCCTACTGGGGATCGAGCCCGCAACTCGGGCATGTGCCCTTGACCAGAATTGAACCTGGGACCCTTCAGTCCGCAGGCCGACGCTCTATCCACTGAGCCAAACCAGCGAGGGCCAAGGACTTAATTCTTCACCTGTCCTCTGGCTCTCATTCCGACCCTTATTCTGTGTCTTCTTTAGGACTGACTTAAATATTTTTATTTATTTATTTTGAAATGATTTTAGACTTACAGGAAGTATGCAAAAATGGCACAAAGAGTTCCCATGTACCCTTTGCTCAATTTCCCCTAATGTTGACCTCTTACAGAACCATTGCACAATTACCGAAACCAGGAAATAAATATTAATCGGATGCTATTAACTAATCTACAGACCTTAGTAGAATTTGGCCAGTGTTTCCATTACCACCCCTTTTCGGATCAGGATCCAATTCCGGACCCCACATTTGCTTTAGTCCCATGTCTCGTTAGCCTGCTGCAGGCTGAGACAGTTCCTTAGTTTTGCTTTGTTCCTCTGGCTCTGGCTCTTCTGAAGAGCACCGGTCAGCTCTTTTGTAGAATGCCCCTGAGTTTGGGTTTATTTGATTTTCTGTTTCCTTCATTCCTTCGACATTTATTAGTTGGAATTCTGCTGTATAGAATTATCCCTTATTCCCCGTTGGTTTATTTATTCAATTCTTTTTTAAAAATAGGTTTTTATTGATTTTAGAGAGAGAGGAAGGGAGAGGGATAGAGAGTTAGAAACACCCATGAGAGTGAAACATCATTGATCATCTGCCTCCTGCACACCCCCTATTGGAGATTGAGCCCACCACCTGAGCATGTGCCCTGACTAGGAATCTTGGTTCATGGGTTGATGATCAACCATTGAGCACAATGGCTGGGCTATTCAATTCTTTATTTATGTCAGTATGGAGCTTGGATATGCACTTGATTTTATAGTGTAACCATTATTTTTCTTGGATCAAATTGACCTAGTTATTGCTATTGGAATTTCTTTAAGTTCTTGACCTCTTTTATATACTCCCTACTAGGGGTTTCCAGAGAAACAGAACCATATGGGAAAGGCAAGTTTGAAATCTATAGGGCAGGGTGGCAGGCTGGACACTCAGGTAGGAGTTGCTGTTGCAGACTTGAGGCAAAATTTCAAATCCAGGAGAGTTTTTTTTTTGCTTTTTAACTGACCAACAGTATTGAGAGTAATCTTTTTAATTTAAGGTCAGCTGATTGTACATATTACCCACATCTCAAAATATTTTTAGGACCCTTGCTGGTTTGGTTCAGTGGATAGAGCATTGGCCTGCGGACTGAAGGGTCCCTGGTTCAACTCCAGTCGGGGGCACATTCCTGGGTTGTGGGCTCGGTCCAATGTGCAGGAGGCAGCCAATCAGTGATTCCCTCTCATTACTGATGTTTCTATCTCTCTTCCTCTCTGAAATCAATAAAAATATATTTAAAAAAAAGAAAAAATACCTTTATGCATTACCTAGATTAGTGTTTGATTAAATACTAAAAGTCTAGCCAACTTGACACAGAAAACTAACCATCACACCCACCCATTCCATGGGAAGCATGCAAATCATTTACCTTTTCACATGTCAACATGGGTGGGCGGGTGGAGAAAACAGGGGTCCCATCAGGCTGCATAGGGATGAAAGTACGCCATTCTGTTCCAGGCCTTCTTAGTTTCCAGACTTGACCTTTGATTCCTGCCCTCTGTGAGAGTTTGGGCAAGTCCCTCCTTTCACCTGTAAGGTGGGAGAATCATTACTGTCCTGGGCGGGTGGGGGGAATCCGAAGAAGGATTTTAAATGTCTGCCTTGGAAGCCTGAGTGGGGACACCCCCTCCACAGGGCTCGGCTTCAGGTACCTCCCAGGACTTGCAGTCAACCTCTGGGGACACACCTGGGGCACCCCTCTGCTCCAGGAGAGGCGAAGGTGCTGTAGGCGGCAGTTCCTCTGAACTGATCAGTTTGGAAGAGGGTAATCAGAGAGACCAAAGTGGGTTAACCACAGAGCCCAGGCAGGAATTGTGGCTGTGGGTGCGCGTGCCTGTGTGTGTGTGTGTGTGTGTGTGTGAAATATCCTGAGGTCACATGGGGAATAATTGGAGATGCAGGGAGACCTCTGGGACTGATTTTATTCTTTTAATTCCACAAAACAGGCCAAAAGATCTCATTGTTTTACTCACCATCATTATTCTGCATCCCAGCTAGCCACCACCACAGCCCTGCAAGGGGGTCCCAGCTGCCGAGCAGGGCTCCTGAAGTTCTTTGGGCTGCTGGAGGGTGGGGGTGGGGGTGG
This sequence comes from Cnephaeus nilssonii, assembly GCF_951640355.1. Lineage (NCBI taxonomy): Eukaryota > Metazoa > Chordata > Mammalia > Chiroptera > Vespertilionidae > Cnephaeus > Cnephaeus nilssonii. The sequence continues at coordinate 21,222,208 of NC_137081.1, read as the reverse complement.
GGAAGAGAGGCCTGGCTTTCCCAGAATTGGAGAAGGAGATGTGGGAACTAGGGAGTAGGGGGAAACCCTGATATATCCCAAAGACCTCCCCTGCTGAGAGGGCCTTGGCCTTCCCCCACCTTCCTGTGTGCCAACTGTCCTCCTTTCCATAAGGGGAAACTGAGGCCCAGGTAGTTCCTGCTTCAGTAGAGGAGTAGGTGCCAGATACAACCACGGAGGGCAACCAGATCATTTTCTTAGTCTTCATGGAGGACAGTTGAGGAGGAGACAGATAGGAGCCACAGCTGGGGGGTGGGTTAAGTCTGAGGGGGTGCCCCCTGATGGTGGGGAGACAGGGAGGGGCCCAGGGACTGAGGAGCAGCTGGGAGCCCTGGACTGGGATCTGGAGGAAAGTGGTGTGTGGCAAGGGGAGGGCCCAGCCTTCCTGCACTGGTGGTGTGTGTCTCTAGGGGGCAGGATGATGCGCCGAGCTGCAAGGACATGGAGAGTCCTATCCTGCCTGGCACTGACCTGGGGAAAAACAGCGCAGGCCAACTGTGCCCCCTAAGACATCTCTTCTCCCGCCACCCCGGAGTCCCCCTCTGTGAGCCCAGCCTCGGGGCGGTGGGATGACGGTGCCTAGCTCCAGGAGATGGGACTGGTGGCGGTAGCATCCTTGGGCAGTGAGCTCCTCCAGCCCAGCCTCAGTTTCCTCATCTGTAAGATGGAGATGATGAAAACAATCTCTAGCTTGCTGGGTTGCTGTGAAGAGCTTTGGAAATGCTGCACTTTGAAGGGTGAATGCCCTGCTCCTGGCTGGGATGTGAGGTGGGGGGGTCTCCTTTGTGTGAAGTTGGCACTCCTCCTGCACGCCCCCACCCCATGCACTGGCTGCTGGAGGGTGGGGGTGGGGAAGAGTGGAGGGGAGTGGGGTCTCCCAGGACCCCTGCACAGGAGTGGGTCCCTCCCCCACAGGGAGTCCTGCCACTGCTCTCTGCAGCTGCTTCTCCACTTCCCTCTCCCTCCTCCCTCCTCCCTCCTCCCTCCTCCCCCACCTCCCCACACGTAAGGATGATAAACTCCCCGCCAGCTCTGAATAGGGCCTGACCTCAGCGGCGAGGCATCTCCCCTCGCCCCCCACCCCAGCCGCCAGCCCTGCATTCCTGGGGAGGATGAGGTTGGGCTGCCGCCACTCACCCCTCTCAGCCTCCTTTGTCCTGGCCGCTGCCCACCTAGTCCAGTCTCATCGGAGCCTTGAGTACCGAAGGGCCCAACTATGGATCTCAGATAGGATAGTTAATAATAATAGCAGTAAATAACAACAACAATAATAATAACAACAGTGGCTACCATTTATTAAGCAGTTGTACCAGATTACATGGGTCATGTCATCGAATTCTTAAAATAGCCCTGTGAGGAAGTTGCTATTCTTCTTCCAGTTTTAGCTTGGACAAGGAGGGCAGGAGGGGGGTCCTGAGGCTCAGAGAGGTCTAGCTACTTGCCCAGCCTCACACAGTTAATGAATGGGTGGATCCAGAACCCCGGTGCTGCTGAAGTGCCAACACCCCCTCTCTCCATCCCCCCCAACCCCTCCCAGCAGCCTTAGGCTCCCATAACCCTGGTTCTCAACACGGGACCATGGTCTTGAGAGAAGATGCAAGAATGGGAGGAAGACTTGCTCTAGGAGCGGGGCCTCCCTGGGATGTCTCAGCTGCCAGGAAAGATGGATGGGGACCTCCTGGGTGCTGAGAGCTTTGAGAAGAAGGTTTATCATTAACACCCCCTCCCGCTTCCTAAATGTGTCAAGTTAGAAACCCAGGCAAGCTGGCAGCCCCTCTCCAGGGCACTGCCCTAACCCTTTGTCTTCTTTTATTAACATTACTCCGTGAACCTCACATTTTGAGAATATACTCATTCCCCCATTTGTATCAATCAAACACATTTGACTACCAGCTAGAACTTCCAGGAGGCATGGAATAACCTATATTTCCACACTAGTTGGTATATTCCAGCCCAGAGCTCAGAAGTGTGATGTTTTGAGGTTCTGACCAAGGCCTATAGCCTTCCATTTCTACCTTCCACGTCCCCTAGCGGTCTAACCTCCATTCAGCTTGCTGTAATCTTTCCCTTTCTGCTACTTCTGTGTAACAGCTGTCCAGGCACCCCAAACCTATTGCGCAGCCAAGGCCCTCCCTGCCTTCTCTCCAACACACACATATTCTTGTCTTCCTTTCCAACTCTTTCATTGCTTTATGCTCCTGCTCAGCTTGTGACCTGCCTGCCTTTGAGGCTCAACTAGCAGGCTTGACTGGGTTCAAATCCCAGCTCTGCCATCCACTGGCCTTGGAGCCTCGAGAAGTCATGTATCCTCTTTGAGTCAGTTTCCCCATATGTAAAATGGGCACGATGATGTCCACCTTGGAGGGCTGTGGGAGGATTGGAGATAATGGAAGCACGGAGCCTTGGATAAGCGCTGTTATACCTCACCACCATCACTGTCCATGCCAGTCTCCGCCCGCTACAGCCCTGGTGGCTGGTGTCTCAGGGCGGCTGCACACCCGCATATGCAGGATGCAGACGAGAGTTTGCGCAGAGGGCGGGTGACTCCGTGTGGGACTGTGTGTCAGTTTCCCTGCAGGGAGAATCGGGTGAGCTTGCTGCTTTCCCAACTGCTGTCAGGCGTATTCGTTCTCCATCTACCATATCAGTCATCACCATCCTACGCTATTACTTCATTTAAAAAAAAAAAAGATTTGCTTTTTTAACCTTTTACTCATTCTAATGATTGAGTTTATGGGCTTAATCTACAATTATACATTCTTAATTCCTTCCTAAGTACAAAAATAATAAAATAAGATTGTTGAGGCATGCTTCCAATTAAAGTCATCTTGTATACCACACTTTAGGAAACATGGATGAGACGAACCCCACCCCTTTCTATTTTTTTGTAGTCAATGCTTTCTTTATTTTTAAAATATACTTTTATTGATTTCAGAGAGGAAGGGAGAGAGAGAGAGAAACATCAATGATGAGAGAGAATCATTGATCGGTTGCCTCCTGCATGCCCCACATTGTGGAGATGGAGCCCACAATGCAGGCCCACAATTTCCTGTGCCCTGACAGGGAATTGAACTGTGACCAGATTCTTAGGTCGATGCTCAACCACTGAGCCACGCTGGCTGGCCTGTAAATTCTTTATTATGGGAGATTTAAAACATACAGAAATAGCAAGAATAGTATACTGAACTCCTTTGTACCCACCCCCCTGCTTCAACAGCTATCAACTTTTTGCTGTTTTTCATTCATCTGTGCTCCACACTCTCCCCCCTTATTTTGCTGGAGTGTTTTTATAGCCACTCTCAGACATTATATCATTTCACTGTAAATACTTCAGTATGTATCATTAATAGATAAGGGCTTTTAACGTTAACATTACCATAATACCATTATCACTCTCAACGTAATTAATAATAATTTCTTTAGAGCAGCTAATACCTAGTCTGTGTTCCATCTTCTCTGATTATCTCAAAAATGTCTTGTTTCAGTTGGTTGGTTTGAATCAAGCAGATGAACTTGGAAAGTATGCTCTAGCCTCTCCATTTCTACAATAGCCACACATCTACATATGTCATTGCCTGTCTTTTCACCGATCAACTGATGACCTGGGATCTCTCTCTCCTTAGTTCCTGTCCCTCTCCTCTCCCTTCATCGTGCCCTGTCCACCCAGCTGTCAGATCCAGAGCCCAGCCGCCCTCTCACTCTCAGCTACTCCTCTCTGGCCTTGGCCTGCCCTTCCCATCGCCTTGTCCCCAGGAAGGAATGGGGCTTTGGAAGGAGAGACTGGCACCTGGGGGTGAAGTTGGCAGGGGAAGGGGAAGCTCATGTGCCTGTCTCCCTCAATGCCTCATCTGATAAATACCAGGTCCCTCAGATGTCCATGTAAGGCCGCCTGGCTTGCTCAGAGCAGGGGCCAGTGGGCAGTGCCGGAGGAGCTGGCCAAAGGGGCCGGCCGCGGGGTCACGCGGCTCTGGGGAGCACTGCTGCCTTGTGGGGTAGCTGGCTGGGGGTGGCCAAGGCTTCGTGGGACACAACCCCTCTTTCAGCTGCATTCCCTACGGTGGCCCCACCCCTGTGCCCCTGGGCCCTCTGCTTTCATTGCCAGCCAAGGTCCTGCCCTCTCTGGGCTGGGTCCGTTGGACTCAAGCTTGGGATGCTTTTCTGATCCTCCCTGATCCCATGTTCTTGGGGCTGGGAAAGTTGTGCCCCAGAGTTCCTGAGGCCTGTGGCCTTCCTCTCCTCCCCTCTCCTTGCTTCCTTCCGAGGCCTCGTGCTCAGATCTGCCGGCTGGCGGGATTGTGTCCTGGGCAATCGAGGGGAAGGGAGTACTTGGGTCCTCTCCCAGCGCTCTCCCTGCGATCCGGGGCACCTCTGGGGAAGCTACAGCCCTTCCCATGGCCTCACTGTTCTGTGAGGAATGCCCACAGCTCTTGACCTCAGTGACTGAGTCGCCGAGGGGGACCCTTGAGAGTTAGGTGTGAGGTGTGTGTATGTGCGTGTGTGTGTGTGTGTGTGTGTGTGTGTGTGCACAGACTTTAGAACGGTGGCCCTAGAACATGGATTGGGTTACAAGGAGGGAAAGAGACTGATGTGAGGGCTGCCTGGGGTCACCAAGGTCCTACAGGACTTTCATTTCCAGCTCCTTGCCTCTGTGTACGACCACATCTCTCCCTGCTGCCTCTTGCCTTTTGGTATCTCAGGGCCCACCATCATGTCTTTCTCCTTTCCTCTTTCTCTTTCTCTCTCTCTCTCTCTCTCTCTCTCTCTCTCTCTCTCTCTCTCCCTCTCTCTCTCTCCTTCCTTCCTTCCTTCCTTCCTTCCTTCCTTCCTTCCTTCCTTCCTTCCTTCCTTCCTTCCTTCCTTCCTTCCTTCCTTCCTTTCTTTTCTTTCTTACCTGAGGATTTTTGCCCATTGATTTTTAGAGAGAGTAGAAGGGAGGGAGGGAGGGAAGGAGAGAGAGAGGGAAACATCATGTGAGAGAGACACATTGATTAGTTGCCTCTTGCATGTGCCCTGACTGGGGCTGAGGATTGAACCTGTAGCCCAGGTACATGCCCTTAACTGAGAATCAAACACATGTTCCTTCGGTGTGTGGGCCAGTGCTCTAACCACTGAGCAACCAGCCAGGGCCACCGCTATGTCTTTTTATCTTTGCTTTCTCTCTTTTGACTTTTCTTTCTGTGTCTGTGTAACTCCCCCCCACCCCTCGCCACTTCTTCTATGGCCCTCAGGATTCTCTATGTTCATCTCATCCTCTGGGTCCTGCCTTATTTCCCAAGTCTCAGCCCTTCGTCCAGCCCTCCTTGTTCCCCCTCCCCCTTGCCCTAACAATGGTGTGATTGGGTTGTGGAGAGACTGGTGAGATGAGTTGCCCGAACTTCCCCTAGTAGGAGGGCTCCTTTAGCTCTCCCCAGGTCTGTCCCGACCGTGTGTTTACTACCAGAGGCCATAGAGGGTGTGTGTTTGCCCAGCCTGGAGGGACTGGAATGCAGGAAGGACAGGTTGTACTTTAGCCCACTTCTCAGCCCGAACGCAGAACTTCCCTCTTTCTTGTGTGGATGTCTCTGAGGGGAAACTGAGGCCCACAGTGGGCCTGGGGTCCCTGGAGAGGGAGATGCAGAATGGAAGGGAGCAGGCAGGCCCCTGGCCAAGGTGTCTGAACTGGCGGCGCCGGCGTCCGGGGCTCCTTCTGGATGGCGCTGCGGGTGGGTGGAATCCACAGGGGTGAGACACTGAGGCCGGAACGTGCCGAGAATGCTTGGGGCCGCTTATCTCGGCCAGGAATGCACTGCGGTATTATTAGCCGGCAGCCTCTCGCCTTTGGACTAACCACCCCGGTAGCATGGCAGACACCTGTCCAGCTCTGCCTGCCCGGACCACCCGCGGGTGTCTGCGTAAATCTCCCGTGGCTGGAGTTCACGCGTGTGCCTATGTGTGTGAACTTGTGTGCATGCATGGGAGAGTGCATGTGTGAGTGTGCATGGATCCATGTGTAAATGTGTGTAGGGGCATGTGCCTGTGCGGGTACAAGTGTGCATGTGTCAGTGTAGATCTTTAGGGGCCTTTAAGCATGGGAGTCTGTGTGCAAACACAGAAGCAAGTGTGTGTGTGTGTGTGTGTGTGTGTGTGCGCGCGCATTTGCTTGTGTGGAGTGTTGGGTATCTGTGCATGCATGTGTGCACGAGTGTGTATGAGTCAGTGTGGGTGTGCATGATTGTGTCTGTGTCTGTGTGTGCCCCTGCCTGGGGGAAGCAGGAAGCCCAGGGGGCCTAGGGAGTGGGAGGGAAGTAAGGGACTGAGGGGAGGCTGATGACCCTGCCAGGGCATGATGAGAGGCTGGGAGGCTGGATGGGGGGACGGGGACAGTAGGCGGATGTGCAGGGCCTGCAAGAGGGGTTGCTGGGGCTCTTGGCACTTGGGGCCACTCCCCTTGATTGCAGTCTCCAAGGCTGCATGGTAAAAAGTCCCAAGACCTACCCCTATCATTCACTAGCCTTGTGACCTTGGGCAAGTTACTTAACCTCTATGAGCCTCAGTCTCCTCTGTATAATGGTGATAATCATAGTACCTGCCTAGCAGAGTCATTGGGGAAAAAAACCCTGTGCCTAGAACACACTAAGCACTGGATGAATGATAACACATGGCCACCACCAGCATGATTACGGACCCCTCTGTCCTATCTTGCATCTGGCCTTGGCAATCCCTCTCTGGCTGGGAACCCCAGGCAGGATGGGAGACCCCCAGCTGATTCCTCTCATGGTGATGAGATAGAAGTCCAGAGAGGGCACAAGATAGGCCCAGAGTCACCACGGAGCCAGGTGAAGCCCTAAGGATCCAGGCCCCTGGCCCCTGGCAGCTCTGGTCACCATGTTGCACTGCCTTGTTAATATTCCTGGCAGTGCCAGGCTGGGGGGTAAGGAGAGTCTCTCAGGCTTTCTCACCCGGGCCCACCCCAGACAGCTCAGGACCTATCTGTTCACCATGCGGCTTCTTCCAGGACTGAGTTCCCACGTCTTGTCTTAATGGCCCTCCTATGAGACTTCTGCTGTTGAGCTCCTCGATCCCAGCATGAATCCTGATTGTCCGACAGAGAGGAGCAGGGCCCAAGGAGCCCCAGGAGCCTTGCTTCCTCCCCCAGTTCTGCCCAAGAGAGCTGGCCATCTCATTCTGGACTTAGGTCCTTGCCTCTGCGTGGGCCACCCCAGCTCCACCTTCTGCTCCCAACGCCAGCCGGACAGGAAGGGAATTCCTAGGAAGCATCGGGCCCATTTAGAGCTGGGCCCCTACCTGCCCTCGCTCTGCCCCTGCCAGCACATCTTACATCCTTCTAGGCCTCCCTGGAACTCCCAGGTGCCAGGATGGCTGCCTCCCTGGGGTAGCAGGCCCAGGGCATGGCCAGGAGTATGGAGGTGGGAGCGGGCACTCTGGCGCCTGGGCAGAGGCAGGTGGGGTCTGCCAGGATCCCTTATCCTGGGCAAGCTGAGATTGCCCGAGATGCCTGCCAGACAAGACTTGTTTTTTTATAACCACCATCGACTACCCGGAAGAAGAAGAAGGAAAAAAACACTCAACAACAACAAAACAACCACCAAACTTTTTGTTGTTGGAATCTGCTGTTCATGGCCGATTGGCTGTACATTATTAAACAGGCAGCTGGCGCTCTGCCAGGGAGGGTGCTTGAGCCAAGACTCACAGCCTGAACACAGTGTTCCTGCGACAACAGTCTCCGTGGGGTCCCTGGGGAGGAGCACCCAGAGGAAGGGGCTGCCGCTGTGGCGCTTCACCCTGCTCATCTTTCCCGCCCCGGCCTCTGTTCTGGTCATCTCTCCGAGAGCAGGACCGTGCTCACCTGGAGCCCAAGCATCCTTTACCTGGGCCCCGTGGTCCCTCACCACCCAGAGCCGCTCCTTCTCTCCTTGTGGTTGAGTGGACAGGCTCCTGCGTCCCTCCCCGTGCAGTTGAGGCCCATGCCGGTTCCCCGGGGGCAAGTGTGATGCAGGGGCCTGGGCACTGGGTGCGAGCTGGACACCTGGTTCTAGGGTTGACCCTGCTGAGCTCCTTCTTATGGCGGCATTGGGCCTCCCTATTTGGCCTCCCCAGTCCTCAGTGTCCACGTCACTACAAGGAGAGGAGTGGGCTGGGCTGCTCTGAATTCTTGTCGGCATTTTGTGAGCCCTGATTGAGTGGCCCCAGTAGAGCCTGGGGTGGTTGTTTCCCAGAGTTTGGAGCCCTTCTTGCCCCCTCACATCATGGAGCATGTCTCAAGCAAGCCCTGTGGGAGGGACGGGCCACTGGCCCTATTCACTCTGTTGACAGTCCCTCCGGCCACCTTTAAGCTGACCAGGGTAAAGGCCAAAGGTCTGAAGGCGACATCAGTGAGAGAGCAAATGGGGGGTTCTGGAGTTGGGGTGACTGCCATCTTGGTGAAGCCGACACGACACGGGTGCACAGATAAAAGCGCAGTATTAGGATCCCGGTCATGCCAGGGTGGGCCGCTGCCTTCCACAGGGTCGGGCTGCTGCCAGCATGCGTGTGGCTCATTAGTTTGGGAACCGAGCCTTAAGGATCTCTCTCTGAACCTCTTAGAGCTAAGATGGCCTAGCCGTTGAGAGTACAGACTGGGATTCAGTCCTATCACCACCACTGCTTCTTTGCTGTCTTATTTTTATTGACTTGGGGCAAGTGACTTCCCTCTCATGTTGGAGCCTCTTCAGTGAACAAGAGCAGGGTTAGGATAACATGTACTCCCAGGGCTGTGTGAGGGGGGAGTGAGTGTGTGTGCAGCTTTATCACAGGGCCTGGCACACAAGTGCTCATTGGTTAGGCTTTAAGTGCTCCCTCCCTCCCTCCCTCCCTCCCTCCCTCCCTCCCTTCCTCCCTCCAGCACTCCAGCACTCGGTTCTTTCCCTTCACATGGCTCAGCCGTCCTCATGTGTTCGTGTTGTTGTTGGTTTGGTGTCTCTTTCCTCCTCCTGACCAAGTACTCCTTGAGGGCAGGCGCTCTGCTCTGTCCGGCTTTGCTCATGTTCCACCCGCCACCCAGCACACGGCCTGGCCCACTGCAGGCGCTTACACTGCATTTGTTGAGTGAATGGGTGAATGAATGAATGAGTGAGGGCCAACTGGAAACGGACCAGACCCAGAGGAACACCTGGAATGTGGAAAGATCCAAAAACTGTGAAAGAGCTGGGACTGTCCAGCCTGTGAAGCAACTACTCTGGGAGCCTGTGAGCATGAGTAAAGAGAGAGAGAGGTTTGAATGCACTTTGAAGGGATCTGCTTGCTGAAGCAGAACCAGGAGCCACAGGAGGCAGGTTTCCACTCCGGCAGGAGCTCTTGGGTGTGGGAGGGAACCTGAGGGCTGGAGAGTGCAGGGCTGGCTGAGCTTCTGCCAGGCCCAAGGAGAGCCCTGCATTGGACAGGGTGCGGACTAGCCAGGCCCCGAGGTCCCATGTGCTTCCATGCTGTGCTCAGTTAGAAGAGTAGTAGCAATCGGCTGAAGTCTCTGAACTTCAGTTTTCTCATCTAGAAAATGGGATTAATTATGATCACTATCCATAGGGTTGTTAGGAGGTTAAAGTGAGTGAATATCCATAAAGCTCCAAGAACAGTGCCTGGCACACGGAAAACAGTAAATCTGAATGTTTATTAAACAGGGCCAAAGAGATATATAGGAAGGAGAGATGAGCTGTGACTGTGGGATGGGGAGGGGGTGATGGCTTCTTTGAAGGAATAGGATGTGGGGGGAGTATGGAGGGAGCATGGAGGGCTGCTCTGTGCTAGACTCTGCGCTCAGAGTGGTTAAGTCACTTCCCTGAGGTCACACAGGCAGTGGGTGGGGTGGCCAGGCTTCAGACGTGGTAGGCAATTCCAAAGCCTGGACTCTCTCTCCTCCGCTCCTGGGCTTTGGTAGGATGGGGCCAGGTCTCTGTGAGTCTCAAACCCGGGAGGGATAGCACCTCATTTCAAGGTGGAGCAAAGTGATTACTGTTACTATCTGTGGGGTGAAATCTAAGTCCCCAGGAGGGAAGTCTTCAGCTCTCTCCAACCCTGAAAGTGCTCTAGAATTTAAAAAAAAAAAAAAAGGATGGGGAGAGGGTGAGTGGTGAAATTTTGGCAGTTCATTGCCACAGAGCAAAGGGCAAGGAGAAACTGTCCTAAGAGGAACATGGGAGGAAAGAGGTTAGATGTTAAGGAAAAGGAAGGGTGAGATGAGTAGTAGAATGAAGGGTGCTGGAAAGGGAAGCAGATACACTAAAGAGTGAGGAGGTGGGAGAAGGCCATGCAGGTGATGAGAGGATAGAGAGGAACTCAGGTTTAGTGGGAGTTGGGCCAGTGGGCAGCTCCAAATTTTGGGCAAGGGCCTGGCTGGGGCCAGTCCTCACAGGGATACTGGGCAGTGGCAAGGGATGTTTTGACAAGCACACAAGCCAGCCTGGGACAGCATGTGGGGAGCCAAAAGTTCTGCCACTGGCCCAGCTCCTTGTTTCCTCCAGACTGGCAGCCGGCTTAGCTAAAGGTCAGCTCTCGTGCTGGGCCCAGCATACTCCCCACTGACCTGCACCACAGGCCTGGCCTTGTCAGGTTGCTGTCCTGTCCTTAGCAGCTGCTCAGCTTCGGGCTGTTTCTGCTTCTTGGACATTCAGAGATAAATGGGAAATAGTCCCCGGCTTCAAGGAATTCACAAATGAAGGGGCAGAGAGACAATGGAGGTAGTTTATCATGTATTTGATGATGCCTGCTGTGTCCTCTCTTTATCATCTGAAATAAAATTGGGCCCAATTTCTTTAACCTTCCTTGTGTTTTTATTCCACAAATATTTACTGAGTGTTTACTGCTGTCCTCCTCTGGATGTCCTTTGATTTATATAGTACAGAAGAGAACACATTTCTGATGATGTCTGAGCAGCATGGAGTCAAGTGCCCCTCCTTTGGTCTGGGTTCTATACCTTTATTAATATAACCCAAAGTACATTTACCTTTTGGGGGAAGTGTATCCTACTGCAGGATACAGAAAACAGAACTAAATTTCTGTTTTCATGAAATCTTAGAGCTTCCCTTACATGAACTATTATTTATTCTGTATTTTTTTAAATAACTTTTGAACCTTATTTCAGGACTTAACTCCAAGAGAAATGTTCCCTTATTAATTTTAGTCTGTTTATAAAGTCAGTTTTGCATGTCAATTCATTTCAGCATCTTAGCTCTTCTTTCTGCCTCCCCCGCCCCCCTTTGTGTACTTGGTAAACCTCCATTCTTCACCTAAGTTACTGATAAGTATGTTGGACAAGCCAGGGCAGAGGACGGAGCCCTTTGGCAAGTCAGGAAGTTGACACTGCTCTATTAATCAACACCCCTAGGAATCCACTTGGCTTTCTACTCGTCTTCAAGCATGTCATCACTGTTCCTGCCAACACCATCCTAAAATCCAGATAGTCTAGGTCTGGGGGATTCCTTGACTGTCCAGTCCAGGAACCTTATAATATTGGGGTTAGGGTGGTGGACGTAGCTCTGTGAGGGAGGTCTATGGGCTCTCTGAAAAGATCCAGACTGAAGCCAGTGATCATCGTTGGGGTTGGCCCGAGAAGAATCCTGCCTAGAAACTGAGGCAGGCTCAGAGGAGGGAGGGCCAGCAGGTGTCTTAGGAACAAGCTGTTCACAGGCTGTTTTCCCCTTGCTTTCCTGTCTTCTGATCCTCTGCCCTCAGACTAAGGTGCAGATCTGAGAGTAGGAAGCTGGAATGTAGGAGGCCTGGCCCTTCTCCCTCCCTGGGGGAGTGTGTGACAAAGGGCTAGATTGGGGGGGTGGGGGAAGTGGAGCCTCTTTCTGTATTTTGAGAGATAATGGAAATGTGTGCAAATGAGATGTAAGTAGGGGACGCTGGTGGTAAAAAGGAGGTGTCCCTGCTCCAGCCTCAGTCCAGTTTCTACCATGATGAATAGAAAGGGAAGTGACCAGTGACCTGGGCTGTGGAGTCCAGTCTCAGGAAGGGAGGGAGGGAGAGGGGCTCTGGGACAGCAGGGTGGGGCATGGCTTCTGGAGTCTGCTATGGGGGAGCCCTGGTAAGGAGGGTCCCAGGGTGTGACCCTGAGATGAAAGCATCCTGGGGAACAGCCCCAATCATCTCTGGCTGTGGAGGTGTGGGAGGGCGGTGGTCAGAAGGGGGGAGGATGCAACCCAAATGCATAGACATTGACCCAATGCCTTAGGTGACCCCCCCCCCCCCAGGGTCTGGCTCCCACCTATCTGTGTTGTGTTCAGCAGGATTCTGAGGCCCAGGGCCTCTCTCCAGGGGACCTGGGCATGTGGCCCTGCTTTCTCTGTGGTAGAGAGGGAGGAAGAGAGTGGGGGCCAAGGGCACTAGAGTGGGTGGCCCCTGCAACTCCCCTGGAGGCCACTCCTCCCCCATCCCAGGAAGATGAGTGTTTCTGGTCAACTCTTAGCCCAGCTCAGAGGAACTTCCCCTTAGTTGTGTAAAGACCTGGGAATCTGTCCCCTTGAGAGTGTAGGTCACATGACACGATGCCCTCCAGAGGGAGCCCTGAGGCCCGGAATTCCCAGTTGTGTCATGTGGTGACACAGCCTTGAGTTGGAAGACGTGGATTCAAATTCTGTCCTTTCATCAGCTGCTGTAGTTTGGGGTGAATCACTGAAGTGCTCAGAGCCCACCTCTAAGGCTGGGAAAGAATCAGAGCCACTTCCCAAGTTTTCATGGGGGCCTGCGAGGAAAAGCACGTGGGAAAGGTTCGGTGTAGGGCAGGCACTTAAATAATGATGAAAATAAAATGAAGGAGTCCCAGCTGGTTTTGCTCAGTGGATAGAGCATCGGCCTGCAGCTGAAAGGTCCCTGGTTTGATTCCCAGTCAGGGCACTGGCCGGGTTGCTGGCTCCATCCCCAGTAGGGGGCGTGCAGGAAGCAGCCGATCAATGATTGTCTCTCATCATTGATGTTTCTATCTCTCTCTCCCTCTCCCTTTCTCTCAGAAATCAATTTAAAAAAAAAAAAGAAGGAAGAAAGGAGAGTAGCCCTAGGTCAACCCCTACCCCCTACTGTGGGGGCTGAGCGGCCAGAGAAATCTGGATTCAACACTCTTGGGCCATCTTTCTCTGGACTATCTTTGTCCTTCTCTGTCTCTCTGTGTCCCTCTGTCTTCCTTTCTGTTATGTCCCCTCATTCCCCAACGAAGGGCTTAACTCAGCACCTGGCCCCGGCACACACAATTCATTTTTCCTGCTTTTCTCAATGGCCTCTCTGTGGCTCCACAGCCACCCCCACCCCAGTTCTGTCTCTTTCCTCCTTCTGGGTCCCTGTTTCTGACCCCCTCTTTGTCCCACTCTCTCTCCTCCTGGTGCTCCTGCCCTCTGTTTCTCCAGCTTCTATCTCCTGTGAACAGGCATCCATTGACTGCTCACTAGATGCCAGGCACTGCCCTGCTCCTGTTGGGTTCTGTGTGTCTCCGTGCCTCCTGCTGCTGTCTTCTCTCCCTCTGCCCCATAGGCCTCCTGCCCTCCCATCCCCCAGCTCCACTGGGCTCCAACACTGGTTTTATTCAGTTTTATGAGAAACCCCCAGGCCTACCCCTGAACGGACCAACCACAACTGGAACCAGATGTGCAGTGCTGCACATGGGGTTGGGAGGGAAGGAGAGAGGGAGGGAGGAGGGAAAGGGGTCTGGGCTGGCTCGAGGGGACTGGGGGATGGGAGATGGGAAACCCTGGGAATTCTCAGCCTTCATTGGCTAGGAGGAGGAGGGGTGGGGAGTGGAGAGAAAAGGGGCTGAGCAGGCTTCTGCACAAAGCAGTTCTCACTCTGTGTGTGTTTGTGTAAATGATGTTAGGACAGACACTGGGGAAACTGGGGGTGGATGATCATTTGTGGGACAGCTCTTGGAAATAAAGGGGAAGGCTGCTCCTCTTCTTTGAAACCCTCTAGCTCCTTGACTTCCTGTCTGTGTGGTTTCTAGAGACTTGCTGAATTCATGATTCTGTGCCCAGGTGCTGGGAAAGAGGGGGTGATGTTGGGATGAGGGGTGGTGGTGGTGGTGTGGAGCGTTTCACCACCAAAGCCTGCCTGAGAGCAGCTGGAGAAGGGTGTCTCTCAGAGTCCCCTGGATCTGCTGCAGACCTGGGTGGGTGGGACGCACCCGGGACATCGTGTATCTAATGGTCCCGTGTCTTAGCATGGTCAGTTTTTCTGTCTGTGATTATATAGCTTTGAAGATAAAAGTCTGCCAACAATGATCTTGGTACAACCTTTTGCAGAATTAAGCATTAAAAGTGCCCCTTTATTCAGTTTTTTACCAATCACCCATCTGTCCATCTCTTCACCGTTCACTTATTCATTTCACGTTTATTGAGAGTCTATTATGAGTCAACCTTGTGCTAGGCACTGGACAAACTAGGGAAGGGGAAGGAAAGATAAAAAAATCTTTCCTCAACTAACGGGACATACAGAAGTGCGCCCAATAAGTGTATATCTTGGCATTAGTAGATGAGCAAGAGCCTTGGGTGCTCAGAGGGGATGGTGCCTACCAACCGGTGTGGCTGGAGAAGGATCCATGAAGGGTGTGGTTTTTGAATTGAGCTCTGAGCACTCATGAGTAGACTCAAGAGGCAGTGCCATCACAGGGGGCTCTGGATGCCCTGCTGTAGAGCTGGGACTGGATGGTCGGGAGCAGGGGTGTCGTGGGTGTGTGTGCGGGGGGAGCAGGGAGTGTTTGATGTCAATCGGGATGACAGTGGGTGAGGGTTGGGAAGAGATGGGGAGGATGACACTTCTGCTGTGCTGTGACCCCAAAGGGGCACCTTTTATTTTCATAACGGACTCGCTACCCACCTCTAGGGGAGCCTAGATTGCTGACATGGAGTCCTCACTGCCCTCCTCTGACTAGGACTGATCCAGCCCAAGAGCAGCCCTTGGTCTGCAGGGGTGTGGGGTTAGGCAGGATAAGGCTACTAGGAGTCACCTTTGCCCCAGAGTTGGGGCTGGAGAGGGCTGGGCAGGGGTCCGGGAGGCCTGGGCCAGGTTTCCTTACTTAGTCCAACCGTCTCGGAGGGGTGTTCTGTGGGGCCTCGTTCCTTCCAGCTCTGGCAGTACCCACCGCTCACAGATTGAGGCTGCTGTCAGGGCTGGTAGGTTCTGTGATGCCAGAATTTGGGACTCTGGGAACCCAGTCTTCCTGGGAGGGGGTGAGGTCATCTTGCTCTGGTGGGGGAGGTGGGTATACTGATACCTCTACTTCCACCTTCCCCACACGCGGTCCTGAGAAGTGCCCCTCTCCCAGCCAGCCTCAAGGTTTCCCTGTTCCTGATGGGGTTGGGGAGCAGCTCTCTAATATGCTGACCATCTCCCCTGTGACGCTGGTCCCCCAAATTCTTGTCCCTCTGGACCCCTCCCCTGTCACTTTATTCTTTGGAAAGTTGAAGCCTGGGGAATGGTTTGGTTGAATTAATAAAATTGGTGAGTGTTAGAAGTGAAAAAAGATCTTGAATAACTTTGGCTCCAATCTCATTGTACAGTAGGGGAAACTGAGGCCCATAGGTCGGGTCCCTGGCCCAGGACCTCACAAGGAGGTGGGCCGGGTGGGAAAAAGAAGGGCCTTTCAGTCTCTGAAGGGCTCCCACTATATACCAGCCTGTGTTGTCTTGGACAAGTCACCTAACTGCTCCAAGGTCACCTTCTTCAGCTAAAATAGCAGGGTGACTCCCAGATTCAGTGAGAGAGAAATGGTTTAAGAGCCTGGCATACATTAGGTGTGCAGCAAATGACTTTTCCCTTCCCCTCCAAGTAACCCTATCTGCATCTTCACTCTTGTCATTTATACGGCACTCCAAACTTTTCAAATCGCATTTCCCCCAGTCTTTTAAATTATAAAACCATTTGTACATAAAAAAAATGTTGAAAGGATTTATGGTAAACACCGTGGATTCTATAATGAGCACTTTGGCATATTTGCTTTCTCCCATTTCTATCTCTCCATCCATCAACTCATCTTATTTTTTGATGTGTTCAAAGGGAATTGAAGCATGCATTTTATTAATTAGAGTTCAATTCAAATCACTTTGGCATGTACAGTCACAAGTGTCCATAAGGACAAAACAGACTCAGAAGTGAGATTCTAGCCCAGCCGGGGTGGCTCAGTTGGTTGGAGCATTATCCTGTGCATCAGAGGGTTGCCAGTTTCATTCCTGGTCAGGGCACATACCTGGGTTGTGGGTTCGATCCCCAGTTGGGGCGCTTACAAAAGGAAACCGATCAATGAGATTCTCTGTCATCAGTCACAAAATGAGTGCTCTATAAAAGTTGAGGGTTGCTGTTTGTCATCATCATCATTATTATTATCATCATCTCACCAAACATCCTTGCCCACCCAGCAGCCCTTTGGCCATTTCGGTGCAGCTGTGTCTCTTCCATGGGGTCTTGCCCCCTTTTCCTACTTCTGCCCCACAAGCCCTTTGGCCACTCCCTGCTGGACCCCAGGGAGGCTGCTGGGCATGCCCTGCTCCAGGCGCTTATGCCCTGACACTGCCAGCCTGGCCCGAGCTGGGTGTGAGTGCTGCAGGGGTTAAAGGAGGCGGCCGCGGGGCGGGCTGCTGGCCGGCTCTGGGAAGGAGGCGGTGCGTGCTTGCCCGCCAGCCACCACCAGGGGAGGGATCTGGGCGAGCAGCGCCCTCGCTCAGTTGCTCCCAGCAGTGGCCCTGGGGCCAGCTCTGCTCCCTGTGCCTGCTCCCCACCTGGACACAAGGCTCACTCACGCCTTCCTCTTGGCAACCAGCTTCTTGCCAGCCACAGCTGCTGCCCCATCACTGCCCACCGCCCTGTCCCGTGAGCCTAGACCCACCCCACCCTGGGGCTCCTCTGCCGGAAAGGTGAGTGTGGGGGTGCGTGTGCTGCTGGGCTGTCCTTACAGATGCTGTCAGGACCGCTGGTCGCTGATGGGGTGTAAACTAGGGGAGGAGGAGGTCAGCCCTCCTGGTCACATGTCTGTGAGCTAGGCTAGCCTCTCAGGCCAACCTGTCAGTCCTCCTTCAAATGTGTCGGAGATTTTTGCAGGCGTGTTTGGGGTGCGGTTGTCCATGCTCTGAGGGAGAGAGGCCAGTTAGAAGGAGTTTTGTTTGCTGGGGTAGTTACTGGTGTCGGTGGCTGCTGGACCCATGACAGCAGAGGTGAGTGGGCAGGGACACATCTACCGAGGAAAGGGGGCGTGGGGAGGACTTCGTCTCCAGCCCTCTCTCCCCCAGCTGCCGGCCCATCACTGGGATGCCTGGGGGAGAGGACCCGGAGGAGAGCAGGCATTTTTCCTCTTGGTTTCTCTCCCTGTCACCACTGGAGCTGTTCTTGGTCCCCCTTTCTCCTCCTTGAGGTTCTTCTTGCTCCCATCTCTCTTCTCCCAAGGGCTGGCCACGGCTGCCAGGGAGGGCCTGGCAGGCCCAGGAAGGTTGGAGTTAAAAAGCACTCCTCTCCGCTTGGGTCCATGCTCCCTTGCTCATGGGCACAGCCTGGCATGAGTGCCCCCTGCGCCCTCCTCCAATCAGCATCTTACTCCTTCCTCACCCCTCTGGGCAGAAATGGCTAATCCAGGTGGTTAATGAACAGACACACACAGCTGCCTTTCACTCCCCTCTCCTTCCTTTCCCCCACCCCTGACCCCCCGATGCCCTGCCTGCCACCCCCTCCCAAGCTGGAGAATCCATATAGAGCTAATTTCTGTCTGTCCCTCACCCCCCAGTTCAGGACCAGGGCCAGGACTGCCTGCCCAGATGTGTCCTACAAGAGGAAACTGTGAGGGGAGTGGCCGAGGGTGACCAGGAGAGCCTGTTGTGCTCCCAAGCTGGGCTCCCTGCAGGGGGTGCAACGGGTTAGAGGACAGGATGGGTGCTGGGGAGGGGAGGGCAGGATGGGCGGTGGTGGGTGAAGCCAGGAGGGGGAATTGGAGCTGGGTTTAGATTCTCTGGGGACAGGGGCGTCTTCTGGAAACCCCAGTGCCTGTTCCTTGTGGCAAAGCCAAGCCAGGGGGGTCAGGAGGGTGTGGAGGGAGCACTCTCTCCCATTGAGTCTCTGCCTGGCCCCTTCCTGAAGCTGCCTGGGTGGGGTGGGGACCATTGTGGCTCTGAGTTGGCCTTAAGTTGCTCTTACCCCTGCCAGCTGGCAGCTACTTCTGTCTCCCCCACCCTCAGTGTCCCCCAGGACCTCAGCGCTTGCTACAGCTGAGCCACCTCTGCCCGACCCCCCTGGCCCAGGGTGTGGAAGGGAGGACCTGGACCTAGCCCTGGTTGGGAAGCTGGGTGGGAGGGCTCCGAGAGGGCCCAGTGCTGGGTTCCTGTGTGGGGTTGGCTTTGACTCTGCTGCCCATGGAGGGCCGGGGCCTGGCGGGGGGGGGGGTCTCGGAAAGTCTAACAGGACCGCCAGTGCTGACAGCCAGGACTGTGATTGGTGGTGGAGGAGGCAACTGGGGAACCTCTTCTTCCAGATCCCTGGCCTTGAACCCCCTGGCTGTCCTCCCCCCTCCCTCATCCCATACTTTTTCATGCTCCACTTTCCTCAAAGCCCCAATTCGGAGTCTTCCCCGGGGGCTGTGGTGCCCAGCATGATAAACCCAGGATGCTGGAGGCCAGGTGGAGGGGAGCTGGGCTGGGGTGCAGCTGAGTTCAGAGATGAGGTTACCGTTTGGTGACTCTCTTCTCGTCAACCTTGGGGTTTGGGAACTCTCAGTTCCGTTTCTTCTGAGGTAGGAACAGAAAGCCGAGGGGCAGAATGGATTTGTGTTGGTGAAGGAAGCTCAGCTCACGTTTAACGAAGGGCTTTCTAACAAGCCTGGCAGGTCAGCGAGAGAAGGGCTGCCTTGTAAGGTAGTGAGCTTCCCGTCTTGGGGGGAGTTCGGACAGAGACTGGATAACAGCTCAGAAGGATTCCTGAGATGGGATGTGGTTAGAAGGGATGACCTTGAAGGTCTCTTGGGATGCTGAGGTCCTGGGATTCTTGGAGTTGGGAAATTCTCTGACACTCGGATTGGGGAGCAGTAGGGGGGTGGCCTCTGGCCTGGGTGGGCATGGATGAGGACCTTGCAGGGCAGGGCCTTCAGGGTTTGGGGAACAGAGAGCCTGCTCCCTGCCCTCACACCCATTGCTCAACCACCCACCGGTCTGCCCCAGCTGCTTCCTGCAAAGATCCTGAGTTTCTTCCGATTCCTCTTGTCCCGCTCCAAGCCTTGCCCTGCTGGTTAACCCCACAGTATCTGGACAGACCTGTGGGCTGTGTGACACTCTGGGGTCAGAAGCAACACAGACCTCTACCCCTGCCTCCCTGAAGTCACAGCCCATTTCCCCCCCCCACCCCCCCATCCCCCCGCTAAGGGGCTAACTGAGAGCCAGTGTGCCAGGACGGGGAGAGGGAGGGTTGCTGCCAGGTTGGGCAGCTTGAACCCCTGCCCAGTTTGTGCACCCCCCAAAAAGGGGCCTCCCCAGCCTGCCTGGAGAGGGTAGGCAGAGGAGCAGTGCCAAGATCCAAGATGCAGAAAAACCCAGGGGCAACTCTTCTTTAAGCCTCAGTTTCCAAATTTGTAAATAATACAGTGTTGTTGGGGCAGCTTGAAGTGGTTTGTGTAACTAGCAGCGGTGGGTAGGAACCAAGAATGCGTTCTCCAAGGCCTCTCAGGGGAGCAGGGGAGGTGCAGGCCACCTCACCCCCCTGCTCTCCAGACCTGTTTTCTTAGGTGTGTGTGTATGTGTGTGTGTGTGTGTGTGTGTGTGTGTGTTGGCATTAAAGATTCCTGTACACCTAACCTCTGGTGGCTTGGGTTTCTCATGATAAGAGTGTCAAGGTGGGCTTTTGAGTGGGTTCCCTCCAGCCGATGCCCCGTGACCCCTTTTCTCCTTAGTGGAGAGAGTGAAGGAGTAAGGTCTGAGGTCACCCCAGTCAACCCCTGCCTCCAGTCAGGGACGAAGTCCTTTCCACTGTCTCACTTCAGTCCCCTGTCTTGAGCCAGGGACTAGGTGGGGCTGCTGAATTAGAACTTCTTCACTCTGGTTCCACAGAGACTCAGAGAGCGATGGCCGGGTGCGTGGGGCAGGACAAGGAGATGCCGAATATGCCCTGGAGCTCGGAGAAGTCCGGGGGTGGGGGAGTAGGGGGAGGCAACAAAGGCTCTCAGCTGCAGGCAGTTCTGGCTCTTGGCTTATTTCTGGGCCCTACGTCTCTTTCACCCCAGAAAGGGCACGGAGGCCCAGCTGAGGGGTGTGTACTGAGGGATGGCAGAGGAGTCAGGCAGGAAAGCCCGCCCTCCCAGTTGCTGGACTCTGAAGAAAGCAGATCAGAAATGGGTGTGGCGTGCGGAGAGGGAGAGCGGTTTGGGATACTGGAGCCAGGACTTTGTCCCCAGCGCTGTACCCCCAAGGCCCTGGCTCCTAGCTTTCAAAGCTATTAGGCATGCAGAGGTGTGGGCACCACTGAGCTGGAACGAGGGCAGTGGGGGCGGCAGCGCTGCCAGCCTGGTGGGCCATGCCCACCTCCCTGGGTGCCCCTCCATTATGCATGGTCACACTGGCCCAGCTCCTTCCTCCTTGCAAACAGCCCGAGGCACTTTCCCATCACAGCAGGCACAGCTGGGGCCCTGGTTGACTCTACCCAGTTTGGTGCTTTGGCCTTCTTCCTACTTGTCCGCACCTTGGTTTTCCTCAGGGAGGGTGGCTGGTCTCCACGGAGCTGGAGCTTGTGTGGGGTGGGAGTGGTGTGCCCAAGCCAGGGCTAGGCTGGGCTCTGTAATCCCTGCCTTTTTAGGGCTAGAAGCCTGTAGCTCAGGCTGGGTGTTCTGGGAGGCAGGAGGGACTGGTCCAGAAGGGCGGGATATTGGAGAGTTGATGGGGACAGAGGGGTTCCAGGAGTGCCTGAATGGAATCCTATTCTTCTTCCATATGGGAGGGTCCCAGTCCTACGTCCGGGTCCCCTTCCCAGGCTTTCTCCAGCAGAGAATATGGGACCCCTCCGTTTTCCTGGGCCTTTCAAGATTCCTGTGTGTAGCAGGATTATAGACTCCTTGAGGGCAGGCCTGTGCCTTTTGCCTCCCTGGTGATCCGCGCAGTGCCTGGCAGAATGCTGCTCAGCAGGAATTGACTGACTAAGGAGGGTAGAGAGGTGAGGGGTTTAGACAGGGCCTGGGGAGGATTGGCTAGAACTGGAAACATGGCTATTTATTCACTGAGCGATCTAGAGTGAGGCAGAAAGTGTGACTCTGGAGCCAGGCTGCTGGGCTCAACGCAGGACGACCCTGTCGACTGGCTGTGTGGCCTTGGCAAATGACTGAACCTCTCTGAGCCTCTGTTTCCTCCGCTGTAAACTGGGATAATAATAGCATCTGCTTCATGGTGTGGTTGAGAGGCTCAACGAGTTAGTTTATTTAAAATGCTTTGAACAGTGCCTGGCGCATAGTAAGTGCTCAATAAATGATAGTAGTTGTTATTACTATGGGTGATGGTGGTGGTGGTGGTGTTCTTCCAGGAGCCCACTGCTGGGATGACCCTGTTCTCTCTTATCATGGTTGTTCCACTCATAAAATGGGAGGATTATGGGACCAGAGAGCGGAGGAGATGGTGGGATTATGTTTCCTCACGGGGTCATAGCATCAGAGCCCAGAGAACAGATTTCCCTCCTCTCTCTCTCCCTCTCTCTCCCCCCCCCCCCGCCCCCCACTCTCTCTGACTGGGGGGAGGAGGGAGCAGGGAGATAAGGGGACCTCTAGAGGCCTTGTCTGCCCAGGGAGCAGATGCAAATCCGTGTTTATGGAGGACTCTGAGAAAGTTGCATCACTGTAAACAAAATGCATTATTATAAACTAGTCCAAGCTCCCCTTCTTGGATTCTGTCCCATCCCTTGATGAGAGTCACTGGATTGGAGACTCCCGTGCCTGGCAAGGACCTGCCCTGGCCTCCAGGCAGGCTGCTCTTGACCATGGACTCTACTCATAGGGGTGGAATCTGTATTTTAAAGCGGGATTCCCAAAAGTCTGCTGCAAGTACCCTTCAGGTCTCTCTGAAGTCTAATCTGCATCTTCTTGCTGCAACTTTAGTTCCTTCACCTGTTGGTAGGAGGTGGGGGAGAACGTGGCCAGCCCTTCCTGCATGCTGTGTCGGTAAGCTTTGAACCTGTGGTAGGGGCCTGCTCCTGGCCACACTCCCTCTCCATCTCAGGCCCCTGCTCTCTTGAAGTCCTCTGCTTTCCAGAGCCCCTGACAGTCCTCATTAGCAGGGGTCAGCCCTCAAGGTTTGCTTAAGCTGCACTCTCCACCTAGGCCTCGTTCC
The DNA here is from genome assembly GCF_951640355.1 of Cnephaeus nilssonii. Taxonomy (NCBI): domain Eukaryota; kingdom Metazoa; phylum Chordata; class Mammalia; order Chiroptera; family Vespertilionidae; genus Cnephaeus; species Cnephaeus nilssonii. Next base: position 21,199,880 of record NC_137081.1, on the reverse strand, counting down.
CACCCAAGGAGGCTGGGCTTGCTTGGGGTCAGGTTAGGGTAAGCTCCACTTCCGGACCCCTGGCCCACCCAGTTGCAGCTGCAAAAGGCATTAGCTTTTTCTTGGAGAAAGAATGGGCTTGGGTTGATGATGATGACAGCTGGGAAGGGTTCCTGAGCTGAGCCCAGCCTCATGTTGCTTCCCCTCCTCAGCCCCTGCTCACCTCTGCTCCATTTCTAGGCCATTGCTCATGTAGAGGAGGGGCTCACCTTTAATTCTTCACTTTGACCAGACCTGAGCAATCCCCTGGACTATCATAACCCTTTATAGGGAGCAGTCAGTCTATGGGGTCAGCACTATGGGGCTTGGTGCTGGGGTGGGGGTGAAGGGGTGGGCAGAGGGCTTCAAGGGAAGCATAAGAGAGGATGTGTCTCTGTGGTCCAGGACAGGGGGGTGCAGTGCTCTTGCCGTGTCCCTGGACTCTGGATGAGTCCCTTTCCTCACTGTGCCTCAGTGCCCTTACCTATAAGACAAAGGGCTGGAGAAAATCTGGGCTGGAAGTCTGTGAGTTCATCCATCTCCCTGCAGGAGCCTCCCCTGGTCCCGGCTTCAAACTTCACCTTGGATTGACCTTGCTTCCCTCCCGGCCCTGCCCCCACCTCTGGCAGTGGCTGGCAGGAAGTCCTGCTGATTAGGGCCCTAATCACCGGCTGAGACTCCCAGAAACAGCCAAGCTGGTTGAGCAGAGAGGAGCTATCAGGAAGGGGGGTGGGCACAGGGAGAAGCCCCTTCCCAGGGGCTGGGGGGCTGTGGGCACATGAGGCCCCGATTGTTTACTTAAAAGCCTTTTTGGCATTGACACTATGGGGACATAGTGGGGGCAGGGGGCATGGGCATGGGGCCTGGACCCCAGCTCCTAAGGAAGGCTGGGAAATGTGGTCTAGTGGGAGAGAAAGGGGAGCAGAGAGGGGGTTTCTGCAAAGTGCAGAGGGGGTGTCAAGCAGAAAGCAGTGTACACGAACTGGTGGAGTGGAGAAAGCTTCAGAGAGGAGGTGACATTTGGGATGGGTTTTGAAGGTTGAGAAGGAGTTCTGCAGGAAGGAAAAGGGACAGAGACCTCTTTAGGCACAGGGGAAAGCATGCACAAAGGCACGGTGGCACACCTGTGACTATGGATCAAATAATGGCTCCAGCCCTGTCTCACGGTCAGACAGGCTTGAGTTTCACTGCCAAGCTTGCTAGCTGAGTGACCTTGGACTGAGCCTTGGTGTCTGCATCTGTAAAATGCGGTTAATATTCCACCTCATGGAGTGACGATGGGGATGAGCTGAGACCCTGTTAGTGAAGTGCTTAGCTCAGTGCCTGGCACAGGAAGTGATGTGTATGGGAAGGGTGGCTTTGGAGAGAGCCTGGAGGTGCAGCTTGGGGTCCAGCCTTGAGGATTCTCTGGGCCATGGTAAAGAGGGCAGCAGCAGAGAGCGTTACCATAGGAGAAACTTGATGAGCTTGTTATTTGGTGAGATTATTAGGGCAGGGGTGAAGATGAACTGGCCCAGGGAGACCTGGGACAGACCATAAGCCAGGGCCCCTGGAGTCCCATGTTCAAATTCCTCAGCCCCTAGGGATGGGACATCTTCTTGGGAGTCTTTACTTCTCTGGATCAGGAGGCCGAGGAAGCACTGAAATCTCCCTGGGAGTTCTTTCAGGCCAGACAGAGCCCTCCTTGGCAAGGCTTCCCACAGGCTGAGACGGGCACGGACAGACTGCAGCAGGTGGGAGTGAGGGCAGACTGCAGGCAGCTCAAATTTCTAAGGAACCGAAAGGCTCATTTGAAGGCATCCTTCGCCATCTGCCTGGCACTCAGTAGGCCCTCACTATTGTTCAATGAATGAATGAACAGGAGTGTCCCCCAGCCAGGGCGGAGGAGCCTGCCTGCTCAGAGGCAGCGGGTGCCCCACCTGACTGTGAGTGTTTGCATGGGGCTGCCTGTCCAGAGGCAAAAGGGATGTTAGGTGTTGCAAAATCCAGGTGCCTGGCCTGTCGCAGGGGCTCAGTAGCTGCGTGGAGGAGGGAGTGGGGATTTCAGGAGCTTTAACTTCCTGGATCAAGGACCTATCGTGAGGTGGTATGGCATGGGGATCAAGATCACAGACTCTGCAGCCACATTGTCTGCGTTTGAATCCTGACTCCACCTCTCACAGGCTGTGTGACTGTGGACAACTTACCTACTCTGCCTGTGCTTCATTTTGCTCATTGGTGAAATGTGGGAAACGAATAAAACCGAGTCTTGCATGCAGGCCGTGCTGTGTGCCTTTGGTTATTATTACTGTTATTGCTCTTACTGTGGTTGGTGCAGGGGGAGGAAGGGGGTAAGGGCTTCATGGCAGGGATAAGGGCAGCTGCCAGAGGAGGGTGGGGGAGCACAAGAGGTAAATGAGGCTCCTCTGGAGAGCCTTCTGAGCTGCCTGGGACAGCATACAGTACTGAGCGGCTTCTGCTGTGGCCAGCTGAGCTGAGCTGCGCTGAGCTGAGCGTGGGAGCGGAGGCAGCGGCCAGGCCTGGATTCCAGGCTGGAGCCCTGGGAGAGCAGGGGCCAGCAGGGGGGAGGAGAGGTGAGCAGAGAGGAGGCCAGGACTCTCCCAAGTCCCCAGCTGGGACCTCAGGAATCCCTCCCATCATCACTTGCCAGAGAGCCTGGCCTTTTAGCTCCGGGGCCTCCAGAAGGCCTGTGGTCCATCTCCCTGCCTCCGGGGCCGATTGCTCCCGATGCCCCTTCCCTATTAGAAGGTGGTTGCTCTGCACTAACAGCCTCCGTCTGGCTGCAACTCTTTCCCTCCCTTTCCATCTCGCCTTTAGACCTCCCGTCTCCGGTGTTGTGGGATTAGTAGCTGCTTTGCAGCAGGAGGGTGTGAGGGTAGACTTCTGGGGCCTGCCCTGACTCAGGGCAGGAGGAAGGGGCAGTGGAGAGCCTGGTGGCAGGGGGTCAGGTGGCCCGTTTCTAGTCCTCCTTTGGCACTGTGTGGCCTTGAGCAAATCACTTCCCTTCTCTGGGCTTTAGTTTTCTCTTTGGCAAGATGAGTTACGAGAGTCCTGCCTTTCTAAACCAGTGCTCAGTTTCTGCAAGTCCATGGATATTTCTGAACAGAGAGGCGCCTGCTCTTGGGGCCATCGGAGGAGCCGTCTAGCATGGAGCTGGGGGCCCTGGTGGGCCTTCGGGCATCTGCTGGGAAGACAGCTGGATGCTGGGAGGTCCCTTCCAGCCCTGGGATTGGAAGGTTCTTTGCCTAGTGGCCATTACCCCAGGGCAGCCGTTTCTTGGAACAGAGTTCGGGGCGGGGGGGTGGGGGTGGGGGCGGGACGGGGAACAGCTGTCAGGGTTAGCAGGCCAGTCTCTGGGTCTCTGTCCCAGTGACTCAGGTGGGGATGCGTTGGCAGGATTGGGGCTAGCGGAATGAGGGAGGGAGCCAGGCAGATCTGCTGGCTCCCCTTGGTCACTCTCAGGGAACAGAGTGGGACTAAGTGATGCGCTGCGGGGCGGGGTACAGAGAAGAGTGAGTAACAGTTATGAGTAACGGCTCAGTGTCTCTGCTGGGCAGGTGGCTCCTACACTGTGCAGAGCTGTCTGGGGCTCCGGAAATGCTGCTTGGAGGCCCAGCCACTGAGTCATGGCAGCGTGAGACCCACTGTCCTTGCTTTCCTTAGGAGCTGGGGGTCCAGGCCCCACGTCCACGCCCCCGCCCCCGCCCCCACGGAGAGTGCCTCTCTGAATCAGCCCCTCCCACCATCTATACCTCCACACCCGATGGGTCCCATAGCTGCCAGATGTTGTGTTCTGAGCACCCAGGTGCCTTGGCTTGCCTGAGGGCGAATAGATCTTACAGTCTGGCTGTCCTGGGTTTGAGCCCCAGCTCAGCTGCTCAGAGCTCTATGACTCTGAACAAACTTACTTTTCTCTCTGAGTTTCAGTGGCCTCATGTGGAACAAGGGAGTATTGCCTGTTGGACATGTTGTTGAAAGGTTTACATGTGATACTGTGTTTCAAGTACACAGGACATAGTAGTTCTTAAAAGAATATGGTTGCCCTGGCCAGTGTGGCTAAATGGTTGGAGTGTCGGTCCGCACACCAAGGGGTCGAGAGTTCGATTTCCAGTCAAGGGCACGTACTGGCCCCCGTGGGGGTGCTTGCGGGAGGCAACCAATTAGTGTGTCTCTCTCACACCAATGCTCCTCTCTCTCTCTCTCTCTCTCTCTCTCTCTCTCTCTCTCTCTCTCGTCACTCCCCTTCCATTCTCTCTAAAAATCAATAGAAAAAAATATCCTCTGGTGAGGATTAACAAAATAGTAATGATAGTGATGATGAGACGGCTGTCCCACAGCCCTAAACTCTGGTTTGCCCCTCCTCACCCCCTCCACTCCTAGAATTCCTGCTGCATGTCTGCATTCCATAATTTTCAGGATGTTTATCCACTATCATATCAGATCCACCCTGTGGTTTATACACTTGCCGTCCTGTGTCTGACACCTGCTACCCAGCTTCCACGAATGTGCCTTTGCCCTGACCTGCTCTTCCGGAAGGATGGGCAGGGCTCAGGTGAGTTGGGTGAGTCCAAGGGGAGTTTGTCCCAGCCAGAGAGGGGTGGGCAGGTTCCTGTGGGCAATCGGGATGAGCTTCCAGACTCGCACCCCCGCCTCTGCTGGCTCATGTTCTCTCCTCCCCCAGGCTGCCCTTGTGGGTGGCTTTGTCACTTCCCCCTAGAGCTTCCTGAAATCCACTGTGTCAGGGCCACGCTGAAGGCCCCTCCAGTGGGTGTGTTGGCGGGGCTGCTGTGTTCCTGTCTGTGGGGCTCTGCTGAGGGTGTGGCCGGGCAGTGACTCTGCATCTGGACCTGGCAGTGGCCCTGCCGCCGCCTCCATGTGTGCCTCAGGGTGCCTGAGCTGCGCGGACGCCCCTTGGCAGGACCTCTGGGTCACTGTCTTGAGCTGATGTATTCTCTCTCCTGTCAGTTTCATATCTGCCTGTGCTTTCAGAGCCAGACAGAGCCAGGTCTTCCGCTGCCCCTCCTTCTACCCCCCTTTCCTCCAGACCTGGTTTCAGATGCATGCATCTCGGAGGTCCTCCCAGGGAACAAGGAAACATTACGGCGGGGTGGATATGCGTCAGATGGAGACGAACAATGCTGGTGACAGCCAGGCCTCCGCTGGCCCTCAGTGCTGGCTTCGCTTCAAATCTCTGCTGCCCGCTAATTGGGAGTGAGAGGGGGCTTCCTGCGACGGGGCCATGGATGGATTTAAAGGAGCAACGTGATGCTGGGCTGCCCTGCCCTGGGGACCTCCTGCTTCCGGGGCTCCTGGTGCAGTCCATCAGAGCAGATGGGGTTCCAGAACACGGGCCCTTGACTGGAGCTAATTGCGCAGAACGATCGCACTCACTCCTGTCCCTGCCATCTGGGGCCCAGGAGTTTTCTGCAGGAGTGAATTTCCAGACACTGACGCGTAGGCCATGTCAGGAGCTCAGAAAGAAGGGGGGTTTTTCTCCGATGGGAATCTTTGGTTTTGCATTATACTGTTCCAAGCTCTGACTTACGGCAGAGGGGGCCTTAGAAATCAATGACCTCTTCTTATTCTGTCATTGTCCCTCAGTTTCTTTTTCTGTAAAGTGGGCATAAGAACAGGACCTACCTCACAGGATTGAAGTGGGGAGTAGATGAGTTGAGACACAGGAAATGCTTAGATTGGAGCCTGGTACGTGCCATACAATTTACTGCTCTGTGAGGACGCTGAGGCCCAGAGAAGGGATATCATCTGGCCCAAATAGAAGGGAACGAAGGTTTACTAAGCGTGTGCTATGTTCCGGGCATTTTGACTCGTGTCATCTCAGTCAACTTTATTTAGTCCTCCAACCACTCCGCGCAGTAGATCCCTATCCCCATTTTATAGGCGAGGAAACGGAGGCTCAGGAAGGTTCAGGTCTTGATGGCCAGTCTGTGGCAAAGTGGTATTTGAGCCCATCCATGCCGGACCCCCCCATCCAGGGCGTTTTCTATCACGCCTCTCACCCTTGGCTTGGAAACTCATGGCCTCTCCGTGAGTTTAGGAATTTGGAAATGAGGACCCACAAACAGAAGGTGTTCCAGGCTTTTAGAACTGGACTTGCTCCCAGCTGCCCCAATTTTGGTTAGATTCAGAGAGGTATGGAGTTGCGACAGGTGGCTTTAGGGGTTCAGGGAACATAAAAGCTACAGATGGGCCTTGAGGATGTGGAATTTTCTCCTGGTCACATGGGATTGGTTGGGTTTGCTTTTCATCCTACTCTTTTTTTTTTTTTAAATTATTTATTGACTTTTAGAGAGAGAAGAAGGGAAGAGAGATATAGAGAAACATTGATTTGTTGTTTCACTTATTTATGCATTCATTGGTTGATTCTTGTATATGCTCTGGCTGGGCATCAAACCCTCAACCGTGGCAAATGGAGATGACGCTCTAACCAACTGAGCTACCTGGCCAGGACTTAGCCTGCTCTTTTTTTTTGGCCAGCCTTAAATCTTTTATAAAAGGAGGTAGGTAGACATTGAGAAGGACTTCCTAATGGTCAAGAGCCTAGGGCAGTGATGTGGGCATCACAGGGAGCCTGAAGAACTAACAAAAATTTAAGGTGGCTCTTCAAATCCCAGATGTCTTCCTTTACATGTTAATGTTTCTGAAATTGGAATACATCTTAAAACTGAAGAGTACATTTCGGGTAGCATTTCCCTCCCCTCAAAAGCTGTTAGCCAGAAAAACAAAGAAATGAAAAGGGGGAAAAATGCTATTAGCCGATTGATGGTGCCCCAGACAAGCCATGGCATCGTTGAGATCTGGAAGCAGAGCCATGAACACCTGCAGTTTGCGAGGCCCCAGCATGTGTGAAAGGGAGAGGCCCGTAGGCCATTGCTGTCCTGGCTGGGGAGCAATGCTGGTCTGCTTTAAGAAGGCAAGGGGACCCTCTGCTGTCCCTGTGTGGTTGAGTGTGGCCCCAGCCCTGGAATTCTCCCTCGGGGAGGGCCTGGCTCAGCCCCTCCTCTCCTTCACCCACCACTCCCTCCTCAGCAGCTCCTGAGCCCTTTGCCTTCTTGGGTTTCCCCGGCGCTTAGATTTTTTTTCCCATGCATCCTTCCTGCCTTACTGTCACAGCACAGCTTAGGGTCAAAGACTTTTGTCCCTTAAGGTTCTCATCTAAAGACAGAAACCCTCAGTGGGGAGTGAGGGGGTGGGGTGGCAGTCTCCCTCTGGGTGTAATTTCTGGAAAAACAGATGAACTTGAACCCCAGTGAAACAGCAGCCTTCTTCAGACCTCCATTACAGCAGTTACTGGCACTTGTATCCTTCTCTGTTTGCCTGCCTACCTCCTCCATGGGCCACAGTGCCCCTCCAGGGCCAGGCACTCTTATCCATCTGCCTCCCCAGCTGGGAGCCTGGCACCAAGGCCCCTCCCTCGTGTTGTTGAACGAAGGCCTGGTCTCCTTCCCATGCTGTCCCCTCTCCTGCCCTCTGTCCACTGGAACCGTGACCACAGGCCACAGCCCTTTCCTTGCCCAGATCCTTTCAGGAACTTCCTAGAAGCTATGTCGTCTGTATTGAAGGCCGAGGCACCCACCTCCCTGCTTCAGAACCAGTGTCCGCTCCCCAAGTTGGAGGAAGGGCCGAGCTTTCCCCTGCTCTTTGGGTTTCAGGAGAAGCAGCTCTGAAGTCTGCAGGGCAGCTGCCTGTTCTTCACCTCCGCTGTGAAACGGGCCCTGCTTCCTCTGAGTCCTGCAGGCTGGGCCCCTCAGGACTGTCCGGCTTCTCCTGCGGCTTACAGCCCCTGAAGCTCTCGCCTTTGCGGCCAGCCCCAGCCCAGAGCCTTTCCACGTCTCACTTGGGAGGCAGCTGCCTATTCCAGGCTGGCCTCCTGGCCTCCAGCCCTGCCCCTGTCTCTGGCTCTGGGGACATCAGGCTCTTCCAGGGCCCTGGACATTTGCCTCAGCCCGGCCCTCAAGGCCATGCACAGTGTGCCCTCCATGAAACTCTTCCTGTGGCCCCCAACTGGGCAAACTGGTGTGGCCCTGGCGAAGCTGAGGCTGGGCGTGCCACCAGAGTGGAACTCTGTTCCATTAGTTACTGGTTGTGTGACCTTGGGCTAAGCATGTGGCCTCTTGCAGCCTCATTTCCTTATCTGTGAAATGTGCTGATAGCCCCTACCTCAGAGCGTACACTACGGAATAAGAATGAACTTGACAGTGGGCTTCTCTGGCTGGAGCAAGGGCTCTGAGGTAGAGAGGTGAGGAATGGAATGGAAAGGAGAGCCACCCCAGGTCCCTCAGGGCCATGAGGACCATATTAGGGCATCTGGACTGTATCCCACGATGCTGGGAGCCACGGAAGGACTTAGGCACAGGAGAGACACGACTGGATGTGCATTTTAGAAATAGCTCCTTGGCAGCCGAGTGCAGACTAGATTAGAGCGGCAGGACTGAGGGCGAGGAGACGTGTCATAGGAGACTGTTGCAGTAATCTCTGTGATTAAGGGGACTGGGGGTTGGCGGGGCTGGGAGAGATATTTGGGCAGAGAAATTGTCCAGGCTTATGGGGAGAAGGGGGGAAGGAGGCCTCAAGGCCAACATTCTGCTTTCTGGCTTAACAACCTTGGGCCATCAGAACTGGGGGAGCAGGGTGGTGTCAATGCTGAGCTGGGGTGCCTAAGAGGAGATAGGAGGGGGGCAGAGCCGTGACTCCAGGATATGGACAAGCCAAACTCTGGGCCCAGCTGTGCTTTCTCATCCTGCTGGTGCTTTCCAGTGGCCCCTTATCTCGTGACTATTGCCTGGTCCCTCTCAGACCCCTGGATTATTCTCTTGTGCTCAGGGCCTGGCACACAGTAGGTGCTCAGTACGGGTTTGCTGAACTTCTGAATCTCCTGCTCACTAGGAGTCCATCCTAGGAAGTTGGCCAAGCTCAGCCCTCCTGGAATCACTGATTCTGGGTATGGGTGAATGTGGCCCCTGAGCTAGACCCTTGGGGACTTACCTTGGGTTTGAGGGGCGGCAGATCTTCAGAGAAGGTGTTATGCAATCAGGTCTCCGGCATGGGCCGATCTGGGTGCTGTCTTATGCCATCTGCCAGCAGGGCTCTGAAGGGGCCCCCCAGCCTGCTCTGCTAGGCCTCCTCTGCTGTTGCCAGGACCTTCTGGCTGCAGCCCTGAAATGCCACATTCCTTCAAGCTCAAGGGGCTGGGCACACCTGGCTCTCCCCTTGTGGAGGGTTGGGCTGATGGGCTAAGGGCTAGTGTGTATGTATGTATGTGTGTGTGAGAGAGTATGTAAGTGTGTGTGTGTGAGTGTGTGTGAGTGTATGAGTGTGTGTATGAGTATGTGTGAATGTGAGTGTGAGAGTGAATGAGTGTGTATGTGTGTGTGTGTGTATGAGTGTGAGTATGTGTGTGTGTATGAGGTGAGTGTGTGTGTGAGTGTGAGAGTATGAGTGTGTGAGTGTGTGTATGTATGTGTTTGTGTATGTGTGAGTATGAGTGTGTATGAGTGTGAGTGTGTGAGTGTGAGAGTGTGTGTGAGTGTGAGTGTGTGTGTGTCTAGCGGTCTGGAGGTGTTTGCCTGCAGAGGAGCTCCCTGTCTGGAAAGCCTGGGTGTGAGTGTGTTGCCGGACCTGGGGGCTGGCAGTGGGCTGGGGCGGCCAGTGAGGGCGATCTGAGAGGAGGGTCCCCAGACAAGAGGGAGGAATGGGGAAGAAGGGGGGACTGCTGGAGCTTGGGAAACAGGTTGATTAGGTCAGTGGTCCAAGAGGCATGTGGCCCAGGAGGATTTCAGGGAGCGGGGAGGGGCTGGGACCGTGGGTGCAGTGCCCGGGTTGGCCCTCTTGGACTCCCCTGTGTCTTGTCTGCCTCCAGTTCTGAGTTGGAACCTGTGCTGGGTTTGGGGAAAGGGCCAGGCCCCCTCCTGCCCCTGCTGGCTCCCTGGCTCTGGAGGGGACTTTGGGCTGGGGCATGCCTCCTGCCTCCCCACTCAGCTCGAGGTGTCCCTGGGAACAGGCCCCTTCTTGCCTCCAGGAACTCCATGCACTTCCTTTCCTGATCCCGAACAGAACTATATAAGGGAAGGAAACAGCCAGCAGGCCGGGAGCCGCTCTGTGAGGACAGGCTGCCTGGAGGGGCGGGCACAGTCCTGGGGAGGAAATGGAGCCAGGGCAGTGGCCACTTCCCCAGGACCCCCTGCCCAGGGCCTGCTGCCCAGCCTGGGAGGGCAGTGTCTTCGAGCCAGGATGGGGCTCTTCCCCTTGGGCCCCTGGCCTTGTCCTTGCCCCTGCCCCTCCACTCCCCAAGGCCGAGGGCACTTTGTGGCTGCCTGACTGGTGAGCACCCTCAGGTCCTGAAGGGGTGCACACTCACCTCTCACTTGGTTCCCGAGCCAACCCCTGGTCCCCTTGGCGGGCCTCCCACCCTGCCCTTGTCCAGCTCACAGGGGCCGCAGGGGCCTTCCTCATAGAGCCCAGTGGACTTACACTGTGACTCTGAGGTGCTGGACTGTCCACAGATGAGGGGTGGCTGGGTCCCTCTGGGATCATTGTCTGTATTATTCTCTTAAAAAATATTTTTATTGATTTCAGAGAGGAGGGGAGAAGGAGAGAGAGATAGAAACATCAATGATGAGAGAGAATCATCCATCGGTTGCCTCCTGCACGCCCCCTACTGGGGATTGAGTCTGTAACCCGGGCATGTGCCCTGACGGGGAATTGGACCATGACCTCCTTCCTGGTTCATAGGCCGATGCTCAAACACTGAGCCATGCCAGCGGGACTATCTGCATTATTCTTGATCACCCTGGTGTAGCCTCAGTGACCAGGACTCAGAATGGCCACATCCTGGTCACAGGTTCCCTGAGTGTGGTCCAGAGGGTGAGCAGGCAAAGCTGTGGGCAAGATCGACTGCTCTGTGAAGGGCAGAAGGCAAAGTCGGGAACCATCCACCCTGGGAGGAGTGGGGGAGAGGTACCCTCCATGCTCTGGTTGGGGGAGAAAAGTAGAGGCTGGAGGGGGGTCTGCCCAAATGTGTGTTTTGTTGGGATGGGGATGAAGGCCTCTAGGTTTTCGGGTCCCTGATGGACCCTTGTCTCTGGGCTTTGGGGCTCCTCCTCCCCACTTTCTTCTTTCCTGCTTGTTATTAGGGTTCCTGCCCATCTCCTGTTTGCCTTAAGCTCCCACCCTTCACCTCACTTTGTTGCTGGGCATGCAGAGCTGCCCACGGTCCAACTTGGAAAGAGAGTTTGCGGCCAGTCTTCTTTCTTCATCTCTTTCAATATGCCCTTCGGTGCCCTCTCTTCCTCCTCGTCCCCCACTTTACGTCCCAGCCAAACGGGGTTCCCTGACACGTGAAGCGTTCCCACCTCCATGCCTTGTCCATGTGGGAGAGCCCAGGACTCATGATGGGAACTCCCAGGTGCTGGACTGTTCACAGACCAGGGTGCTCTCCCCTCAGTCACCGGCCAGTGCAGGCTGAGTCTGGAGAAGCCCTTCCCCATCTCCACCTTTCAAAGCCTTAGCCACATCCCAGCTCTGAGCAAGGCGCCCGGGCTTCGTGATGACAGTGACCGATGGGCCTCCTGGCCTCACCGGACTTACAAGGCGAGCGGGTGAGACAAATGAAAGCGCTGCGTCGTGGAGGCCTGCCTCAGGCGCCCCACCTCCGTGGAGCCTGCCCAGGACCCCCGAGGGCTCTGGGCTCTCTCAGTCCCTGGCATCTCCGCACCCTGTGCCTCTCTGGCCATGGAGGCAGGTGGCATGCTGGGAAAGCTGGTTTGGAGTCGGGCTGACCCAGGTGGTGGCTGTGCTGTGTTGGATCTCACAGGACGTTGCGGGCACTGCCTGAGCTCCTGTAAGATGAGGAGACAACATCCTACCTCGGGGCTCAGGAGTGAAGGGTAACACAGGAGTGCCGGCACACGAAGCGTGCAAACAGTTTAGCAACTGCCACCTTCTACTTCGGCCAAGACTGCTTTCCCCGTAATCACCTTCATAAAGGGCCTATCTCTAAATACAGTCATAGTCGGAGGCACGGGGGTAGGACTTCAGCATAGGAGTTTTTTTGGGTGCATAATCAGTCCTTAGCACTAAGTGAAATAAGCCAGAAACAGAAAGACAGATATTGTGTGATTCCTCTTATCTGCGGTACCTAGAATAAGCAACTTCATAGGGACAGAAAGTAGAGTAGGGGTTCCAGAGGGGGGTGAGGAGGATGGGGAGTTCTTGTTTAATGGATGTGGGGTGTCTGTTTGACATGATGGAAACGTTCTGAGCTGGGTAGTGATGATGGTTGTATAGCACGGTGCCACTGAATTGCACACTTAGAAATGGTTAAAATGGTAAATTTTATGTGATGTACATCTTACCACAATTAAAAAAAAAAGACTAGCAAGAGCAAGGGGGGAGAAAAAGAACGTTTCCATTCAGGACTGTAAAAAATGCTGGATTCAGAGACTCAGCTGGATTCTAGTTTTGTCTGGGGACAAGGCTGCCTTGTCTAGTCCGGGGGGTGGTGTCGGGGGGTGAGCATAGGTGTGGGAGCCCCTCTGGAGGGCATGGCAAGTTTAGGAGTCTGGGGTTTCCCTGAGCTGGAGTGTCAGCCAGTTGGAGACCAGGTCCTGCCACTTACCCAGTAGCGAGGTGATAGGCGCAGTGCTAGGCGGTGCCTGGGTTTCCTCTTACTCTGCAAGGAGCAACGCGTGGAGCCCACAGACCAAGGTTTCACCTGCAGCCCGTCCCTTCCCAGCTGACTGACCAGGGGCCACTGCCATGACCTTCGAGCCTCCTTTTCTTCATCTGCGTCATGGGAGCAAAATGCCTGACTGTGTGACGGAGGGTCTCAGAGAGGTCAGACATGTGGCAGGATTAGGCTTCCTGCCCTGTGCGTACTAGTAGTAGGTGCTGAACAAATGGCAGTGAATTTTACTACTAGTGGTTACAGTTGCCTTTCTTCCTCAGGCCTTGAGTCTCTTTCATCTTTCCATGGATATTTAGTGTGCACCTACTATGTGTTGGGACTAGTGTGATGAACAAGATATGTTCTCTGCTCCATGGCACTTGTTTTCTATGGGGGGAAACAGATTATAGACAAGGAAACAAACACATCTGTAATTACGAATTGTAATTAGGTCTGTAAAGGAAGAGATATGGGTGTGTGCCTGTGCGTGTGTATAACTTAAGGGAGTCAGGGAGGGCCTCTCTGAGGTGGTGACATCTAAGCCAAAGCCAGAAGGATGGGAAGGACCCAGCTGTACTCACAGCTGGGCTAAGAGCATCTCAGGCAGAGGGAACAGCATGTGCAGAGGCCCTGAGGAAGAGCAGAGCTAGGTGTTCATTTACTGAGAGGAGCTCACCTTCACGTGTGGCTTTGGGTCCTGGACAAGGAGGGTGGGTACAGAATGACAGTGGAGAGGAGAGCAGGGCCGGGTCATGCAGGGAGCTCCCCGCCTGGGCTGGCTGCTGGCTGGTGCTTTAGACCCTCATGTCCTGGGGTGGGGGAGGTGGGGCTCCAAGGACACATCCTTGTTGTTGGCATTGTGCCCAGGGACTTTGGAAGTTCAGAAAATACTGGTGGGGGCTGACGAATGCCAGGCACTGGCCCTGGCCTGGGCCTGGTAACACTCACCTCCTGGCTGCAGCCCCAGCTCTCCTTCACAGGCTCTGGAGCCAGACTGCCCTGCTGCACTGGCCTTGGGCCATCGTCCCCTTCTCTGTGCCGTAGGTTCTTCATCTGTGAAATGGGGGTGACAGCAGTATCTACCCCAGACATTTTTCATTAGAATCAAGTGAGTCCAAGGCTAGGGCTCAGGACAGTAGCTGTTGCATAGCTGCGCTCCTTAAGCTCTCTGTCACTGCTGTCGTGAATGGCTCCGTGGAAAGTAGTGTTTACAGGAGAGTCAGCACAGGGGGCAGAGAGGGGAGGGCATGTCTCTCCCGGGAGCCAGACTGCTGGGTTTGCATCTGGGCTCCTCTGTGGGACAGCTTGTTCACCTCTCTGTGCCGCAGTCTCTTCATCCACAAAATGGGATGCTCAGGGCTGCTGTGAGCATTGGAGGGTTAATTTATGCGAAGTGTGAAGAACAGGGCTGGCCTATCACAAGTGTGATGGGAGTCGTGGCTGTGCTGCTGTTTTATTATTAGATTCTTCAGAGTTGAGAGACTGAGCATCAGGCCCGCTCAGCCCTTAGTGTGTAGGTGGGTTGTTGGAGGTACACATGGAGGAGGCTCACCTGAGGCTGACTTCCTGGGTCCGAGCCCTGCAACGCTATGCTGCCAGCCCTGGGACTGGGCGGGTGGCAGGGCTGGCATCGAGCGTCCCTGCAGACCCCTGGAGTCAGCCCCCTTTGCAGAGGGAGGACCCTTGCTTGGGTCCCCACGGGGCAGTGGGAGTGGTCACTGCTGACACCAGGAGTGTGGGGCCTCAGGGCACAGGCCTCCGAGTGGCAGGGGGCCTTGGCTCTCCCTGGCACATTCCAGGTTCCTGAGAGGGTGGCCGGGGGCCAGGGTGCCGGAGGGAAGGAGAGAGCCTTTTAAGGAAACATTTCTCTGCTTAAAAAAGGAGAGAGGGAGAGAGAGAGAGAGAGAGAGAGAGAGAGAGAGAGAGAGAGAGAGAGAGAGAGAGAGAGAGAGAGAACAGGGAAACACACAACCAAGTTAGTGGTCTGGCCAGCAGGCTGCCTGGCATGCACATCTGTGGGCAGGGGTGGAGGAGGTCTTGGGGGCACCCAGGCATCAGGCCCTCTAGCTGGGGGCCCACTGCTGCACCTCAGATCTGAGTCCTTAAGGGGTGACTCTGCTTAGGGGCTGTCTCTGCCTCTGGGGGATGGAAAGAGACGTGGGGTCCCTTCTTTGCACTGCCTTTGGATGGTGCTGGGAGAGAGACCCTCCCACTTTTCTCTGAGGATGCCTGCCCATGCTGCCCCTGCCCGAAATGTATTTGTAACCCCCTCACTTCCCCAGCCCCAGTCCCGCATGGAGAGTGGAAACCCACCCTTGTGTAAGGAAGAAAGGACCGGAGGGCACTGTCCGAGGGTGACAGCAGGAATGGGGAGAGAAGACCCTGGGGGCTGGCCTCATCAGGTGAAACCTACACGCTCCAGACTGGGGTTTGGGACAGCAGGTGGGAGGAGAGAGGGAGGAGGCCACTGCTAGAGGCAGACTCCTGCCCGGACCCTGGCAGGCAGGGCAGTGTCCCCTGGCTGAGACCTTGTCTGGTGGGCAAGGTGGGCAGGGGGCCCTGCAGGCCACAGTCACCTCTGGGGCCTTCCCTTCCTCCTGGTCTGTGCTCATGGCACCCTCCACCCCACCCCTCCCACCGATCAGCAGTGTGACTTTGGGCAAATGTTTAACTTCTCCGCGCCCCCTGCACCTCAGTCAGAGGTATAACAGTAGCTTTACGTGGGCAAAGCACTGATATTAATGCCTGTCATATAGTACATATTCAGTAAGTGTTAGATATTGTCTCTTTTTTTGACTTTGTATGTGATTTTCCCACCAGTCCTAGGATAAAGTTGTGTACAGTGTGATGGACACTTTGCTGGAGAATGGGTGGGGAGGCGGGGAGCAGGTGGGGGGGACAGGGAGCCTGTAGCATGGCTGAGTCAAGAAGCAGAGATGCTTTCAGCCTCTCCAGCCTCCCAGAGTTCAGGGCACGAGTTACGTGGGTGTTGTCCCCTTCTGAGCTGGTGTGTCAAGCTGGGGTATCCCTTAGGCTGGTCAGACGACAGAATGAGTTAGATGGAGGGAGGGCCTGGCTAAGGGTGGCCTCTATGAACAGCCAGCCC
Organism: Cnephaeus nilssonii; assembly: GCF_951640355.1. Lineage (NCBI taxonomy): Eukaryota > Metazoa > Chordata > Mammalia > Chiroptera > Vespertilionidae > Cnephaeus > Cnephaeus nilssonii. The sequence continues at coordinate 21,184,074 of NC_137081.1, read as the reverse complement.
CAGTCAGGGCTGTGGGCTGTCTCGGTCACTACTCCACTGGGTGGTGGCTGGGGTGGGAGTGGGGGGTCTCCCACTGTCCGAGGAGGCAGCCACCCCCTCTTTGGCCATCCACAGCTTGTGACCAGACATCCTCATGCCCCAGGGAGAGCCTCCCCCTTCGTCCCCTCTGTGGGCCCCCTGCCTGGTGCTCGGGTCAGGAATTGGAGCCAAGATTGAGGTATGAGCTCCAAGAAAAACGTGTCCCAGCTAGAAAAAAGGAACACATTGAGTCTCTGATAAAGGCCCCTGCTAATTGTCAGGGTAGAGGTTTGGCTGCCTGGCCTGGCTGAGGGATGTTATCTTAGGGTAGGAGCAATCCAGCCCTCCCTCCTACCACCCCCTCCCTCTGTCTGGAGGCCCAAGTTGCCACCTGCCCCCCCCCCCCAGGTCATCAGAGAGAAAGATGAGGATGATGATAAAATAATAGCTCACCCATAGAGGGTGCTTTCAGCTCTCCAGGCCTCTGTGCTTATTAGTGACGGGGTGGCTTTCTTTGGGGAGCTGGCAGGGGCCCGTCACCCACCTGTTTCCCACGCGCTTTGGGAAGCTGCCAGCTGCTTGCACTCTGACCTATGGGTGAGACACCTCGGCATTGGGGAGAACGAAGAGGCAACTCTTCCTTTTCTAGAGACCTTAAATACGTTTTAAAAAAATTTCAAACACATCTTACCATATTGCAGACAATTTAGAAAACAGAACAAAGAAAATAAATCCTTATTTTTCTTACCATTTAATCCCGTTATGAAAATTCTGGTGCATTGACCTGCAGTCTTTCAGTGCCTGCATATTTCTACAGAATTTAAAAATAGCGACGTGCATTTCGTTTTTACCTTTCGCAGCCCCCCTCCCCACTAGCGGTGCTGCCTAAGTATTTTTCCATGTTGCCACATAATCTTCCAATGAACTCTCAGACTGCAGAGTGTCCGTGTGTGTGAGTTGAGGGAAGGGGTGTCTTGCATGGAGGTGGTGGCTGTGGAATGATCGCAGGAGGCCCTGGTTTTCTGTAGGAATGAAAGATGCTAACCTTGCCTTTCTCTGTTCCTCCCACAGGTGGCTGCCCCCTGCATTCCTCCATCCAACCATGAATTGGTGGTGAGTGACAGTCCGTTCCCTACCCTGCCAGCCCCTCCTCCCCTCTGTCCTCTGCTCCCAGCTGCAGCTTACTTCAGATCCAAGCATGCTGGCAGCCCCCAAGGGTGCCGGGTAATTAGGTAAGGGAAAGGAGGGGGCCTTGTTCTGAGAGGCTGAAGCTGGACCGGGAGGAAATGAGTCATGAGGTCCCTTCTGATGGGATGCAGGGCCTCCTATTTCAATCTGGAGACTAAAGTCCTTGGAAAAAACCATAAAAGGGCATCTTGCCTGTCTGCAGGCCTGGCCAGGTGCCTGTTGTCCTGGAGCTTACAGAACTAGGGGATGGCATCTCCTCCCACCCACTTGGTCCTGGGTCAGGTACCCTTCAGCTGGAGGCAGGGGGATGGATGGCTTGACCCATAGAATTCATCTGCCTGGGCAGCTGCTCTCATTCAGGTGGCCTCTTCCACCTCCATGCTGTTTGTCTGATTCTGCTTTTCTGCTCTTGGGTGTCCTCGACTCCTCCTCCCTCCCCCAGTGGGACTTCCAGAAAAGCATGGGCAGGACAGGGCTCCTGTGAGTTGTGGACTGATCCCAGCTGGGCTGATTTGAAATGTTGGGAGCTTTTCCCTCCTGCCCTCTCACTGCCTTCTTACCCTTCAGAGGCCCCTCCTGCACCTCACCCACTGCTGGAGGTGGGCAGGGCCTGGAGGCTGGAGGAGAGGAGCCTGCATGCCTCCAGGTGTGTGCTTGTGCATGTGTGTGTGTGTGTGTGTGTGTGTGTGTGTCTGTCTGTCTAGAGGAGAGTCATGGAGGGGCCCTATGGTCACAATTTGACCCACTGGCAAGTGACGACACGGATGTGGGTGGGGACCTGGAGGGAGGGACAAGGGTGTCATGGGGCCCGGCAGTTACAGGTGTCTGCACACCTGTGCAGTGACCTGCTCTGCCTGGATATTAGAGTCTCAGCCAGGCCACCTGGTCTTCTGCCATGTGGCAGTGTTCCTGTCCCGCCCTCTTTCTGGACATCAGTTTCCCTTTCTGTCGCAGAGATGGCTGAGCTAGATGCTCGAAAGGCCTTCTCAGTGCTGATAAGTATTCCCTCCATTCAGGGCTGTTAATGGAATGGAGTTAAAGTATGTGAAAGTGCTGGTGGCTCTTAGACGCCTCCTGGGCCCAGCACAGCGCCACCGCTCTCTGCACAAGGGGCCCAGGCCCTGCCAAGTGTGTCCCTTCTTTGCAGCGGCCCCTCCTCCCTTCTGGGCCTCAGCTCTGCCCAGCTGTGCGGCTCCAGAAGTGGGGCGTTATTTGTGCGGAGCCCAGTTGAAGGTCATCTGACAACAGCAGCGGGTGTAGGTGGGGGGCGAGCCGGGTGCTGCAGGGATGAGGCCAGAGTGTAGGCCTGGTTTGGAGCTGCCAGTGAGAAATCTCTCTGGGATTTCAGAGAGACACTGTGGAGGGCGGGCAGGAGGGGTGAGGTGGGGTGAGCAGACCTGTCATCATTCCAACCCAACTGCCACTCTGCCCCCGAGAACAGAATGTCCTTGGCTGGTCTAGGACGGCTCGGGGGTCTGGGGTTTAGGGCTCTCCAGGCAGAAGCCAGATGCCTGGCCACCAGGAGTGAGCTTTGTTTATGTGAGGAAGGGTCAGGGGTTGGGACAAGAGGGAATGGTTGGCATTCCAGCTGGAGAGGTTGCGGTTAGCACCAGAAGGGGCTCCTGCCTGAGGGAGGCCAGGCAATCTTCTCATCTCTGTGATGCGCCCCACCTGTGCCCAGGCTCTGCCCTTCACGGAGGTTGGTCAGCCACCTGGTGGTGAAGTGGCTGTGACACCAGATTGTGCTTCCAGATGTTCCCCCACTTGAGTCAGAACCGACCCCCAACTGTGGTCAAGAGCAGGGGAGTTCGACCACCTCCCTATGGATCCCAGTTCCCTATGTGGCCTTGGACACATTGCTTAACCTCTCTTGACCTCAGTTTCCCCTCTGAAGATTGAGAGTTGGAAATACTACTTACCTTGTAAGGTTACGAGAATAAAAGGAGCAATTAACCCGTTGAATTAGTATGTATTCAGAACCCTCCAATGGCTGCCCACTTTACTGGGAGTAAAAGTCCAAGGTTCTTCCATTGGCTTGCACAGCCCTCTCTGACCTCATCTCCCCCTTGCTCACTCTGCTCCAGCCCTTCTTGCTGGTCTTTGAATAAACCAGTCAGGATGCTGCCTCAGGGCCTTTGCATTAGCTATTTCTTCTGCCTGGAATGCTCCCCACCGTCGCTGATACCTTCAGGGCTCTTTCCTTCCCTCAGGTATTACTCAAGTGTCAGCATTTCCCCCCCCCCCCCCCCCCCCAACCACCTTATCTCCCACCCGGCTTTCTTTGCCTCCCAGCATGCATCGCCATCTGATAAGCTGTGAGTCTTATTTGCTTATCTTGTTTAAGAGGCTCCCCCTGCCCCCACCAGCATGTAAATTCCAAGAGTAGGGCTTTTTCTGTGTTGTGTTCAGTGCTGTATCGCTGTGGTCTGGCACACAGTAGGTACTCAGTACATGCTTATTGAGTGACAGGGAGACAGACGTTCAGTGGAATGCCTGGTAGATTAGGTGCTCAGTAAACAGGACTGCTGCTGGGTGGGAGGCCTGCCTCCGGCTGGAAGCTCAGTGCTGTCCCCGGGGAGTGAGAAAGTGGCCCAGGGGAAAGGGGAGAAAGTTTGGCTCCCCCCAGAGAGCACTTAGCACCTGTTTCCTCACAGCGGGCGAGGCAAGTGCTCTGAGCAGGTTCAAAGCGGGAGGAAAGGGCGGGCTGTATTTTTCCTTCCTTTTCCGTTCTCTGCCTGCCCTTCAGCCTCTGCAGGGCTGGACTCAGGCCTCCCTGCCCCCTCCCTCTTGCCTCACACTGTGTGACTGTCTGTCTGTCATATTTTCTCTATGTCCCCAGCTCACCCACTTTGCTTGAATCCTACCCCCCCAGGATCAGGACCATCATCCCTGGACATAGGATTTCAGCCCAGCCTCAGGGCTCTGCCAGCCAAACACACTTTCCAGCCTGTGCCAGGCCAGCCGGGGCAAAGTGGCTTAATCTTCAACCAGTGTTTTCGTCTTACTCAACAGATGTTGCCTAAGGCCTTTGGTAGAAGGGTCCTATGGTCACGTCCCTCCTGGGGGTCCATGGGTGGGGGCAGGATGGAGAGGGAGAGCCCTTGTTTGCCGTGGACACTCCTGATCCTTGGAAAGAGCTGAAGCAGCTTTTCTCAACTTCTGAAAAATAAGAGTCAGAAGGAATTTCCCGAGGGTGATAGCCAAACGAGTGGCCACCAAAGTCGGCCGGATGCTGAGCCCTCTGCACATGCAGCCTGGCACCCAAGGGACCTGGACTGGAGGAGACGGGCCAGCCCCACAGAGGGGGCTTGAGATGTCCTGGTGAATCGGAGGGTGGGGTGGGGTGTCTGATGGGGGAGTAATCAGTTAGTTTGAACTTCAGGCCCTAATGAATTTCATCTGAGGGCACTGAGGGTTCATTTTTGGGAGATTCTTAAAAATGGAGCAAGGCCAGGAGAGATGAGTCTGAGAAAGCCTTCAAAGAAGAGGCCAGTTGTGAGCATTGCCTTCCAAAGAGGATTCCCAGAGTGGTGAGGTGGGTGGACATCCCAGTTTGTGCAACAGCTAGAGTGGCTTAGTCTGGAGAGGGAAAATATGGGGGGTTGAGGGGTTGCAGAATGGGAGTGAGAAGGTGCTGAAGGGCAAATTTGCTTATTTTCTGTTGCTCTCCAAAGTAGAGCCTAGTAGGTAGAGCTTCCTATAGAGAGGAGGAGACTTGGGTTAAAGAAACAGCAACGCTCTCTAACACCTAAAATGGCACAGCGGGGCGCAGTCATGGGAGTCGCTGTCACTGGGACACATACTGACACCTATTAGGGGTAAGGCAGCTGCTGATGGGAGGGTGTCTTCCTGGGGAGTCTTGGGTGGAAATGCTCAGGGCCCACTGAGGTCCTGCCCTCAGGTTGGGCTGTGAAGGGACATGGTCCCTGGGGGTCAAGGCATCCATGAATGTGCTGACCACTTGCCCTATGACCCCCACTGGGAGAGGCCCCAGTCCGATGAAGCGTCCTGCCCTTGGGGGACCATGCTCAGGGGGAAAGAGAGATAGAGAACTATATTATGGAAACAATTAGTGCTCGGCTGGGGGGTTCTGACCAGAGGTAGCCTTTAGGGTCCAGGGCAGGAAGTGATCAGTTTGTGCTGCAATGGTTGAGGAAGGCCTATTCTGAGTCCCATTTAAGAGTTCAGCAATGGAAGAGTGGAGAGAAGAAGGAGAGAGGGCCTTTCAGAAGGTGGCAGGGCTGACGCAGAGAAGAGGCAGGGCCTTGGTACAAATTACCAAGACCGATGGGGCCCGGGGCAAATCCAGTGTCCTTGCTGAGGAGATGAGAGGGCCAGGCCATGTTGCCTTACCTTGGTGGCTCTGGCTGGGGTGCTGGTGGGAACAGCCTGAGTGGGAACAAGCATGGCATTCATGGTGAGCAGAGAGGAGGTGTGAGCAGATAGAGAGGAGAGAGGGGAAGGCAGTGGAATCCACCCGAGGAGGAAGGGGCCACATAAAGGAGGAGTCCAGAAGTCATATTGGGGAACTTGAACTTGATGAGCTAAGCCCTAAGCTATATGGGTCCTTGAGTGGGGAAATGAACCTAAGCAGGGTTTGAGAGCCGGGAGTCAGCTGCCAGCTGTGGGGTGTGGCTCGGTGGTGAGGGGGCTGCCAGGAGGAGGGCTGGGGACACCAGATGAGGCTGGTATAGGTGCTCAGCGTGGGCGAAGGCGACCAGAGGGGCCTGGAGGAAGGGCCTGCAGCAGCACAGACTCCCAGTTCCCTGGCTGACAGGTAGAACAGCATCCAGCGGGGAGGCTGGCAGGAGGAGGCGAGAAATATTCCAGCCTGGCCGGGCCAGCCTGGCGAGCATGTGTGAGCCGGTGGGGTGGGAGTGCCCGCAGTTGCCCAGCCTCAGCCGGGAGCTGGGTGCTGGTCCCTCCGGGTGGGTTGAGAAGGGCCTGAGGACCGGAGTGGGCTTGCCCAGGCCCCTCCCCCGGGGGTGTAGGAAAATCAGGCATCACGTTTCATTTATCACATCCAGCCTGTTCTTTTTCCCTGGTGGCCCTGGCCTGCCTGGGAGAGGATGTGGCCCCTGGAGCAACTTCACCCAAACACTCAGGGGACCCTGGCTGCTGGCCTCCCTCCCACCCTCGCGGCGTCCAGCCCTGCCTCTCTCTGCCCTCCCTCCAGCCCCTCACCCTCCTGCCCCCGGAAGTAACATTCCGTGAGCGGTGAATACAGCCTTTGAGGGGCAGACCTGAGCTCCTATGGAGCTGGCCAATCTCCCCGGAGACTCAGTTTCCTCCTTTGCCAAAAGGGGTTCAAAGTGCTCCGTCTGCTGCTGCTGTAGCCACTGCTGTAGTTGTTTTTGTTATTATCTGTTGATGGGCCCCCCCCAGACAGGCTGTGGGGTATATTATGTGCCATCCTTGCCACGCCCCCTCTAAGTGCCCAGTAAATGGTGCTGCCCTGCCCTTCTCTCTTGCTTTCAGCCCCCTCCCTTCATCTGCTTAGGGTTCTATTTTTAGAACAAGTGAGCCTGGAATAACCTGCTCTGGGTCCTGGGGCTGAGGACATTCCAGCCCCCATGGCCCTACCCGCCAGCTTCCTTCCCCTCCTAGTGGGTTGTGCTGCCGTGACCTCACAGTTCGTCGCCATGGCAGTAGATGTGATGTCACAAGGTCTTTTGACCTGAAAAATTGTCCAGATTCCAGGCATCCCAGGGGGCAAGAGTGGGGAGAGCTGGAGGGGGGAAGGGGAGAGGGTGTGAGGAATTTCTGGACGGAATGTTCCTTTGGAGGCTGAGTCCGCATTCTGCGTCAGCCCCCTCCCCCCAGCCCCAGGCTTGGGCACCTCCCCCACCCGCCATGGCCCTCTGTCTTTTCCTTCATCCAAAACAGCAGCCCACAGATGCATTTTTCCCCCGGCCCACACTCCCTGCAGGCCGCCAGCATGTCCTACTGCATGAACCTCCAGGCTGTCATCTCAGCCACCCCAACCTCTGCAGAATGGCCCTTCCTGGGGCCCATACACTTGGCAATGGGTAAATGCAGGCATGGAGAAGGCATGCAGGTCTTTTTTTTGGGGGGGGGGGGGGCTTTTTTTTTCTTTATTGATTAAGGTATTACATATGTGTTCTTTTCCCCCCCATTGTCCCCCCTCTCCCCCCGCTGGCACGCATGTCTTTTCTGGGTAAAAAGATTGAGGAAAAGATGTGCAGCTTCCCTTATCCACCCTGTGGTTCTCAGCCCCTCACATTTAGGAAGTTCTCTCTATTGTCTGACCTCAGTCTCTCCTGCTGCAGCCCATTTCCTCCTCTTCCTATGGAAGTGTATTGCAGACCTCTTCCTCTGGAGGACCGGAGACAATTAGTCTTTAAGTCGCAGAAAGCTTGTTCCCAGCAGGAGGGCAGTTGATTTAAGGGTAAGAGGAACTGAATGGAGATCATCTCCCAGGAGAGACAGAGCGTGAAGGGATGGATGTAAGGAGCAGGGTTCAAATACCAGCCCTCTTAGCTACCTATTAGCTGTGTAACCTTGGGCAAGTTATTTAACATGGCAGACTGTCAGTCTCCTCAACTGTAAAATGGGTTAATGCTTACCTTGTGCACATTGGTTATGCGGATGGCTATGAGGATTGATGACCATGGAAGCCAAGCGTCTAATACTATGTATGCCCAAGGCTGCATTAACACGGAATGAGTCATTGTTGTTATTGTGTTAACATTATGAAAGGCATCTCCAGCCCAGGGCCAGGATGAGGTAGGCCGGTGAGGCCCCCGGGGTGCAAAATTCAAGGAGGCCTCGCTCTCAGGGCTGTGCTGGTGCACTTGGAGCAGCCTGAGAATGGACGCCTCCTTAAACGTTCTGCCCTTAGCGCCTCACCCCGGGTCCCTGCCTTACTCCAGACTCCCAGGTTTGGGATCCTCGAGTAGAGTGATCCTTGAAGAGCAAGACTTGGATGTCAAGTGGCACCAGGTCCATACCCTGCCACCTGCTCCTGAGCTGAGTTCCAGTTGTCCAGTCTGGAGGCCAGGGGCATTCTGTAGACCCCTGGTGGGGCTGTGGTCAGCTGCTCAGAAAGTCTGGGTCCTTGAGATCTAGGTTTTTTTCTGGGACTGGGCAGTGGGTAGGGACAGATGGGGACAGTCCCCATCTGGGCTCCATCTGCTCGGTCCTTCTGCAGCTGAGCCTCAGGAGGAAGGAGGAGAAGAGCCCGCAGGGAGGCGGGGGACAGGGTGGAGGGGCTGTGAGGTGAGCTCAGCAGTGGGCTTTACAAAACTGGTGCCAACTCCAACCCTGCCATTAACTTTACCCTGAGAACCTGGGCCAGTCAGACCTCTCTGCACCTCAGGAGGGAGGAGACAGGGTCTGAAGTCCCTCTCAGAGCTGTTCTGAGGAGTGGTGTGGGAGGATGGAGGTGTGGGTGTACACGTGTGTGTGCACGTGTGGGAGTGGGTGGGGTGTCTGGGTTGCTGAAGGGGCTCTGCCAGCCATTGGAACTCTGGGGCGGCCACTTCAGGAGTCCACAGCTGGGGTGGTCTGGGAGCTTCCCTATAGCATGCCCAGGGCCTGGGGCAGGCCTGGCTTCAGGGGAGACCCACCCTCATGTTACCAGTTCCTTGCTTTTTTCATTCCCAGTCGGCCCAGAGCTGGCAGTTCCTGGGAAACAGAAGCAGGACTTCAGTCCCGGAGGACTGGGGAGGGGAGGGTGGGAGCACGGCATGCATGCTGGGCCGTGTTTGCAAACACTGCAGGAAAACGCTGGGTGTTTAGGTCAGGAGGGGTTTTTGGAAATTTTTAGCTCTTCAGAAAGCATCTCAACCAGTAAGTTGAAGGCATTTGATGGCTGGCAAGCGTCTTTCTGTGGCCGGCTTCCAGCTGGCACGGGGAAAGGGGTGGGGGCCAAGGTTACGGTGCTCAGATGGTTGTTGGCAGGGAGAGAAGTTTCTCTTGCACTGCTGAGGCCTGTGGTTTCTAATATTGACTCGACTCCCAGGTCTTCGTTGTGCCAGACATGGGAGGGGTGGGGCAGGAGGGTCAAGGTGGGGCAGGGTGGGCCACAGGAGGGCCTGGGGAGTGTGTGGGGTGGAGAGGATAAATAACTGCTAGCATTTACTGAACACTTTCTAAGCGCCAGGCCCTGTTCTAAGTGCTTTATGTGCTTCCTCTCATTTGATTCTTTCAACATAGAGCCACTCTGTCCCATTGAGGAGCAGCAAGGATGAAGTGACCCGCTTGAGGTCACACAGTTAGCCGTTTAGACCAGTGCTTCTCAAAGGGTCATCCCCAGACCTGGAAACCTGTTAGAAATGCATATTCTCGGGTCCCACCCGAGTTCTACTGGATCAACCCTCTGGGGAGGGCCCAGCCCCTGTGTGTCCACAGCCCTCCAGGTGTTTCTGAGTCACGCTCAAGTTCAAGGCGCCCTGGCTCACACTCTGCTCTTCAGGAGAGTCATGGCCTCCTGGGAGGTTTCCCCCAACGCTGGATGAGGGCTCTTGAGGGCCTGCAGTATCCTGGCAGGCACTTCCTCTGCAGCTTCTCCATCTCACCCCATTGCTGTCCTTTCTGAACAGCCTGTCTGGAGAGGCTGGCTCAGCAGACTGAAGAGTGAGGGCTTTGGAGTTGGGAGAGCTGGGTTCAGATCTCTGCTCTGCTATGCAGACTCTGCATATAGAAGGCGTCTGTGTCTGCCCTCCAGGTGTGTTCCTCCTTCCCCCAGAGAGGAGGTGGTCCCGCCCAGCCCATGGTCTCTTCATGGGAGCATCACAGAGCCCTGGATCAAAGGGACAAGTGGGGGTCAGAAGGCCAGAAATTTTCAGGGGGCCTCATTTGCCCCCAGCCCAGTGGCCTGTGGTTCAGCAGCGGGGGCTCTGGAGGTGGCTGGGCTGGGACGGGATGGGATGTGTCATTTACTCTTCCAGAGCCATCCTCAAACTCCAGGGGAGTCGACCTGAGGGCTAGAGGGGCTTCCTGATGTGCCTCCCCAACTCCTACTCCATTCCTGGACCCTGTCCTCTCTTATCCATCCTAAGCTGCCTTGGCCCTGAAATACTCCCGGGAGGTTTCATCCACTGGAAGGAAGTTTTGGCCTCAGCCACCCGTCTTCTTTCCAGGCAGGAGGGGTAAAGTCTGGGCCATTTCCAGAAAGAGCACGGCTGCCTTCAGCTTAGCCGGCCTTCTTCCTCCATGTCCGCCTTGGCCAGTTCTCCCTGGCGCCAGACCCTCTCAGTGGTCATTCTGTCCATTCCTCTGTCTTCAGACACAAACAGCTTGCCCCTCAGGTCCCGGGCTGGGGCGAGGGCAGGCGTTTCCTATCCTGAGACAGTCTGTCTTAACTGGGCCCACACTCATCTCGGCAGAGGCCTGTTTCATGACCTTGGCAGTCATCCTCACGTCCTTCTGCATGGTTCAGGGGCCCCACTAACCACTTTGCTGAGTTGGAAATGGAGCCCTAGACACTGGTCAGGAGGTGGCCTTGGAATGGGAAGTTTCTCTCCTGTTTTGGGGGAGTCCTAGGAGCCTATTTTTCAGGTTGCCTTTAGCAGGAAGCACTTCTATTGGTCCGGGCAGGGGAATGGTGGCACTGGGGCGAGGGACAGGACCAATCCACAAGTGTTTATTGATGGCCTGCTAGCCATAATCACAGGCCCTGGAATGAGGGATACGGCAAATGAGTTTGTAAAAATGCTGCTTTGAATATGTTTTGGAGGCAGGTGGGGTAGAATCACAAATAAAACAAAGACATATTCCCATGATATGATTATTCATGTGCCAATGACCAGATAAATGGCACTGACAGAAAGATGTACTGGAGTTGAGAGGTGGGAGAGAGAGTCCTCCTTGCTGAGGTGTTCAGGGAGGGCTTCACGGAGGAGGAGAGCTTGTAGGAAAAGAGGGGAAGCTGTTCGTTCTACCAGGAAAGGCCTGGATGTGAGAACAAGTAAAGGGATGTAGCGCGTAGGTCTGGGTGGAGCAGAGCTTTTGGGCATGAAAACTGAGGTCTGTGAAGGGGCAGGGGCAATGAAGGGGGAGGCCTTGAAGAGTTAGAACCCACAGGCCTCTCATCCCAGGCTGCTGCCATTTCAGACAAAGAGGGAGAAGCGCAGAGCCCAAGGTGGGATTCAAATCCTGTTGTCCCCATTAGTAGTTCCTGACTTGGGCCACTCACTTAACTTCTGCATATCTGTAAAGTGGGCCTCAAAAGTAACAATGGGCCCCGGCTGGTGTGCTCAGTGGTTGGAGTGTTGGCCTGCACACTGGAGGGTCCCAGGTTTGATTCTGGGTCAAGGACACGTATTTGGGTTGCGGGTTTACTCCCCATTCCCAGTTAGGCTGTGTGCAGGAGGTAACCAGTCAATGTGTCTCTCTCACATGATGTTTCTCTTTCTCTTTCTCCCCCTCTCTCCTTCCCTTCCACTCTCTCTGAGAAGCAATGGAAAAAATATCCTCAGGTGAGGATTTAAAAAAAAAGGTAATAATGGTACCTACATCACAGGTGCTTGTGGTGGCTGAGATGGTCTTGATGAAAACGCCTGGCGTGTTGGCACAGTGACGGTTACTCACTCCTTGTTCCTTTTTGAACCGTCAGCGACTGCCTGAGCCAGAGGCCTGGGTGATGTTTGTCCAGGTAGATGTTGACAGTACCAATAGGAAGTTTTTTATTTTCCAAACTGTGCCTCCCAACTTGGGGACAGCCAGGTTCCATCTTGGGTTGGTGTCATGTCCTGAAAGCATTCTGCCCACATGGCCACCGGCCTTGGAGAGGGAGCCAATCTGGGGGCGTTTGTCCTGAGGTCTCACACTGCCTTTTCCCTTTGTCCACAGCCTGTCAACACGGAGAGTGCACCAAAGAATGTAGTGGACACGGTGAGTGACAGCAGGCTCCGGGGTGGGGTGGCGGGGAGCAGCCTGGGAGGCCGGAAAGCGGAAGATGGATTTGGGGAAAGTGAACAGATGTGTTTGGGGACATCCTTCTGGAGTAGATATGGGGAACTTGGGGGAAGTGGTGGGGCCATGGGTGACGTTGGGAGCGGGTGCATTTGGAAATGGATTGCTGGGGAACTAGGCAGGCCGAGCAGGAGAGGCAGGGGTGGGAGCGGAGAGAGCGAGGCCAGTGGTTAAATATGGGTTTCTTTATTAAATATGTAGGAATTGAGAAAGCCAGGCAGATCTTTCTGAATAGATCTTTCTGACATAGCAGAGAAACAGACAATCTCAAGGCTGCAAGGAGGAGGAAGAGGAAAAAGTCCGTGGGCCCTGAAGTGGGAACTGAGGTTAGCAGCTGTGAGGTGTCTCCAGCAATGGCTGGTGTTGAATGGCTTGGAGCGGAAGACTCGGGTTTAAATCCTAACCCCTCCGAGCTCCTAATTGTGTGACTATAGGCAAATCACGAGCCTGTCTGTGCCTCAGTTTTCTTATCTGCAAAATGAGAATAATAATATTTCCCAGAGTTGTCGTGAGACACGGAGAAGAGGGTTTGATTAACTCTGAGAGGCCTTCAGTGGACAAAGAAATGTTAAACAGCCAAGTCTCCCCCACCCCACCCCACCCCACCCCACCCCACCCAGGCCCTTCTGCAATCCTCTGACCCCCCCACCCCTGCCAAACTAGTGAAAGACCTAGTGCCTTTTGATTACTTTCTTTGACTCTTCTTTCTTACTATCTTGTGTCTCTCTCTCCAGGGAGAAGGAACTTTCCGGGGTGGGAACACTCGGAAAAGCCTTGAGGAAGACGTAAGTATGGGGGGGAGGGGTAGAGAAGGATGTGGCTGGGCCCCTGGTGCTCAGGAGGACTGGGGATGGGTGGGTAATATCTTACACCTCTCTTGTTTGGTGGGGTGTCCCTTCCTCCTCTCCAGAGGGCAGGCAGGGTTGCCCAGCTTAGTTGCTGAGCCAGGGAGGAGGGGCTGGGTGAGCAGACCCCATCTACTTATACACTGGGCCTCAGCCTTGGCTTTGGCCTCCAGCTCAGCTGGGTTCAGAGCACTTTTGCCCATCACTTTGCCAGGGTGGGAGTGGGAGGAGGGTGGGCTCTGTGAGGCCTGGTTGGGTGGTGGGTGAGCAGTCACCAAGGAGGATGGTCAACACTGTAGGACCAAGGGTAGAGATGAAGAGGGACTCTTGAGCCCTTAGAGGGTCATCAGATCTTGGGGAATTGCATGCTCTGCTTCGTTGGAAAGAGAAAAATGCAGAATCCTTTGTGTGGCTTAAGTGCCATTGATTCAGGAAGAACCTGGAAGGTGGGCCGACTGGTCCACCACGCTCCTACTGCCATGCATTTTTGCTGCAAGTCAGTGAGCACATTTCTTAAGTGGAAGGACCCAGAGGAGGGCAGAGGGGGCTCTCCCACGACCCTGCTTTGGGCAATACTTGTGGCGGGACTTGTCCTCACACCCCAGGAGCTGATGCCCGACAGAGTTGGACCTTTTTCTTCCTTCCCTTCTCTGACAATTTGCCCCTCTGCTGGCCTCTCCATCCTTGCCCGCCTTGATCTGCAGAGGAACAGGGAGTGGTTTTGGCGGTTGGCACAGGGGGAGCTGTTGATGGCATGAGGCCCTATCATCTGACAGCTGCCTGACCCATGGTGGGGAGGGCCCAGAGGGAGGTGCTGGGGCAGCAGGAGGCAGCTTCTGCAGGCGGCAGCACTTCTGCGGTGAGCCCACCGCCACTGCCTCCTTGCCCCGGGGGCAGCCTGCACAGCGAGGGGAGGCGTCCTCAGGAAGAGCGGGAACATGCCTCTCAAATTAGTGGGGAAGGCTCTGCTCAAGGTAGGAGGGGTCCTGCGAGCACAGGTACACGTGCTGGAGAGGGGCCCTTGTCCGAGTTTGTGATGTTTCTGGGGCTGGAGTGCAGGGGAGAAATTAATTTTTTGTGTACCTGCTACTGAGGATTAACTAGCTTAATGCACGCAAAGCACATGATATGTGCTCAATGAATGGTAGCTGTCTTACGACTGCTATTTTGACTGAGGGCCAGGAGCTGGGCTGGGTATTTTTTGATCCCCATGACAGCCCCTATGACAGATGCCGTGGCCCCATTTTGTAGATAAGCAAACAGAGGCTTGGAGGGGCTCGATGCCTCAGTGCCTTCTCCATTTCTTCCCGGGACCACTGTTTGGATCTGGTGTTGCCAGGACTCCCATCCTTGGTGGGGGGACAGGGTGATGGTGTGTCAACCAAGACATTTAGCCAATGGTCTACAAACTCTTGTAAGTCACCTAGAGCTGCTGCTCCCACATCCCAGCCTGGGTCTGATGGACCCCGGAAGGTAAAGCTGCAGTAGGAGAGAGTGAAGTTAGACATCATGAAGAACTTTTTGACACGAGGGTGTGTTTGACTTTAGTCCTGGGGAAGAAAGAGGTGGCTGTTTAATTGGGACTGGAGGTTTTATTTAGGAGAAAGTTTCGTTGGTCTGGGATGAATGTGTGTGTAAGGGGTGGTAAGGGTGGCGTCCTGTCTGGATATGGGAGGAGAGACCAGCGGTGTTTTGGTTGTTAGTCTAGTTTAAGGAGTGCATGAAAGGCAAAGCAGGTTCCAGAATGGCCTGCGTACTGCAAAGAAGGAGAGGAAACCTAAGTTTAAGGTCCCAGACATCTGCTGTGGGTTGGATGACCTCAGGGTGACTGAGTCAGTGCCCTGCCCAGCGGTGGGCTCCCTGCAGTCTGCCGCAGGTGAAGGGACCGCTTTCAAGGTGACATGGTTGAAGTTCTGGGCCTGCCGCTGGGACAATACGCCTGTTTTTTTGAGCTGTTTTCCTGTCTCTGGCCCGTGGCCCAGGATTCAGGGCAGGAATGGCTGTTTTCCTCCGACGGCTGGTGTGCAGTGGAGTTCGTGGACGGTGTGCTGTGTCGCACTTTGTTTTGGAAAAACCCAGGCTGGTGGGCAGGAAGGAGAGAGGAAGGGGTGTGGCTGGAGGGGCTGGTGTTGGGGGAGGGGTGGCCACTGCCCTCAGAGGAGACATAGGAATGGGGATGGGCTCCTGACGTAGGTTGGTCACCAATTTCTGGCTGCCTGATATTGCTTACACACCCTCCTCCCAACTGTGCCCCCTGGGGACTGGGGCTCAGGAAACAGCTTTTCTTTTGGTCCAGGGCTGTTGTGTTTGGTCTGTGGACCTCAAAGGAAGGCAGGACTCTTCCCACACAGTGGTTGCTCTAACCAACCCCACCCAGGTCCCAGCGTTCCGCTCCTTGCTGTATGGGGAGAAGGTTGATCACAGAGCATAGGGTCATAGTCTTTGAGCGCTCGGAAACGGCTGAGCGGTGATCAGCAGCGAGGACCAAGGCAAAAAGGGTTGGCTGGACCTGCGGTAGGAAGGGTGAGGGTTAGACACCAGGAAGAACTTACCGGTAGTAAGAGAAGTAGGACCCTGTTTTGGTGACGCTGTGGAATTTCCGTTAGTGGTGTCCTTTCAACAAAGGACAGACTATTTTGGTGACAACAATAGGGGAGAGTTCTTCTTGGTGCACAGGGAATTGGATCAAAAGTCCTATTATTGATCTATGTCCTGGTAGGGGCTGGGAGGAAGTTCAAAGCCCTGTGGATAGAGAGCTTTGAGAGCCTCAGTGAGGAAAAGAATGGGATTACAGGCAGACAGAGAGCTTAATTTTCTTTTCAAAATAAAATCTTTGTAGTACTCTTTGTAGAGCCCTCTGATAGTTTTCCCTAAGGGCTCTTATTGGAACAGGTCAGTGATGTAGAATCACATGAAACTGTGCTGGACCCATTTTACAGATTGCTCAGTTGAGACTGAGGGGCTGCCGCCGCCAGGGCTCCAGTGATGAGTACCTTTCTTCATGGAATAGAAGCTCTCTGAGGTCAGGGCTCCTCCTCCCCTGGGCCCCTGGTGCCTAGAACATTGCCAGGCGCACAGCCTGCAGCACTCAGTGAAAGTTTACTGAGAAAGGGAGCGAGCACGGAGCTGGGTGGCAGAGATGACCACATCTCTCCCCCGTCCCCCAGCCCTCTTGAAAACGGCCTGCATGCTGAGGCACGCTGGAGAACGCCCGTTTCCAGCCCTGTGTGTGAGGTCACCTGTGTTTTCTCGAGCGTTAGATTGTGTTTGCTCACAGCCCCCCCTGCTCCCCGGCACCCCCCCCCCCCCCCCCCGCCGTTCGTGGTTCTCTGGTTCTCCCTGTGGCTCTGTGTCCACTGACACTCGGACGTGTCACCCGTGCACGTCTGCTTTCTGCCAGCGAGTGTCACATGCCCCCCAACTTTGCAGAAAACAGGAAGCCCCATCAGTTAGAGGGCAGCCCAGTGATTCATCAGCGGATGACCATCCAGCTGTTCGTCCCCATCCTCTGGTGGGGTCACTGTTCAGGGCAGCTTCGCCCCGCCCCCCCTTCCCTGGCCGGCCTGCTGGAGAGAGCAGGCTTGGACTTTGCCTTATCACCTCTGGAAGTGGTAGGGCCAGACTCGGTTGGGGCCAAGTTTTTATTTATCCTCCCTGGCTTTTTTTGGGGTGGGGAGGCTAAGGAATGTGGAGTGTTGTAACGTTGGGAAGGAGGGGCGGGGGGAAACGGGAGCCAGCTCTCCTGCCCTGCTCATCCTTTTCACCCCTGTGCCATGGAAGCTCCAGGCCCCCTCAGCCCCCCAGTCCCCCTGCCAGGCCCATCTCAGTATCCCATGGTCTCCCTGTGCTCCCTGTGCCTGGACCTGTGGTCCTGGCCTCACCTCAAGCCTTGGCTACAGTTGTGGCTTCCAGTTGTTTGAAGCAGCTGTGGTGGCCTCCTCCAAACGTGGCTGTGGATCCGTAACAGATGAAACCCAAGGGGCTATTTATAGCGGGGTGGCCCTAGGCCTGGAGCAGGGCCCACGGCCTGGGGAGGCTCAGCGACTCCTCGTCAGGGCCCAGCGCAGTGGAGAGAGATGAAGTGTTGGGTTTCTGCGTTCCGCTGGGTGGGTAGTTTTGGAACAGCCTGGTTTGGGGCTTGAAAACCAAACACAACCCTCCTCACCCCCCCGCTGCCCCCCCCCCCCCCCAACGCCTGACTCATGCAAGCCCAAGTCCTCAGGGCCAGGAGAGCTGCGGAGACAGAAACTTTCTGCCCCGACAGACAGCCCCACTTGGCGTTTCCTCTTGCTGCCCGCCGAGGCCGAGCTGCTCCAGGCTGGGTGGGAGCCCAGGCAGAGGGGACTCGGGGTGCAGCTTGCTCCCTGCTGATGGATGGGGAGTCCTCTTAGCGGGGCTGCCCTGACTTTGGGCTCAGCTGGGAGCTGGGCCTCCAAGCCCACCCCCTCCCACCTCAGAGGTTCTGCAGGGCCTGGAGAGGGCTGAAGGGGGTCAAGCCTGAAGTCTGAGGGTGAATCCTGCCAGTCGTCAGGACTTGGGGGTGAGTCACTGTTGCCTCAGTTTCCCCTCTCGTTGGCAAATTGCGGTCCTGTCTCCTCCAAGAAGTGGTTGCAACTTGGCGGTTGGGAAAGGCTGTTTCCTGGGAGGCCCATGAATATTTGGACAGTGCCAATGGGCTCAGAGGGCTTGGCTGGGCCTGGGATTCTGGGTGTTGGGTATCCGATTCTGCATCGTGTGAGGTGGCTGAAAGGATGGGCGGTTGGTGGTGGAAGTGATGCGGGGGTGTGATTTGGAGGTGGAGGTTTGATTGTATCCCTAACTGCCCTTTTAACCTTTTGCACTCGGATGTCGAGATTAAAATTACTCTTTGAATGTATCAATAATTTGAAATATAAAAAAATCCAAATAAATAAGTTTGTATGAAAAGAAACTCCAGTTTTTTATTCTACTGCCGTGCTTTGTAAAATCTGGGGTATTTAAAAAATTAAATCCCGAATAGAATAAAGGAATCGAGAAAAAAGCAAGCGAGTGCAAAGGGTTAATTGTACTTGATGTAATAACAGTAACCACATATACACTGAGTGGCCAGATTATTATGATCTCTGAACACATAATAATCTGGCCACTCAGTGTATTTGTATCTCAAATGGGTACCAAAAGTATTCTAGACTTTTGCTGGAGATCAACCACCTATTTGCCCTGAGCTTTCTATCAGCCAGTGCAAAGGGGAAAACTGATCAGGTGCACGATTTATAGTATCTTTGATATCAAATAAATGAGGTACTCAAGAGAAGTACACTGAGTGGCCAGATTATTATGCGTTCAGAGACCATAATAATCTGGCCACTCAGTGTGTGTCACCATTCTATGTGTAATTCCTTTTCATTTTCAAACCAATCTATACCCCCACTTTACATGTGACATTCCAGAGGCTCAGAGCGGTAAGTAGGAAGGCTGCCCAGCGGGGCGCTGAGGGACTCAGCCTGGGCTTCCTCACTGTGTCGTCGGGAGCCCTGGCATGTTTTGGACACCAACTTGGGTCCCTTCGCCCGGTTTTGTATAAGTTGACAGCCCTGGGAATGGGAGAGGGTGAGGGGGTCGCCGACGATGGGCGGTGGGTCCTCGGGGGCACGATTTGCTGCCTGAGCCGCTCTCCGTAGGTGCACGTTGTGCCTGGCTGCTCTGTTTCTAAACCTCTGATTGAACGACGCGTGTCGCTGCTTTAAGGAAGAGGAGTGTGGCATGGCGATGGTCGGAGGAGAAAGGTTTAGAGCTGGAGAGAGGGTACCATCACTCGCCTTTCCTTCTCTCGTGCTTGCCGTCTGTATCCTCCCCTCGGGGTTACCGTTACGATGGCCAGTGAATCGAGATGAAATGAGTTTCCAATGTCAGTAACTGTTTTATTGAGTGTGTGCTCAGTACAGATGGCACCAGCCCAGGCGTGGCACGTTTCTCAATATTGGGATTCCTTCCTCGCCGCGGGGGGGGGGGGGGGGGGTCGCACGCTCGCAAGCACCCTCACGTGGAATTGGCATAGACTGCTCTTGGCTTTGGGTTGCTTTGTTGCTGTGGTGTTAGGGTGCCTGGGCTGGAATGTTGGCAGAGAAAGGAGAAGTGGATCTGCGTTTGCCTGTGACCCTGACTGCGCCCGTGGACAGCTCTCAGCCTGCCTCCTCCACAATGCTGCTTCTCTTCTCTCTTTTCCAGGGCTCCACCAGAGTCACCCCGAGTGTCCAGCCTCATCCCCAGCCCGTCAGGTATGCCTGGCCTGTGGGGGGCACAGGGTGGGGGTCCTGGCGGTGAGGTCACTGTGGGAGTTCCTGGCAAGTCATGCCTTTGGGTCTCCGAGACCGAAGTCATAAAGCCAGTGGTAGGAAGCCTGGGCAGCCGTGGCACCCTCCCTGGAGGGTGTGGGTGGATGCCGCTTGGAAAGGGTCATGCTCTGGGTTCTAGCTGGAAGCCAGCCTTGAGCCGAATTCTTTAAGTGCCTGCATGATTCATCTAGTCCTTGCAACAGCCCTGCAAGGTAAGTGTTTTATTCCCATTCGGCAGATGAAGAAACAGTTTCAGAGGTGGCTTGTTAGGGGTCACACAGGGGCCTTGGTGCCTCGCTGACACAGCCTCTTGTCCCTGCGTCCAGCTTCTCTGGTTCTCTCTGTCTCACCTTCACCCCTGAGGCTCCAGAGATGAGTGAGAATCTGGCCCCAGGAAGATGGGGTCCCAGGGAGAGGGGACCTGGAGTGTGGCTGAAACCCCCAGCCGCCTGCTGCCCTCCCACCTGATCTGCTCTTTAGATCCCCTCCTCCCCCTACAGCCCAGAAGCACCTTGGGTGGGCGGGTGCGGAGTGCGGTACTGAGGTGGTCAGGCGGTGGCGCTGTTTTGCCTGGCGCAGGCAGTGAGCTGAGGTAGGAGCCCACCTCAAAGAAGCTCATCTTGGGGATGAGGGGTGGCCGGGGCTCAGAGCTCAAATCACACTGGACCTTACTGCAGCCACCGGCCCTTCCACCACTTGGTCCCCGTCATTGCCACCATGGAGAAGCCTCACATCACCCGGCTCCCCCATCTCCAGACCCCATCTAGAGTTGGGCTCAGAGTTAACCTGGTGGAGACCAGGATTCTGCCCTACTTCTTGGGGTCCCCAGTGCTGCCCCAATCACTTTGAAATACCCTGGTGGTATTCCTCCTGCTGCCCTCCAATCTCAACTTTACCCCACTGTAGTGACAGGTTATCAAAATGAAATGTGAGTGTTGTCCACCTCGGACAGAGAGGGGAAGCCAGACACTAGGAGACTGCTGATGGGTAAGCAGGTGTCGGGGTGGGGAGCATGTGAGGTGCCCCCAGAAGCTACAGGGCTTCAGAATGGAATCCCAGTGTCTCAAGATCCATTTCCCCTTCCCATCAGCACCCCAGTGGGCCCTTGGACCCTCCCCCTGGAAGAGAAGCTGGGTAAGGTGTCAAGACGTGAGCCCCTACCTCCCTCACCTAGTGCCCAGTTCAGGTGGCTCTCTACTCTCCACGGAGCTCAGATGGTGCTGGGATGTCAGGGGCTCTGCACCCTCTGCTTCCTGGGCCCTTAGCAATCAGGGAGGCCACTGCCACACAGCGCTGGAGTGGTGAGAGCTGCCAGAGGTAGGGATGGAGTCAGGGAACAAAGGGCAGGAGTTGGCCTGCCTCCGGGGAGGGCTGGAATGTGTGCTGTGGTCTGGCTCACCTGGAGCCCAGGTGAGGTGTCACCTGAACTGCCCCTTCCCCCGAGAGGCCTCCCGCCCACTCCACAGCTCCAAAGCCAAGGAGGGCAGCAGAATACTCAGCCAAGGAACTGGGGAGCACTCGCTCAGCCTCTCTTTCCCCTTCCAGAGCTGTCCCAGGAGCCTTGGAGACACTCTACCAGAGCAGGCTGCAGTGTGTCAGGGGGCAGAGCTGGGCTCCTGGGTTCCTAGCCAGCTCTGGCCCTGGCTCTGACCTCTAGGATCCGGGTGAAGGCAGTGCTGACAGAACTGATGGGTACCTGGGATTGGTGTCATCACCATTAGGTTCTGACCCAGCCTGAGATCCTTGCCAGCCCCTGCCCAGCTCTTTCTCTTCAGCCCCAGGTGGGCCTTGCTGGCTGCACTGGCCTTGCCAGAGGAAGCCTCTGACCTTGGCTCTGGGTCTGGGAGCAACCAACCCCCCTGAGTTGGATATGGGGGCCATGCACAGTGTGTAGGGGGTGCAGATATCTGGTCCTTGCCCTGGGGAACTAGATTCTGATCTAGAACCCCTTCTCTGCTAGTCTTCCCAGAAACATGAGTGTGAGCCAGACCATGGAGGACAGTTGTGAGCTGGACCTGGTGTATGTCACAGAGAGGATCATCGCCGTCTCCTTCCCCAGCACAGCCAACGAGGAGCATTTCCGGAGCAACCTCCGCGAGGTGGCCCAGATGCTCAAGTCCAAACATGGAGGCAACTACCTGGTGAGGATGGGCCTCTCGCCACTTTCCCAGCGCCCCTCTGCCCTTTCTGCCTGCCACCTCACTGCTGTGCGTGCGTGCATGTGTATGTGTATGTGTGCATGCATGTGCGTACATGTGTGTGTGTTGACCGGGAGGAAAGAATAACAATAAGAGCTCATGTTATTGAGCGCTTACTACAAGCCAGGCCTTGTTCCAACTGCTTTCCGCATATTTAACCTTCAGGACAGCCTAGAAAGCAGGTTTTGTTAGAGCTCAGAGAGGTGGAGTATCTGCTTAAGTTCACAGTATCAGGAAGTGGTGGAGCTGGCACCTTGCTGGCACCTCTGAGCAGTCTTAAGGCAGAGTGTGGCAGAGGCATTGTAAGGGACCTTGTGTTGCTGACATGGGGACCGTACCTGGCCCAGGAGAGTCACCTAACAAATGCGGGTGAAGTGGCCGCCAGTGGTCTCCTCTCATGTCAGGAAGGCCCGACTGGGGGGTTGGGCCAATCCCAGATCCATAGGAGGGCTCAGGTCCACTTTACCGGGAGGTACATGTGACTGGACCAATAGACTAGTCTGTGCAACCTTCAGGGGCTGCCCTTGGCTGTGTGAGCAGAGGTGGCTGTAGGAGGCTCTATTAGGTCCCTGGAGCTGCTGTAACAAATTACCACAAACTCCGTGGCTTAAAACAATGGAATTTAGCTTTTCACAGCTCTGGGGGCTAGACGTCCAAATTGAGGTATTGGCAGGGCCATGTTCATCTGAATTGTGTAGGGGAGCAACCTGCCTTGCCTCTTCCTGGCTGCTGGTTGCTCCGGCATGTGTGATGGCTCTCGGCTTGTAACTTCATCACTCTGATCTCTGCCTCCGTCGTCACAGGGCCTTCCTTCTTTCCTGTGACTCTGTGTGTCCTTTCCTCTTCTTATAAGGACACCACCATTGGATTTAGGGTCCACCCTAAATTCGGGATGATCTCATCTCCAGATCCTTAACTACTTACATCAGCAAAGGCCCTATTTCCAAATAAGGTCACATTCTGAAGTTCAGGGGGATGTGAATTTTTGTGGGACACCATTCAACCCACTACAGACACGCATCCATCAGCTGTGTCAGATGCTGTTCAGAGCCTGGTTTGAAACATCAGAAAGTCCTGGGTTCGAATGCAGGCTCTGCGCTTATTAAGTAGCTGATCTTGGACACTTAGCCCTCACTAAGTCTTAAGTTCCCCATCTGTAAAATGAGTCTAATAATACTACCCATGTCTTATGGTGGTTGAAAGAATGAAGCCAACTGGTAGATGTAAAGTTCTTAGCATGGATATGACAGGGTGTGGATACTCGAGTGGTAGCTGTTGTTCACATAATAAAGCGTGTTCCATTATGGAGCTCAAGAGTGGACTGGAAGCCATCTACGGTCCTTCCTGACTTCGGGAGTCTAGGATTTCATGGGACTCTGTGCTATGCCACCCTCCCTCCATCCTGCCTATTCCAGACTGTGGGGTCCTCTTTTCTCCCCAGGAGACAACATAGTGGTCTTTGAGTTTCCCAGGCAATGAGGTAGAGGTGGAGACAGGAATTTCAGAGACTGGGGGATTCTCATGGGCTATGGTTAGGTGCCGGAGAACATCTTCTGGGAGAGGATGTCAAGGGTCTGAGAGGGCCCACCCAGGACAGTTTGCCTCCTCTGATGGAGGGTGTCTGACCACAGAGCCATTGCATCTTCAAGGGGTGAGTTTCTAAAGTCCACCTGTGGAATGGAAACTAGAGAAGGCCAATAATGAATATGGGACCCGAGACAGGTTCCATCCCCTTCTCATCTTTAGTTCTGGATGTCTGCTCACAGAGGGGAGTGGCTGAGAGTCTATACTTCTTCCCTCTCTACCACGCCCCCCTCCCATCCTGAGAACCTATAGTTGGGTTCCTGTTGCTCAGTGTGTATGTCTGGGATCCCAGCTCATGTGTGGGTGGGATCTCCAGCAGGGGCCAGAGCAGCCTGTGAGCCTTTCCATCATTTCTTCCTTCTAGCTTTTCAACCTCTCTGAGCGGAGACCTGACATCACGAAGCTCCACGCCAAGGTGAGCGCATGCCGAATAGGGTGGGAGCGTCCACCCGCCTGGGAGGGGAGATAACAGACAGTCCCCCTTGCTCCTCGGGTCCCACGTCAGAGTCTTAGGGAAAGTGCTGTGACAGTTTGCAAAGCCTATTACAGTGCCATCTTCTCCTTGGATAATGGGAAAGAAATCTATTCATTGTTTCCATAATACGAACTACAGAAAGCAAAGCTCGATGCAGTGATTTCCACCCAGCTCTGCCTCCCCTGGGGAGCCCTTAGAATCTCTGGGTGAGGCTGGAGCTGTGAGATTCTTAGTTTCTTTGAAAGGTATCTTGGATTTAAACTGGCTGGGAATGGCCGACGTGGACCTCCCCACCGCCAGCTCTCACTTGCTCACCCTGTGGGCTATGGGCCGGGCTTTGCATGGTGCCTGCTGCTGGCTCCTGGATTCTGGTGCCTGTCGCTGTGTGACCCTGGGGAGGTGACACACTTTTCTGGGCCTCAGTTTGCACCTCTGAAAGTGGACGGGCTGGATTAGGTATATTCTCTGGGCCCTTCTAAGCAGAAGTTCTCTTTTACTGTAAAGTTCTGTGAGTTGAGAAAAGTTTGGAGGAGCTGGAGACTGCGGTTCATATGTGCCCTCTGTCTCCTTCAGCTTCTCTGGGCTGGCCTGAAAAATCAATGGTGTGTGTGGCCAGGGCCTGGAAAAGAGCCATGAACAGCCAGGAACCGTTTGCTCTGCCCTCTTGCCCTGAGCCAGGCCTTGGGGTTGTCTGTGGGAGCAGAGCTTGGGGGCAGTGCTGGGGCCCCATCACATTTTGAGGTCAGAGTCATGTGGAAGGGACCTTGCCTTTGTTTTGCTCCACATGTGAGAAATTGAAGCTAGGAGAAGGGCCATGACTGTCCGGGGCTCCACAGCAAGCCAGTGTCAGAGCTGAGACTCAGGCACCGGGTCCCTGGTCCTGGCCATTGTCCTACCCCTCCACACCCCCACCTCCCAGCTGGGCTGATAGGCAGGGCAGGAACCAAGGCCCAGCCGCTGGTGGCCACTGCCCGGTACTAGCATGTGGAGTGTGTGCTGCCCCCACTGCCCTGGCTGACCTTCTGGGCTTCTGCCACTTCTCACTCCTGTCTTGGGCCACAGGTACTGGAATTTGGCTGGCCTGACCTCCACACCCCGGCCCTGGAGAAGATCTGCAGTGTCTGCAAGGCCATGGACACTTGGCTCAACGCAGACCCCCACAATGTCGTCGTTCTACACAACAAGGTCAGAGCCGGCTGCAGGGTGTGTGTGTGTGTCCGTGTGTGTGCATGCCCATGCGTGAATGTATCCTTGGATGAGGGTATCTCCTGGCCTGTGTCATTGGACTGTGTGAATGTGGAAGTCTGTGTATTCTCCTTTCTAGGGATGATAGATCCTATCCCGGGGGCCCCCACAAGAAGTGTGGGGCCCTCAAGTGTAGTGAGTGATCAGCTGTGTTTTTCTCTTTGAGACTCAGCGCCGACCCTCATCCCTCCCCTATCTCCCTTCCTCCCCCATATCCCCTTCCTCCTCCTGGTCTCCCTTAGAACCACAGCCTTCTCTCCAGCCCCTGCCCGCTTCCCTCCAAGGCTCCGGATGGGCACTGGAGCAGTAGGCCGGCCTTAGAAACAAAGGCTTTTGGTTTGGGGGCTCTTTCAGGGAAACCGAGGCAGGATAGGAGTGGTCATCGCCGCGTACATGCACTACAGCAACATTTCAGCCAGGTAAGAGGGCCCCCGAGCCTCCCGTTCTCTGCATATTGACCCACCCATGATTTCTCCCTTCCTTGGGGCGGGAGGACAAAGACAGAGGGCGTGAGGTCTTAGGATGAGGAAGGAAGGTGCCTATCACACCCCAGGAGCCTGTGTGTGGAGGGCAGGAGAGAGGAGAGTCCATCCCCCATTGCCCAGCCTTGGGAGACAGGCCCATCTGTAGATACCTCATCCAGCCAGATTCTTGGGGCCACTTTTTCTTGCCAAACTGCCTTCTGTTTTCCTGGGTGAGCAGGGAGGGTGTCCGAAGGAAATGCTGAATCAGGTCTGGGTCCATCAGAACCGTCTGGGGGTTATCTCATCCATCCCCCTGTTCCCGGCCAGCAGGGCCCGTTCCCACTTACGGGTTTTGGAGCAAGACTAGTAAACCAGCAGTGCCCTGTTTTGATTCCATTTTGCAGAGAGGCAGAGGGATCCATCCACTCATTGGCTTATTCTCTCGACAGTAGTTACCGAACATCCACATAACTGTTCTAGGTGCTGGGATACAGCAGTGGGCAGAGCCAGGCCACTAAGTATATAAGCAAGTATATCCGTAATAGCAGGTGATAAGATCTATGAAAGAATGGAGACCAGAGCATGACAGGGGTCAGAGGAGGCCTCTGGAGAAGGTGATATTTGAGCAGAGACCTGAATTAGGCGGAGGAGGGCAGGACCGGCTGAGTCACATAAAGTCTGGGCGCGAACTTCCCAGGCAGAGAGAGGAGGAAGGGACAAGGCCTGCGGTGGGAATGCCATGCGAGGGGCTGGCATGTTTTGAGCTGAGTGAGTGAGGGCATGAGGAGTAGGAAGTGAAGCTGGAAGGGGCAAGCCTTGGAGGACTTGATAAGGACTTTGGGTTTATTCTAAGGGTGATGGGAAGTCGTTGGGAGAGTCAAGAAGGGGCAAGCTATGGGATCGGTCACTACATTTTAAAGTGATCTCTCTGAGCGCTCTGATGGATGGCAATTTTACAACTTTAAGAAATCCATCTTAGCCTAATCTTTGCTTACTGGTGCGCACTTGCTGTGCACCTACTATGTGCCTACAAGCGCCAAGCTCTTTAGAGATGTTAGCCCACTTGATCACCATAACAAACTTTGAGGAAGGCAACTGTCACTCTCATTTGACATGAAATAAAAAAAAAATCATTTTCAGGAAGGTTAAATAACCTGCCCTAAGAATAGTGATGAAGTGGTGGACTAGTGCTAGGCTCCCAGCTGTCTGGCTCCAAAGCCCCCGTATAGCACACAGGATCGCGAAATGCCAGGGCACTCTTTTCCTGAAAGCACCTCCGCACAGGGTGGCTGCAGGGCACTGCAGGTCTGGGGAGTGGGGAAGGGGCCGGAGAGGCTTGTGCACTTGGATGTTGGCTCCTCTGACCACCTGTCTTTCCCCCTAGCGCCGACCAGGCACTGGACCGGTTTGCAATGAAGCGGTTCTACGAGGATAAGATTGTACCCATTGGCCAGCCATCCCAGAGAAGGTGGGACACAGCCCAGTGCACACGTGTGTGCTTGCTATGTGTGGGGACTAGCCTCATGGACCCACGGGGGATGGAATAGCATGCCTCGGTGGGGGTGTACTAAATATGCATGTTCAGGGGCCAGTCTGGAGGGGTCTAAAAACAGGGACGTGGGTGAGCCCATGAGCAGTTGTGTGTGTGCCCACAAGTGGGCAGGGCAGTTGGCTCTTGAGGCTGGTACTAAAGAGCAGTGGGGGCATTGGTGGGGGACACATTGGTCCGGCTATAAGAAGGCAGATTGTATGAGGAGGCAGTGCCATTCTTGGTCCTGGAAGCAGGATCGCTTCAGTGTTTGGAGGAGTCTACAGGAAGCCGAGGTCCCTGCCACCTGCCTGGGAGGTCACATGCACTCTCGATAACAGTCACTTTTTACTGGGTGTGCTTTAAAAACTTTATCGAGGGCACTCAACCACGTGGTCTCAATGGAGTGCACAACAGCCCAG
This sequence comes from Cnephaeus nilssonii, assembly GCF_951640355.1. Classification (NCBI taxonomy): domain Eukaryota; kingdom Metazoa; phylum Chordata; class Mammalia; order Chiroptera; family Vespertilionidae; genus Cnephaeus; species Cnephaeus nilssonii. The sequence continues at coordinate 21,156,855 of NC_137081.1, read as the reverse complement.
GCAGGAAGCAGGGCAGGGGCTGAGTCAGTCATTCATTTGGCAAATTTTAGGCAGTCTGCTATGCTCCAAACGCTAGAGATAGCTAGTTGAATGGGACAAAATCCATTGCCCCTAGTGAGGTGATACTCCATTGAGAAGGATGGACATTACACAGGAACTACACAAACAAGACAATTTCAGATCGTGATTAGTCTTAGGAAAGAAAGAGGATAGAGCGCTGCAGAAGTGAGAGCTGAAGGGAGGGGAATTTGGCTATTTTAGTGACCATGGTCAGGGAATACCTCTAAGAGGAGGGGAATTTGAGCCCAAAGCTGAATAATGCTGACCTACCACATGACAATCCAGGGCATCCCCATTTTACAGGAGAGAAGCCTGAGCCCAGAGGGAAGGGATGTGACATGCCTGGGTCCACAGAGAGTAGTGGCAGAGCCAGATGTACTTGGGACCTACCCCCTGGCTGTGCCATCCACCATCCTGAGGGTTCCCCCTGGATTCAGCTCTGTGGGTGACATGCTGTTTAGTGATGTCTGATTCACAGGAAGCACAGGTAGTGTCAGGATCAGGTGGGCCTTGGGGGGCTGCATGTGAGTGGGAGCCAGAATGGTGGAGACCCAGGCCGAGTGGAGAACTGGAGAGTTGGACTCCGGCCTTCCCCCTGTGTGGCCAGAGCTGTGGGCCCATCACACCTGTCTGATGTGTCACATTGGGCTACACACTAAGGCTATGGTGCTAAATCTCTCAGGCAAGGTCTCTTGGGCTTACCTTTTGGTGGATGACACCCATGGAAATTAGCCATCACGGTCATTTCAGAGAGTGAGAAGTGCTTTGAAGGGGGTAAACCAAAACAGAACATGATGGGCGAGAGAGTGATGGCAGTGGGCATGAGGGGCTGATTCAAAGGGACGACCTTTCTGAGAAGGTGTCGTGTGAGGTGAGGTTTGAGAAGGGAGAAGGAAGCATCTAAGTGAAGGGCTGGGGTACAGGGTCTAGGCCGGGCGGTCACAGGGTCCCATTGCTTTCCTAGCCCTTAGGAACACTTGGCAAGCAGGACCCCCTCGCTGCATGTCTGTGGGCTTCCCAGACTCTCCGGGTTGGGTGTCCCCAACTCACATCACTCGTACCTTGCTTGCCTTTCTAGAAGTGTGCTGGCACTGCTGGGGATGGTTTCCGCCATTGGAGCGGGAAGCCCTAGCAGAAATGAGTGAGTCCTCAGGCAACGCAGTATCTTACAATTGGCACAAGACAGCTGGTAGGTCAGCTGGATCAGAAACAGGATGTCTTTATGTGCAGAAAATTCTGGCTAGGCTGCCTGACACAGCAGCTCTGGGTCCATGAGAGTGTTCCCAGGGAAGAAGTCTCAGGGAGGGAAGAGCTGTCACTCAAGTACCCTCTCCTCAGTCCCTGGCTTGCCACTTATGGCTGTCAGCCTGGGTCACGAGTCTGGCCCTTGCCCTTGAAGGATAAGGGGTACAACTAGAGGAGCATGATGTTATAGTGGCACGTGGCTTGGAGAGAGCAGGCCGAGTAGTCACATCTCTGAAGCTGAAAACCTGGAGAATGGGGATCAGTGTTACCTCTCAGGAATAGGATTATGCAGGGATTCCACAGTTCTTGGTGTGTTGTGTGTGTGTGTGTGTGTGTGTGTGTGTGTACACATGTGTGTACATTATCTGTGTCTGCCTTGCAGTTCATATCTGCACCCACATCTGCTTATGGGTGGGTAATTCTGTTTGTGCCCAAATGTGAAAGTGCAACTGTTGGGTTTACCAGGCATTCATTGCCACTTTCCCGCCTTCTTGTCAGTGTCACTGGTAAGGAATGAGGCCGTTGAGGAGAAGAGGGCAGGCAGAGGGAGGGAGGGGCTTGGCCTGCAGCTCCCCCATTCATTGTCACCCCACCCCCGGACTCATTGTCCCCAGCACACAGACACATCCTGTTGGCACGATCAGAAGTTCTGATAGGAACCCGCCATTCCAGGTTTCCGCTTTGAGTAATGGGGTTGGGGGCTGGGCAGGGGCCTGAATAGGAGCTGGTGCTGCCCATCAGATTATCTTGCTAGGGTTGTCCTAAGTGGCTCCACCCTGGCCCAGGGACAGAGGCCCACAGGCCTGGAGATGGGCCAGGGTGTCAAGATATAGGAGGGGACTATTATCATGGTCATGCGGGTTCTGGTCTCACCCACTTCAAAAGCCCATGTTGGCTTCCTCCGGAGTCTCAGATGCATTCTGATTGGTTCAGCTTGGTGTCCTCTGGCCAGTCAGAGAAGGAGGAAGTGCTGGCCAGTGGTGGAAGGATTAGCCTCTGTTCTGGCAGGTGCATTGGACTCAGACTTTTTTCCTTCTCTCCCCATTCACTCTCAGCTTTGTGTGTTCTTGCTGTGTGTCTTTGGGAGGCTAATGGGCCTTTCTGAACCTAATTTTTTCTTTCTGCTTAGAAGGAGTGGGAATAGGTTAATCCTTCCATTCTTCTAACAAGATCTTTGTTAAAAAAATTGGTAGATGTTGACCCTAGAGATAAAAGTACTTAGTGGAAGTTAGATATCTTCCAACACCAAATGAAATGCTCTAGATGGATTTTCATACACTTAGCATGATCTAAAAAAGTGAAAGACTATAATTATTATGTTCTTACTATTTGCTGGAGTGTCATGTGGCTGGTGGGACTATGTGGAGCCGATCCAGGGTCTGTGGGTATATAAATGTCAGCTTGGTTTGGGCTCAGTATAAGGGTGTCAGAGTTATTTGATAGTGGATCAGCCTGTCTTGTGTAGTAGTGAGCAGTTGAAAGATGCCTGTCAGGGATGTGTGGGAGGAATTTTGGTTTAGCAGGAGATTCCTGGGCTGGGAGTGAAGCAGGAAAGAGATGCTCATGTTGACCACCAGGGGGTGCTGGAGAACCCCAAGTAGGGGGTTTGGCTTGACCCAGCTCTAGGTCACATAGAACCTGCTTTTTCTCCCTACCTGGAACTCCAGACAGCAAGGGAGGACTGTGCTGGGCTGAGACACCAGCTACCTGGAGGCTTGGGGGCATTGGTGGGGGGCTGGGCAGGCAACCTAGGGCAGTGTTATGGTGGAAAAGAGAATATGGGATGGCTCGGCTCTGGTTCAGACCTCCTTGGCTGAAGCTGCCCCTGTCCCTGCTCCAGGTACGTGCATTACTTCAGCGGCCTGCTCTCTGGCACCATCAAAATGAACAACAAGCCCTTGTTTCTGCACCATGTGATCATGCACGGCATCCCCAACTTCGAGTCTAAAGGAGGTACTGACCCCAGCCTCTGGCTTCCCAGCCCCTCCTGTCTTCCTTCCCCTTCTCTGAAGAGGCAGCCATGGTAAAAATACAGGCTTGGAGTGGAGTCTCAACGGCACCCCTTCCTGAGCTTTCTTTAGCCCCAGTCTACTCATTTGCAGAATGGGTTTGATACTTGTAGCACCTGCTGGCAGATAGCGGATGGGGAAATGTTTTTGTCAACTTAAAATGCTTTTCAGATGAAAAGCTAGTATTTCTTCCTCCGTCTCTTTCCATTTCTCCTTAGTCTTTTCTCCTTCCCCTTTCTCTCCCCCTCCTTTCTTTCTCCCCCACCTCCTTCACTCCTCTCCCTCTTCCCACCCTTCCTACTGTTGTAGCTAACACCACCCTTCCTTACAGGGTGTCGGCCATTTCTCCGGATCTACCAGGCCATGCAGCCTGTTTACACATCTGGCATCTAGTAAGTATTCCACGGGAATGAGAGTCCCGGATGCCAGAGCTCCGAGGCTGAGGACCAGGAGCAGGGGCGTGCGTGCGTGCGTGCGTGCGTGCGTGCGTGTGTGTGTGTGTGGTGGTGGTGGTGGTGGTGGTGGCTGCCTTGAATCTCTTCCAGCAGAGGGCTAAGGGATGAAGTCGGCAAGGTTTCCCAGTAGCCTGGTGGCAGATAGGCAGCAGGGAGAAAAACACTGCCTGCCCCCCCAGCGGCCCCCCTCTCCCTCTGCCCGCCTCTTTGCCCGCCTCTCCCCCACAGCAACGTCCAAGGAGACAGCCAGACCAGCATCTGCATCACCATCGAGCCTGGGCTGCTCTTGAAGGGAGACATCTTGGTGAGCGCTGCCCCTCTGGCTCTAGCCCCTCCTCCTCGTTTATTTTTCTCCCTTTTTTCTCCCTGCGCTCCTCCTGCCTCTCCAGACAAGACCTCACTCCTGGTGGGCCACCAGCCTTAGTGTTGTGGGCTCTCAGGGTTCCCGCACGGCCTTGCAGCCTCTGACAATGCTTGTGCATTCTCCGGCCTCGGAGTTGGATGCCCCTTCCGCTGGGCTTACCTCTAATTCTGGAGCAGCTCCAGGGAAATGTCTCCCAGTGGGAGCTCTTACCTCCTGGCTTCTTACTGGAGACAAGGACTCCCTCAATTCTAGCTTCAGCCCTTCCTCCATCAAGTTAAATCCACTCCTACTTTTTCCATTCAGATCTGTATACAGGAAATTCTTGAGAGGCAGTTTTGTCCCCATGGGGTAAGACTAGCCTCCAACTCTCTGCTCTTCTAGAAGTTTTCCCAGAGGCTCTGAGATCCTGTTTGTGTTGGTGACCTCTCCCTCACTGGGTTTGGGGTGAGCCTGGGGGGCCCAGTCTTGGAGCTGATAAAGAAGCTCCCTGGGACCCGGTTTCACACCGGTGGGCGCCTGATGGGCTTTGCTCTCTTTCTCGCCCAGCTGAAGTGCTACCACAAGAAGTTCCGGAGCCCAGCCCGAGACGTCATCTTCCGTGTGCAGTTCCACACCTGCGCCATCCATGACCTGGGAGTTGTCTTTGGGAAGGAGGACCTTGATGATGCCTTCAAAGGTGGGCTCATTGAGTGGAGAGGTAGACCTAGCAAGGGATAATTCTATCACAGGGTAGAAGAGCAATTATGGGGGGGGGGGGCGGGGAGTATGGTAGCAGTGAAGGGGAACTGTTTTCTGAGGGAAGGGGAGGTGGTCAAGGGGATGTCTCCCTTTGTTTCTTTTCTCTATTCTTTTGAGGTTTTATCTACATCATATTCAGGACTGGAACATATCCACATCTATCTATCCATTCATCCATCTATTCACTTGTCTGTGCATCTACCCACCTACCCACCCACCCATCTAAAGTTATCCATCTATACACTCATTCATCCAAATCCATCTATCTATCCATTTACCTATCCACTAATCCATCCATCCGTCGATCCATCCACTTACCTTCCATATACCTACCCATCCATCTACCCACCCATCCAAATCTATCCATCTTCTCATCCACCTACCCACTTGTTCATGTATTCATCCATGTACCTATCCATCAATCCATCCACCCACCCACCCATCCAAATCCACCCATCCATTCATCTGTTCATCCATTCATCCATCCATCCACCAAGCATCACTTGTGTGTCTATATGTGCCAGGCGTGTGCTAGACCTTGGGGATGCAATGAGAAAGAGTGTGTCCATAACCTCAGTCTTATGGAAGAATGAGACACACAAACATGATACTACAGAGTGATGCCTGCAGTGATAGACATGGACAGGCATGATGGGTGCCCCAGGGAGTGGACACCATCCTTGATAACTTCACAGTGTATGATGATCTGTGTCTAGATTGGGCTCAGGCAGGGAGCAGAGAGCGGGGCTGGGACTTGGAGGAGGAGGGGAATGATCCCCTCGTGTAGTCTGGCTGGTGCAGGAGAAGGATGTGTCCTGTGATGTGCTTTCCCTGCACTGGAGGCAGGAGAACAAAAGCAGAAGATGCTGTTATAATTATAGAACAGAATGAATGTTATCAATTTTAACAAGGAACAATAAAGGAATAGTTGACACAATAAAGGTAGGGTTGGTGAAAGATGGAAGAAAGGGAGGGGCACAAATTCCTTCTCCTACATAGAGGGAGTCAAAAATGGACAGATCAAGCCCAGCCGGTGTGGCTCAGTGGTTGAGCGTTGGCCTATGAACCAGGAGGTCACGGTTCAATTCCCAGTCATGACACATGCGCAGGTTGCGGGCTCGATCCCTAGTGGGGTGCATACAGGAGGCAGCCTATCAATGATTCTCTCTCATCATTGATGTTTCTATCCCTATCTCCTTCCCCCTTCTTCTCTCTGAAATCAATAAAAACATACTAAAAAAAGGGACAGGTCCAGAAATAGAGGCTTAACTATAGTATTTAAAGTTTCAAATGTAATCAGTAGAATAAATGATGATGATGATGATAATAATACCAGACTTTAGAAGAAGGGAGGTAGGAGTAGTATAAGTGAGCCAAATTATTCATTTTCATAGTGGTGAATCAATGGGGATTATTTAAAACTGATGTATCTAGAAATAGTGACATAAAAACTGGCTAATATTTAGAGTCTTAGAGGTAACCACTAGTAGAACAAGAAATAGAAATGGTTAGAAATGATTACCTCAGGTAAGTAGGACTGGGTCAAGGGAGGGCAAGAGACTTAATTTTATATATATATATATTTATATATATAAATATATATATAATATATATAACTTAATATATTACCAATGTGTATGTGTATTATTTTAATATTTTCTAGAATAAAATCTTTTATGGAGTCCTTTTTAGAAATTGATTGCCCATTTTGTTTTTCTTTCTCCTTTTTCAGATGATCGATTTCCAGAATATGGCAAGGTGGAATTTGTATTTTCTTATGGGCCAGAGAAAATTCAAGGTATAAGTCAAATTAGAATCCATTCACCATTCACTTCCTCCCCTCTATCCTGGCCTTTTCCCACCCCTCCTTCACCATTTTCCCACTGATCTTCTCTATAATTGTCAAGTTACCTGTGATTGAAAAGCAGGCCAACAGTAAAAGATCTGGGTATCATAGTGGACCCCCAGCTAAACATGAACCAGTGACTTAATCTCTGGGTAATAAAAATAAAAAAGCAGACAGAGAGGCGCTGGGTTGGATAAACTGTTCTAGTCCATTAGGTCATCATGCTATTATATTTAGAGACTGAGGGCCATGGAGGATGGAGGGTGTGGCTGAGGGGACACTCCAAGGTGCTGGCTAAACGATAGGCATTTCTGAGAACTGAGGTGATTCAACCTGAAGAGGAGAAGACCAATTTAATAATAGCCTTTAAGCCTTTAGACTGGTTATATGTGGAGACCAGTTGTTCTCCATCTTATCTGAGGACAGAATGGGAGGATATGAAGTTAGGTTATAGACAGGGGGACTCTGGATAGATTAAAGAAAGGACAGCTAGCTCAAGGAGGCGACTCACCCCAGAATGTCTGACTGGCAGCTTGTGCTGTCTTCATTCTTGGCTTTCTCTGGATGTGTAGGAGGGATTCTGTCTCTCCCCTCAGCTTTCTACCTAGAGTGGGGAGATTCTGAAGTTGGGGGCAGAAAGATGGCCTGGATGACCTTGTGTCCACTCAATGTCAAGGCTGTGAGCCCTGCTTCTCCCACACTCCTGCTGACTTCAGGGGCAGACTCTGGTCTCTCTGCACTGCTCCTAGGACACAGAAAAGAAAGAAGAAAAACTCAGCAGAGGGTCCCCCAGCTTTCTCTTGGGGGAGGGGGTCTTCATTCCTTAGTGCCCTGTCCTGATTTACCCCTATGACCTGGTATGAGCTTTTTCAAGAATGCAAGAAATCAGACCCTTGGGTTCTCCGTCCAACTGAAGCCACTGCTCCCACCCCACCCGGGTCAAGAAAATGAGAAGTCCCGTAGGGAGCATCCTTGGGGGATCGTGTTGGCTTTCTCTGTTTTTCCAGCTGCGTGTCTCTTTTTCCTTTCTCCTCACTGTCCTCCCGCCCTTCCCCATCCTTTTAGGCATGGAACACCTGGAGAACGGGCCGAGTGTGTCAGTGGACTACAACACCTCTGACCCCCTCATCCGCTGGGATTCCTACGACAACTTGAACGGGCATCGCGATGACGGCATGGAGGGTAGGTGGGACCAGTGGCCTCCTGTCCCTCTCCAAACTGCACAACCCCCGCACACAGGGCCTGGACTCTCTTGTTTGGTGGGACACCATACTGGGCTCAGAGGGGAGGCAGAGGAGAGGTCCGAGGCACCTCGGAGAGCTCACAGTTCAGTGGGAGAAGATAAGGCAAACATGGGTGTGTTAAATAATGAAGACAGAGCTAAAAAAATGAAGCTAAACGGCCAACTGGAGGGTGTGCCATTGGTGCCAAATGAGTCCCATGGATGGCGCGTGCTCTGAGATTGGGGTGGGGGGAGGTATTCTTGTTAGCTAGAGTGACCTGGGAGGGCTCCTCAGAGGAGGTGGCCTTGAGTGGACCTCGAGGTACCCCCTGTGACGCCGACACAGCATTTGTTAGATTTCTTTTAAGTCCCGCTGCTGCATTTCTGCAGCCTCGCTGCCTGAGCTCTCTGGGGTCAGAGCACTGGGAATGTAGACACAGCATCTAGGGCCTACAGGCTTTCATCGACAGCCAACGAAAATGTTTGAGAGCTGGAGGCAAACAGATAGGCTCCACAATTTGCAAAGAAAACGACAGAATTGAAATTAATACTTGTTTAGCTACGAAACCTAACATTATGTCAGATGGTCAACTGTAACTCAGTTCAACTCTTGAGAGCTATATGTGGGTTATATTTTTTTATGTGGTTCGTTTGAATATGTGATGAGATGCAGGGCGGGGCCTCCAAAAGCGAACATCCTGGGGCTCTTGAGATGCCCTGCCTGGGGTTTGGCCACAGGCTTGTTTCCCTGACTTGGTCCCAGGACCGTGGAATGTGGGAGCTGGGAGGACCCTCAGGCCCACAGGCCCACCCCTCCATCAGTTTTCCGTCGGGGTAACGGAGACCCCCTTGAAGGAAGGGTCTCCTGATTGACCCCCATGATCTGTATGTGTCCTTTCACCAGCACCCAGGCTATGGGCTTCTCCTTCCAGCTGGAGCTGGTTCTGGGGGGGCTGCCCTGAGCAGGGGACCTAGGGCCACGTGGCAGAGCTGGGTTAGGGAGAACCAGGCACCCACACCCGGCCTCCCTCCTCCCTTTCCCAGGTTCTGGATTTGTGGACTCCACCCTGAAAGCCTTTTAAGCCTTTTCTTGCATAAAGATTTTCCTTCTGACCTCGGAGACACCAGCATGAGCGATGTGGGAGGAGGGCGGTGGTTGGGTTAGAATTCAGGGCTTGGTGAGGGCATGTTGTTTATGCACAGCACTGCAAAGCTGAAGGCTTGTCATCAGACCTACCCTAGTTCCCTGCCCTTCCTCCCCGCAGGGGTGCAGACACCACACCAGAGCCTTCCCTACCCTGCCGAGGCAGCCCCCCAAAAGCACTACTTTTCCCCTGCCCCCCACCCCAACCCCATCCACTTGTGCTAAGTGGCTGAGGATGAGGCAGAGGATGAAATAAATTAGTCTGAGGTATCAGTGGCTGCCAGCCTAATTGTTCATCTTCTGGGGATGTTTGCATTTTTAACAAGAACACTTGGCAATTTGAAGGAATTTTCAATGTCTCCCTATCTCTCCCTGGTGTGGATTCAATGCGATGATAAATGTAAACACATTTGGTAAACTCTAAAGTGCCAGGCAAATAAAAGGTAAAATAAGGGGGAAGAAGGAGCGGTTGTGGAAGGTCAGGGCTTGGGACACTGGGCTGCGAGGGAAGGAAGAGGGAAGACGGAACAGTGAGAGGCAGGGAAGAGGAGGGAGAGGCTGAGGGGAGGCCCTGGACTCCTCCCGGCCCCTAGCCTGCCTTCTTCTCTCCTGCAAACCCGCTTCCCCAGGCAGGGATGGAACCAGAGGGACCTTTTGGCCAATTAAAGGTCAGCCGTCCTGTGGGGACAGAGAGCTGTAGGGACAGAGGGGCTCCTGTCTGGAGGCTGAGAATTGGCTCTATGCCTTAAGGGTGGACAGGGGAGGCAGCTCACACCCCGGCATCCTCTCCCCAGGCCTGGCCTGGGAGGGGAGCTGTGAGCTGGGGTGGTCACCAGGGCAGACCCCACCTGTTCCACGGTGTGCTCCCTGCTGCTGCTGGGCCGCAGCCCCCATAGGGACAAGAAAGCAAGCTGTGAGCAGCCCTGGGGCGGGAGCAGGAGCCTTATCCCTGTCCTGCCTGGGGTACTTATGAAGGCTCTAGATCCTGGGGCTCAGAGATAAAAGCATTTTCCTTTGGCCAATTCTCCAGGCAAGAGAGGGAAACCAGGAGGCCTGTGTCTGTCTCCCTAGCTGTGGACAAGTCCCTGTGCCCCAGTTTCCCCACGTGCCAGCTGGGGTAGGAGCCCCTAATCCCCAAGATTCTGGGGTGCTCAGGAGATGCTTAAGCTGGAGCGTGGGAGGGGGCCTGGCTGTTCCCTGGAGTGATGGGGCAGGGGGATGGCCTGGGGGTGATGAAGCACCTCAAGCGGCTCTGCCTGCTCTCTGGGACTGCTGGACCAGGAGTGGCCGGCTGCCCCGGGCACTGCAGTGCAGTGGGTGAGCAGGTGTGCTTTCCAGGCCGCCTGCGTGGGTCCAAATCCCAGCACTCTCCTCTGCGCTGCATGTCCTGGGTCCGATTACTTAGCCTTCCCGTGGTCCTAGTGTCCTCATCTACAAACTTGGGGCCGTAATAGTATCCATGTTGTTGGGTTACGGTAGCAATTTCCAGGAGAGGCAGGTTAGTATAGGGGTTAAGAATGTGGCCTCCGGAGTTAAACCACCTGGGTTCAAATCCTTTGACAAGATGCCATCCTCTCGGGGCCTCAGTTTCCTCTGCTGTAAGATGGGGATTCAGTGAACAATTTTTGGGGGTCAGCAGTTGTGGAGGGGCTACATGCTGTGTTTTCTCATGAGTCTCTGGCACATCAGTAGTTGCTGTGGCAGCATCTCAAAGGTCTGCAGGCAGGGCTGAGGGAGAAGGCTCCTTGGCCTTGGGAGCCAGCTCTGGTTTTGCCACATGCCAGCCGTGGTGCCAGTACTTTGTAGTCACCATCTCTTCTAACACAGGCACCTGGGAAGTGGGCACTATTATATGGGGGAACTGGGACACAGAAGGCTTAAGTACCCTGCCCAGGATGGCCTAGCTAGTTAAGAGAGGATCTGAGTGTGAAAGCCAACGCTAACCACTGAGTAGTCCTGGGTTGACTGGCATCTCCAGGGGCCTGTTCTGGGTATCTGGTCCTGTGGTCATAGCTGGGTCCCTGCTGAGCTTGGGTGTCTGCCTGCTTTACCCCCCCACTTCTCACCCCTGGGTGGTCCAGATCACCCTGGTCTTGCTTCTCACAATGAAGGAGGGCTTAGAGGTGGTGATACATGCAGTGTAGGACCTTGGAGGCTGCCGGGCTGGCCCCGGGGCAGGTGCTCGCAGGTCTCCGGAGCAGGGAACAACTGAGACGCATCCCTTCGTGTCTCTCCCCCACCTCCCAGGAGGTGAGGGGCTGCTCACTCAGGAATGCCTCTGGTGAGGGAAGGGCTGGCCTCTCAAAATAGGTGGAGGGTAATGTGTCCAAGGTGAGATGAGGCCATTTGTGGAAGCAGCCTGCCTCTGCTATTTCAGGCCAGCCGGGGGAGTGGACAGGAGAGGCCAGGCCAGGCCAGGACCTCTGGAGCCCACTGGGTGACTCGGGAGGGTGGGGGCACTGAGCCAGGCACTCTGGAACGAAATCTTCGCTGGCCTGGGCCTTACCTTGTCCCCTCCCTGGAGTGAGGGGCGGCCAGCACTGGGGTCAGAGCTCCAGTTTCTCTGGGCAACCCTCCAGGTGACCTTGACTTAACCCTCAGTGTCACCACGGTTCTGTGTTTAACCCCTCCCTCGCTGCCTGCATCCCCACCCTCCACATCCCCAATTCCGGACTCAGGTGGCTGGCATTGTGATGAGGAGTGCATTCCTCCACTCGCCAGGACAGCCCTGATTCATCTCGGCGGCAAAATGAAGGAAGAAAGCGCCACCTGGGGACTTCTGTTCTCTGTAGACGGACCTCCCAGGCTGGTGTGGCCCAGGCCAACCATAAAGCCCACCTGATGTCATCCTGCCACAGTGGGGAAACCGAGGCTCGGGAGGGGAAGGTACCTTTGGAACCCATCTTGGCATGATCTCAGCTCCTGGTGTACCAGCAACCACACTGGTGTGGCAGGATGGGCGATGTTGCCGGGGGTCATGACATAAGAAGTGGAGCTGATATTTGAATCTAGGGCTTCAACTCCACGTCCCTTTCTACCTGCTTTAGAACTCAGCTTGTTTGGCACCTACACACCCCTATGTCAGGTGGCTCCCCAACTTCTCAAACCTTTAGGTGACAGGGAGCTTGCTGCCATACAGCATGGCCCATTTCACTTTGGACAAGCCCAGGAGATTGAACCAGAAAGAGAGGGAGAAGGGAGGGTGTGCTTCCCCATGGGGGACCGAGGCTGGGGTGACCATGGGTTCTTGGGGACCATTGTGACTCACCTGCATTTAAGCTAGAAGGAGGGGGAAGCGAAGAAAGGGGAAGAGTCAATGGAAGCTCGTTGTCAAGAACTTTCTGACCACAGACGTTTCCAGGCCTTGGGACAGGTGACTGGGAGGCAGGGGGTTGCCTGCTATCTCAGGGACCCCTTAGTTTGGGAGCAGTGCCCTCTGGTGAGCCCGATGGCCTGGTGTCTTAGGTTGGGCTGCCACCACAAAGCAACACGGAGCGAGGGGCTTAGACAGTGGACTTTAATTTTCTGACAGCTCTGGAGGCCAGAAGTCTGAGGTCAAGCTGTCGAAAGGCTGGTTCCTCCTGAGGCCTCTCTCCTGGACTTACAGTCAGCTGCCTTCTCCCTGTGTCTTACCATGGTGCGTCTGGGTCCTAATCTCCTCTTATAAGGACACGAGTCAGATTGGATTGGGGCCCACCCATATCTTTTTAAATTTATTTACCTCTTTAAAGTCCCTATCTCCAAGTATAGTCACATTCTGAGGTACTGAGGTTAGGACTTCAATATGTGAATTTTTTTGGGTGGAGGGAATTCAGCCCATAACACCTAGGAAGGAGTTTTCTGGGTTGCCCGTAGTCGGATGCCTGAGCTTTGGTCCTGAGTGGGGAGGAAGAGAGGCCCAGGGTGGGTGGAGGGGAGGGCAGTTTGGTCCTCCACCAGCCTCCTTCTCCCGGGCTGTCTCTGTAGTTCTCCAGTTTGGTCTGGAGCCTGCCAGCTCAGCGCTCTGGCTGACACCACGTTTCGCAGCCTCCAGAAGCCCCATTAGCTGTTTGGCCTGAGTTCTGAAGCCCCATGCCCAGATCTCAGCTCCCGTGGGTGGGAGTGGGGCTGTGTTTTTGCCTATGCTGCACAGAGCCGTCTCCAGATGCCTCCAGAGTGTTTGAGGGCAAGCCTTCTCGGAAGCAAGTCCCGTACCAAGGGATGTGGGCTGCCTTCCGCCTCTGAGCAGCCCAAAGGTTGACCAGGCCTGAGTTGCCTCGCTCTCCCTCCCCAGGATCACTCCCACCCTTCCCTGACCTCCTTGTAGAACCAAGATGTTTGGGGGGGGTCTCACAATTTACAGAAAGGACCCGGGAGGAGGGGCTAGTGCTGAGTAAAGCAGCGGATGGCTCAGGGCCAAAGAAAAGAGTGAAGGGAGAGCAGGACAAGCTTGTGAAGGTGGCAAGGGGGCTGGTCACCACCCCACTTCTCTCCTCCTGCGTGATGCCTGGCAGCCTTTAGTTGTTTCTGGGGCAGTCCCACCAGAGCCAGGGGCTGTGACGAGGGGGCTTGGTTTTGTGCCCAAGCTTTTCAGCCCCCAGGATCCCTTCCTCAGGGGAGAGCGTCCTGCTCTGTAGGCCCCTCCCCCCCCCCCCCCCCCCCCATCAAATTCTGTGCCTGCGCTGGGAAGAGCCTTCCTCACAGCAGCCAGGGGTCTCAGTCTGGTGTCTTCTCATGAGCTGGACTCGTCCAAGGATTCTCTTATTTTTTTGAGAGAGAGGAAAGGCGAGAGAGATACACAGTAAATAGGCAGAGACTGAGAAAGGAGAGACAGGTGAGAGACATGGAGACAGAGACAAACAGATCTGGACAGACATTGGCCTGGGAGGCAGGTGATTTGGTTTCTGGGTGTCCTTGATAACTCCTTTTCTTTAGATCTTCTTCATTTCCTGTAAAATGAGGGGGTTGGAGTAATGATCCTTCCTTCCTTCCTTCCTTCCTTCCTTCCTTCCTTCCTTCCTTCCTTCCTTCCTTCCTTCACGGAATCACTGTTTCTTTTTATGACTTGTGAGGAGCTAAAATGCACCTGCCGAGCTTCCCTCTCAGACCTTCCCAACTCCTGTGTGTGGAGTGGGAAGCAGCGTAGCTCTGGTTGTATCAGCCAGGAGAGGTTTGATCATGCTGGGTAACAAACAGCCCCAAATTCTCAGTGGTTTAACCCAACAAAAACCTATTTCTTGCCCCTGCTGCCTATCCAGTGTGAGTTGGCAGGGGTCTCTGTGCATCTTAGTTACTCTAGGCTGGTGGTGGCTTCATCTCAGAGATGCTTCCATCATTACTGCATCAATGGGTGGAGGACATTATGATTTGCGTACTGTTTCTGCCTGGATGTGACATGCTTTTTTTTCTGCTCACATTTCATTGGCCAAAGCAAGTCACACATCCACGCCTAACTTCAAGTGCAGGGAAGTTGTGCATGGAAGATAGAAAGCTGAAATAATGTTGAACAGACTAACCTCTACTATAGGGAGTAAGACTGTGGGATTGAGAATCAGAGAAGGTCTGGCTCCAAGTTCTGTTGTTTATAACTGTGTTCCTTGGTCAAGTCATTTTGCCTCTCTGAGATCCAAATGCGTTATCTGTAAAATGGGTACAACAACAGTATCTTCTGTATAGAATTAAGATTCAGTGAGGTAATATATGTGAAATGTGAAAAGTAGAGTGCCCGGTATGTACTATACTGGCAATAATTTATGTCTGTTGTTATTATTATTATTATTAAAGTACTAGTGAAGAGAAGTCAGAAATGTGATTTTGAAGGTATACCAGCCCACCCTTCTTAGGACGAAGCCCACACCCCCCTGGTCCATTCCTCAGATGGCTCTGTTCTAGGTGTCCCACCCTTGGGAGTTAGGAGACTGGCCTCTGACACCAACTTGCTGTGTGACCTTGGAAAAGTTACTCTCCCTGTCTGGCTCTCAGTTGCCTTATAGGTGAATTGGGGAGAATGGATTCCAAAGGGGACTTCCAGCTCTAAAACCCTACCCGTGACAATAATGACGACAAAGATGATTAGATGACAGCTAGCCTGTGTGCCCGCCCTGTGCCAGGCTCCAGTGACTATATGTGTTCTTGGTTACTCCTCCCCAAACACCTACAGGTAGCTGCTGTTTTGTAACTATTAGACTGAACAAGCAGAACTGGTAGGATGTGATGATAAAACCACTTTATTTTATCCACCCCTGCCCTTTACACCTGTCCTTTGCTTCCCCTGCCCCCGAATGACATTACGGCAAGTCTCAGGGCCTTTCTGTTCACTCTCAGGTAATAAAAGGTCCTCTGGCCAGTCATGAATATGCCCAGTGCCATGACCTTGGTACTTCATGCATAGTTCGTTCTTCCCCCTTGTCGCTCCTACCTGGCCGCCAGCTGTGTGTGTTTCAGTAGGTTTTCTCCGCTTCCCTGGCTTATGGGAAGATAGGAGGGGAGGGAAGGGATCAGAATATTCTTGCCTGCTTGGCACCCGTGTGAGGCTGCAGAGGCCTGCTCTGTGTGGATCTGACTTCTGAGCTTCCTTGCCAGGGGAAGGCTCTGGAGGCTGATTGTTTCTATCTTGCAGCACTTCTGTGGGTGTTTTGGAGATGCCCCCCACCTCCCCATCAGTCTCTCACTCACTGTTTCCTTTAGGTTGGGGACTGCAGCTCTGCCAGATGTTCCCTACCCTTCCTCAGCCCAGGCATCCGTGGTCCCTCCAGCCTCCTCCTGCTGAAGTCCTCTCAGCCCTCCAGGTGGCCCTCTCGGACAGGCTCTGCGGCAGCCCCAGGCTGCTCTCTCCCCTTGGTCCAGCGGAGCCCTTAGGCACTCTTGGCCTCAGCAAAGCCTGGGATTGAGGTGGCCAGGGCAACCCCTCTCTCTGTTTTCCTGCCTGCCTCTCACCCTTCAGACTTTCAGGCCTGAGCACACATTCTCCGTGCTCCAGCCAACTCAGGTTGAGCTGAGCAGACTCCCTGAGATGAGGGAAGAGCCCCTAGCAGGTGACACTTATAGCAAAAATAACACGCCCCCCCCCCCCAAATTCCTCTTAGAGACTCCCACTTCCTGCAATGGATATGCATGAGGCGGTAGTTTAGAGCCACAAAACAGTTTCCAGCCATCTCTCTTTTTTAAAAAATTGACAGCTGATTATATATATTCTCAGTTTTATATAATACAATCATATTATACTGATATAATTTAATACCATAATTTTACCCATTTAAAGTGTGCTATTCAGTGGGTTTTAGTATATTTAGGGTTGTGCAACCATAACTTAATTTGAGAACATTTTCATCACCCCCAAAAGAAACCTACATATTAGCACCCACTCCCCATTTCTGTCCCCATCCCCACCCTTGCCCTAATCTACTTCCTATAGATCTGTCTATTATGGATATTTCACGTAAGCGGAATTTTACAGTATGTGGCTTTCACTTGGTGTAATGTTTTCAGGGTTCATCCATGTGCTAGCGTGCATCAGTACTTCATTTTTATTTTTGAATAATGTCCCATTGCATGGACATGCCACATTTTGTTTATACATACATCAGGTGATGAATATTTGCATTGTGTCCATTTTTGGGATGTTTTAAAGAACGCTGCTATGGAATTCATGTACGACTTTTTGCATGGACTTAGGTTTTCATTTTTTTCTTGGGTAGATACCTAGGAGTAGAATTGCAGGGTCATATGGTAATTGTATGTTTAATCATTTATTTTCCAAAGTGGCTGCACCATTTTATATCCCTCCCTGCCAGTGTGTGAAAAATTTGTCCACATCCTCACCAGCACTTATAATTTTCTTTGGTATTCTGGCCATCCCAGTGGGTGTAAAGTGGTATTTCATTGTGGTTTTGATTTGCATTTCCCTGAGAATTAATGATGTTGGACATCTTTGTTAACTGGCCATTGTATATCTTCTTTAGAGAAACATCTATTCACATCCTTTCCATATTTTAAAAAATTGGGGCTTTGTCTTTTGGTTACTGAGTTACAAAGGTTCTTTATACATTCCGGAAATAAGTCCCTTATCAGATACATGATTTGCAAATATTTTCTACCATTCTGTGGGTTGTTTTTTTCATTTTCTTGAAGTCAGTCATCTCTTTCTGTTGGGTTTACATTACGGTTCCTACTTTTGGAACGTGGCATCATTCATTTTCCTCTGTCACAACTGAGACCCAAATGCTTCCATGTTAACTTCAGATTATATGTTCCCATTTATAGGTGAGGAAGCGGAGGCAATGACAGAGAGGCTAGGGGCCTTATCCAAGATAATATCCTTTCTCTCATTTTAAATCTTGATCTCAAAGCTTATTCATCTACAGCCTGAAATGCTTTAGGCTGCCTGGTCTGATCTCTTTCCAGCCCCGGAACTAGTGGAAAACCTGCCCCATTACACAGAGAGGGAGGCCAGGTTTCAGCTCCCCAAAAGCCCAGGAGTTCTGCTCCAGCTGCCTTAGCCACCTGCATGGCCCCATGTCCCTTCATGTCCCCAGGGCCAGACAGGATGAGGGAGAGCAGCAGATGGCCCTTTGCAGTGGGAGTGAGGCAGCTAGGCTGTGGGGATGATAGCCCCCGTGTCATACATTCATAGGGGTGACATTCTTGCCTTCTGAACTTTTGGGTAGATATGGGAGGAACCAGTAAAAAGAGGGGAGCACAAGACTGCAGGTGGGCTCAAATAATCCATGCAGAAGGCCCAGGGATTCTGGAGAGATACATCTGCCCCTTGTCTCTGAGCAGAGGGTGATTTTCTAAGCACTGGTGCCGAGAGCCTGGAGTTCGGCGCCAAACTGATGTTTGCTGGGAAATCTTAACTTAAATTTTTGCTGGGAAAGGCCAGCCCTTCTGGTCTATGACTTCAGGGTGGGTGTGGGGGAAGGACGAAGACATTCAAAGCTGCTACTGGAAGCTCTGTCCTTGTTCTAGCAGGTCATATTGGACAAAGGGCTTAGACTGCAGCAGGAGGGATGTGAGTTAGCCACCTGATAGAACTTCCCGGCTGTGAGAGGGTGGATCAGCCATGGCAAGGAGGTTAGGTCCTTGTCTTCTTGGCCCATTTGGCAGATATGTCAGCTGTGCCGAGAAACAAGGGGGCTGGGTCTCAGTTGGGGTGGTCTGCGCAGAGATAGCGACAGAGGCAGGGGTCAAATGCCTTCTTAACGAAGATCTGGGGACCTTCTCCCTTCAGACTTTCAGGCCTGAGCACACATTCTCCGTGCTCCAGCCAACTCAGGTTGAGAGGACTCCCAAGAGGGGAGTCCTCTCCTGACCTCCTGGAACAGAGTGCTGAGAATTCAAATGCAAGGTCGGCTTGACCTTGTGGGTAAAGAAGATGACACTGGTGGCCCAGCATTTGCCGGACACCTGCTTAGTGCTGTTCCTTGTCAGGCGGGCGGGGTTTGTCCTGATGCCCTCGAACCCTCAGCTGGCCTTGTGGTGCGAGGCAGCTGGCAGGCTTGGGGAGCAGTGTCTGCCGGTGGAACATTTGGTAAACCGATACCCTCCCGAGTGAATGTGCCTTTGGTCCTCTGTAATCTCTGCCATCAGGTGGAGGGTGGCAGGCCGGAGCCACACTCAGAGCGGACGCAGAGCTCTTGGCCAGTGGCCTGAGCGGCACCGTCTGCCCTTGCCTGGTGCTCAGATATCAAGCTCGAGGCAGGGGAAGAGGAGACCGTGCTCTCTCCCCCGCCATCACCTCCCTCCTTCCTCTCCTGCCAAACCTATAGACACGCGCAAGTTAGCTGGACCCGGCAAGACCCTAAGATACCGACTTTAACCATGTCCAAGAAAAGAAATTCAAGCCTCCATTAATCAAATATTTTTTCTTACCCAACGAGAGCTGCCTTTCATCCACCATTCCCTCCTCCCTCCATTCCTTTTCTCAGAGCACCTACGAGGTGGCGGGCACTGTGCTAGTCCTGTGCAATGGAAAATCGTGCCCTGGAGTTGCCTGCAGACAAGGCTGGGCGGGGGTGCAGTGAGACCAGGCAGGCGCCCCATCCACTCCGACCCACAGTCAAATGGAGAAGGATCTTGGCCAAGGGCCAGGGCTGCTCAGGGGAGAAGAAGCTTCTGGGGATGGTGGTGATCAGAGGTGGATGGCTCTGCAGAGGGGCTACGCTTGCCCTGGGCCTTGGAGGTAGATGACCTTGAGGACAGAATTGTTTTTCAAATCTGGAAGTGGTGTAGTAACATTGTTCAAAGCCTAGGAAGCAGAGGGAAAGAAAAGCAATCAGATGTGCTTGGCCTCCCTCGCTGGACTGCCCTCTACATGCCTGGGGCCCGAGAGGGGAGAATGAACCAGATGAAGAGAAAAGACAAAATCCTGCAGAAGACCAGTGAGTGCCCAGAGCCCGGATGTGTTGCTCCATGGACATGGCTGAGTGATGGTTGCTTCATGGCTGAGTGTGCTCGGCCTGTTGCTTTTCCTCCCCTCGCCTGTACAGACCCTACCCTGCGATTTGGCTTCCAGCCCCAGCTGGGGCAGGTGACGCTGCCTCAGCTCTGGGCGTGGTGTGGCTCACAGTATCCTGCCCGCAGTGGTGAGGGGTTGTCTTTCTGGGTAGTTCTGGATTATTCCTTGCTGGAGCCAGCCAGGCCCTGGGTGTTTCTTACTGCCCTCTTTCTCTCACCCAGGATAGCTGTCCCGTAGCTGGTTCCTACGTGGTCGCTGAGGCAGACTTCAACCCCTTCATTACTTGTCCTGGCTTTTCAGGCCCATCTCTCCATCAGCCTCAGGAGGCAGCCTTGTCCCTGAAGCTTGTCTCTGACTTGCTCACTCCCGCCTGCTGGCTGGTGTGCTTCTCTTTAGGCAACAGAGCCCCTTCCTCATGGTCCACTCTCCCAGGCCCTGCTTTCTGTCCAAGGGACAGTTCTGGGGCCATTTCTGGGAAGAGGTTTCCATGGATCTGGGATCTGGGTGTTCCCCGACGTGCCCAGGCTCCATGCCCACGTGTGAGCTCTCCCTCTGCTCAGTTTTGGGGGATTTGCAGAGGTCACACAGAAGTTGGGGGCAGAGCCAGGCCAGCTCCCAGGGTCTGTCAGGGTCTTCACCTTCATGGCTCCTGCCTCCCTGGCTGCAGCCATCAGTGACTGCCAGGCTGTGTCACGGTGACTCTGGGGGCAGTGGTAACGCTGTTTCTTTCTCTTCCATTTGAGAAAACGTATCAGAATGCAGGAGAGTGACCATGACGTGATGATAGGCATAACCTTGAATCCACTCTTTTGAAGAAGAAGAACAGCCAAATCATCTGTGTACTTTGGTACATGGGCTGTCCTCAGTAATAGTCACTCACCTGTTCAACAAACATCGACT
Source organism: Cnephaeus nilssonii (assembly GCF_951640355.1). Classification (NCBI taxonomy): domain Eukaryota; kingdom Metazoa; phylum Chordata; class Mammalia; order Chiroptera; family Vespertilionidae; genus Cnephaeus; species Cnephaeus nilssonii. The sequence goes on along the minus strand of NC_137081.1, from coordinate 21,136,437 downwards.
GAGTGCCTACTATGTGTGCAGTCACTATTCTCGATGCCGAGGGTGTAACAGTGAACAAAATAAAGACCCTTGTCCTTGTCATGATTATATTCTAGAGCAAGAAGGCAGGCAAAAAATTGAAATGACATAATAAGGAAATGACAGAGCATGTTAGAAAGTGACAAATACTCTGGGAAAAATAGAGCAGAGCAAGGGCGATTGGGAGCGGGGAGTTGAAATTGTGTAAAAAGCTGGCCAGCTTAGGCCTCACTGAGCAGAAACGTATGAGCAATGAATTGAAGGAAGGGAAGGAGTTAGCTGAGCAAATATCTGAGGAAGAGCATCCCAGGCAGAGGGAACAGCAAGCGCAAAGGTCCTGATGCAGGAGCCCATCTAAGACGTTTGGAAGCAGCAAAGGGGCCAGTGTGATTGCAATGGATGTTGTAATAGGAGGCGAGGTCAGAGGTAATGGGGACCAGATCACTTAGGGTCTGGAAGTCACTGTGAGGATTTGGCTGGTATCCTGAGCTTTTTCAGCGAATGGCATATCATAAAGAGCCTTCTCAGTTTTCTCAGCTGCGTAATATCCCACTGCACATATGTACTGAGTTTTATTTAACTTGCATTTTAATTTACGATATTTAAATAACATGGACTTCCAGGCTCTTTCCAATCTTTTGCTGTTTTCAGAGATGCTGCAGTGAATAACCTTGTACATATACAATTTTCATTGGTGCAAGTCTACCTGTAGGACAAATTTCTAGCAGTGGATTCGCTGGGTGGAAGGATATATGCGTATATAATGTTGATAGTGCCAAAAGGGCCTCCATGAGGGTTGTATTCATTGACACTCCCCGCCAGCAATTTGGTTAGGGACCAGGAGGAAAGCCTACCTCCCCCTTCTAGGTACACCCTCCAGATGTGAGATACTGAGGTGCCCATTCCTCCCTTTACTCCTCGTCACTCCTGTGAGCTGAGCATTCTCGTTCCTAGTTCTCAGATGAGGAAACAGGCACAGAGAGGTTAAGTAACCTGCCAATGTTCACACAGCCAGGTAGATGTAGAGCTGGGATGTTGATGCCGCCACATCTGACCATGGCTTCACAAGGGCAGAAGTCTGAGGGGCCCCGCCCCACCAAAGTGGGCATGTGGACCCGGAAGCTTGCGGTTTAAGCCTCCTGAGGATAAGGGGCTGAGTTAAAATGGAAAGCCTGGCTGCTTAGCTCTGCCCACTGCGGTGCTTGCATCCCGGAGACCCTGGCAGGCCATCGGTATGGTGTGGAGAGAGGCCAGCCCAAGGGACCTGGAGCCACATCAGCCCAGCTGGCCAGCCCTGGCCTCCCCTTCTGTCCCTTCCCATCACCTGCCCCAGTGGTGAGACCTGGGAGGCTGTGATCTAGCTAATTCTGCTCTGGGTGATGAGCTCTTCGCCGCCGTCTGCTAGGTCAGCTCGCTCTAGGGATTGGGTTTCAGCATTTCACTGATGAAAATAAATCAGCCTCTTTATTGCCCCTCACGGCCCTGGAGCCTCTGCAGCCTGGCATGTATTTCCAGACTTCCTGTAAATCACCGGTTCTGTCCTAGCCCCCAGGGGCTCTGTGGCTGCCACAGAAATAGTCTCAGACGAGTTTGGAGCCTGGAGCCACCCAGGCAGACCAAGCAGGAGAGGAGAAATGGGCCCACAGGGTCCAGGGCCTCTGGGATCCAGACAGTGCCTGGTTGAGCATCTTCTCTGAGTTGATCCTTAGGCATCTAGAATTGGCCAGGAAGTTGGGGATCATCCAGTTGTGCTTGCCCATTACACAGAGGAGTAAACTGAGGCCCATCCAAGATCACTTCTTAGTATTCCGGCCCCTTGACTCCCAGTCTCCTGCCGTGGCTGCCAGATGACACCTTCTCTAGGTCTGTTCATTGTGCAGCAGCCTATAAGGGAAATGAAACCAGAGTTGGAGAGTGGGTTTCAGCTGCTGCGGGAAGGGTGGTCTGCCATCCAGGAGAACTGTCTCACCTTTGAGGGATAAGAGAAAGGAACTGGTGGCAGGACTGGGTTTTCTTGAGGTTGAGGAGGGCCCTCCCACCCACACATCTGTCTAGATGGGGCGAGTGAGCGTGGTGCATGGACGTGGGAGAACAGGCACTTCTGGAGGCTCTGACAAGGCCCTGGCAGGTTCTGTGTATGAAGGGGACTCAGGAGTCTGGCCTCAAACTCCCGTTCCTCTTCCCTCCCTTTCTCTGCTCAAGCATTATTTGCACCCACAAGACCCCCCTGCAGGGACATGGGGCATCCTGCTCCAAGTGGCAGACCTGCTGGACTGCTCTCCGACCCTGGGAGGTTGATCCAGGCCACAGGCGGCCTCTTTTGTTCTGGGAAGTGGCCGCAGAGCAGTCGGACTGCCTTTCTCATCCCCGACCCAGTCTTTACATCATCGTCACAGCGAGTCAATGCCCTGATGCTTCGTGGAGATTTTCGCCTTCTGTTGCCTTGATTGCTTTTTAAAAAAACCAACCACACTGTTAGTAGCAAAGTGTTCTTTGATGTTTGTTCTTCTCCTTCTCCAGGGGCAGTGAGATCAGATTTTGGTATGAAAGCTCAGAGCCTCTCAGATCTTTCCTTCTTCCTTCCTGCCTCCCTGCCCCCCTATGTCTATTACACTGCCTGAGAACCTTCGAGAACCAGGCAGGTGCCCTTCAGGTAATACTAGGCTAGAAAGAAGCCTGGGGTTAGAAAGTGCCCTGGCTCCTGGCTCCTGTCCAGGCTTGGACCCAGGCTTGTCCATGGTATGTGGCTTCTGTGGGTCAGGAGAGTCACTCCCAGCTTGTCCTTCTGCGGCAGTGACTTCCTGCTCTGGCCCACACTGCTCATGTGTGTGAGCTTGCATGAGATTGCCTGGAGGCCCCCTGGAGATGCCTACATGGTCCTCCTTGAACTCATGCGCAGGGATGTTGCCATTTGGGAAAGGAAGCAGAGACCTACCCAGATCTGCTACCCACACCGGGATACACATCCACGCATGGGTAGAGCCACATATACCTCCACCCCACAGCATGGCCAGTTTGGTACCTGGTACTTATGTGTGCTACTTAATGGGGCTGTTTTGGGTTAAGAATGGGGATCGGCCTCAATGCAGAGATGGCTTCATGGTGTGAATTGTGAACCAGTTCTGAACCAGTTCCCTACGAGTTCCCAGAAATTCTGTGAGCCCTGGAAGTGTCATTAGGATATATGCAAGCAGTTCCCAGGGGACCACTTTTGATGGGGACAGGGCTCACTTGGATGGCAGGGCTAGTTGGCCTAAACCAGCGTTGTGATTTTATCACCCCTCTCCACTCCCCTCTTCCTGTTGGATCCTGCAGACTCTCACCCTTTGCCCATCTATCGCCTTTTTGGTTTCTTCTTGCTCCCTGGGAAGCAGAAAGAACTTGAGTGTCAGAGTCAGACTGGCAATGTGATCCTGAGCAAGCTGCAACCTCTAAGCCTCGGTTGTGGAAGCGAATGAGAGAATGTGCATTGAAGTTAACTTGTCTGCCCCATTCTGGTGCACTCTCTCCTTCTTCCTGGATCCCCAAGCCATCTTGGGTCCACTCTCCATTCTTCCTTCATCCTTCCCAAATGAGGACAGCTAGAGATGATGTCATGCCCCACAAGGCAATAAGAGCAGGGAGAGGAAGGAGGGAGGTGAGTAGATATAATACCCGAGACCCTTGTCCAACTCGCACATCTGCTGGGAGTTGACAGTTCTCTTCCAGAGTAATCCTTTGGCTCTCTGCTCCCGCCCTACCTTTAGGGAACACATTTACAAGCCTGGCCCTCCTCATTGCCTTGGGGGGAGTGGTGGTAGGGGGCACCGGGGCAGAAGGGCATGCGGAAACCCTAGAAGGCTGGGGCCATGTGAGGGGTGCCCAGCGCCTGCCCTGTCCCTGCAGCCCTGAACTTCCGGTCCACTTCCTTCCCTCTCCCCTGGGCTGGAAGGCAGAGAGGGGATCCTGCAGGGTCTGTGGGCATTTCCATCAGGGCACTCCCTGAGCTCCTCCCTCTTCTTAGTGACACCTTGACAGTGGGACACCCAGGCCTTTCTCCTCCTTGTGGTTCTGCTTGGGATGGTTGGATGGTGGATGGCTGGATGATTGGAATAGTTTATCCACATTGTGTTCTTACAACAGTCCTGCCCTGGGAAAGTGGGAAGTCCTCCTGAGCCCACTTCGGAGCCTGAGCATGGAACCCCTCTCTTCGCTACCCATGTTTATGGTTTCTGTGACGTCTTTGACGCTGGGCTGGGGGCCTCCCCATCTCATCAGTGAAGATGCAGTTGAGATAATAGCATAGGGACCAGCCCACAGGGCAGTGGGTACAATTTTTGTTATTATTTTCCTTCTTTACTCCCCAAAAGAAACATCCAGAGAGTGGTGCTGGCATGTGGAGGGGGGCCGGGATGAGGTATCTGCTCAGAGGAGGGGGAAGTAGGTGGCCTCTCTTTGGCAGCCTCTCCTTGCGGAGCCTGCAGTGCCAGCAGACCTGGCTTTGAAAAGCTGGGCTCCGGGTGGGGTGGCCACACAAGCTCTTTAACTGGGACCGTGGGGAGGAGACACAGGTGCTAAAGCTGCAAACCCCAGGCCATCTCTACCAACTCTGGGAGTTGGGTTGGGACCATCAATTGATGTGCAAATAAGTTGCCAAGATATGCAGCTAAGAGTTGGCATTTGGTGTCCTGCTGTCAGGGACTTCTGGCACTATTTTAGGGCCCATCAGGATGATGAGAGGACTTGGGGCAGATTGTGGGGTGTTTGGCTGAGTGGACTGCTTCAGAACTAGGTGGTTGGGGGTGAAAGTGGACATGATTTGACACTCCGAAAAAAGTTATTCTCTTTGCCATTCATGATTTTGAGATGGGAACAAACTGAATACCAATAGCCAGTCAATTGGAAGCATGTCAGGTGCCCTGGTGAATCAATATCCCGGGCCAGGTGCCCACTGGCCTTCTCAAAGTCAGGCCTCAAAAACTGTCCAGGTTGCTGGGCCAGAATCCAAAGCTTTGCACTGAGAATCTCACTTTGGGGCTCCTGTCCCCCCTCCCCGAGGCCTGCCCAGGTGACACTTCAGCCCCTCTATTTAGGCACCATGGTCACCTCTGGAAAATACAGGGCCTTTGTGGCCCCCCCGCCCCCCCCCCCCCGTTTTTATAAGCCAAGGAAGTGTCCTGGCTCCTAGACTCTGCCCCGTGGAGGGGAAGGAGGGGGAGAGAGGGGAAAAAAATTTCCACCTTATTGTTCAGCAGCTGGAAAATTGTTGTCATCCGTTCTGCCTTTCATTTGCCGAGTGGAAAAAAAATGTGGAAAAATTTGGGGAAATAAATCGCAACACCCTCCTAGGAACTCTCACCTCCCCTCTCTGTCCCTTGCACCCCTGTGCTTTGCTCCCAGGGTTTCTCTTCCCACTACTTCTCTGGGTCCTGGGGCTGCGATGGGCTTGGACTAGGGCTGGGCTGGGGCTGGGCTGGGCTGTTCTGGGACCCGGACTGGTCTGAGGCTGTGCTGGTCTGAGGCTGTTGCTGGGCTCAGATTGTTCTGGGGCTGGAACTGGGCTGGGACTGGGGCTGGAACTGGGTTGAGCTGGGGCTGAACTGGGTCTGGGTCTGGAGCCTTGCACTCCATGTGGAGGGTTTGGGAAGCCACTGTGATGTCATTCAAGAGCTGCATAGCTACAGGATGATAAGTGAAGCCCTGGGGACCCAGCTGGCTGAAATTACAGAGTTTTATCCCACTGGCTTCCTACAAGCCAGAGTGAGGCAGAGCCAGGAGGAGGAGAGTGAGAGAGAGAGAGAATGCGAGCGAGCGAGGGAGGGAGTGCTGTGTGTGTACACGGGCGGGCAGGCTCCTCCCACCCTGACAGTCCCAGCGAGCTGAGTAGGAGGACACAGGCTGAGCTGGGAGCTGCAGCCATGTAGGAATTATTTGAAACTTGAGGCACAAGGAGCAGAGATCAAATCAGAGCAGTTCTTTCCCCTCCCCTTTCTTCCTCTCCATCCAGAGGGTAAGTGCCTGTTGGGCGGCTGTGTTGCCTGTGTGTCCTTGTGTGGCTCTGCTGGACCTGGGGAGAGGGCGGTGGGGGCTTCTGCGCCCTCCGTCCTGGATTTGCCACGGACTGGACTGGGGAGGGGCGTGAGGCTGTGCAGCGCTGTGACCCTCTGCACTCCCTTTGGAGGTGTGGACCCGGCCGCCCTCTTCCAGGATTTGCTGCCCTTAGGCATGTAAGAGCTGCCAACTCAGGTCTGAGGGTCGCTGAGTTGGTGGGAGCAGTGTGTCTGAGTTGGCCTCCTCCTTTTGGGGTAATGGCTCATGGTGGATGAGAATGGGGTGGGCAGAGGGAACATGGGGGAGGCATGGATGCCCCTGAAACACTCCCAGCAGGATATTTGTTCAGGACAACTGCCCCTCCTTCTGCAGGCTGAGCTCAGTGGCACCTCGTGCTGACCATTCCCCTAATGGCCTCCTGCGGGCTCCCATTCATGGCTTTCTCCCAACTTTGGCACAGCTCTTGGTGGCTCGGCCATCCCCTGGCCAGGGATTTCTGAGTGTCCAGGCAGGCGCCCTGGCCTGGCAGAGAAGGACTTCGGTTGTTGTGGGATCGGAGCTATTTTTACCATCCTGTGTCTGATATCTGGTGCCCGGATAGGCCGAGGCGGGGAGTGGGGGTGTCAGGCTCTGGTTATAGTGCCCGGGGTGGGAGCTGAGGGCCAGGAGGCCTGCCCTGCAAGGTCGTGGGCTGCCGTGTGACCTGGGCAGGTCACTCGCTCTCCAGGCTCTGGTCCCTCGGGTCTGAAATAAAGGTCACAATCAGGTTTTGTGCTCCTACTCCCTTTCTCTGGAGAATTTCCAGTAAGATGGTATCTGTGTGTCCTTCCTGAGGAGGGCCTGGGGACACATCCATCATCGTCACTTGACTAAAACCCCGTATGTTATACTGTGAGGACTGGAGAGTCTCCCCCCCACTCCCCACCCCCGGCTCCTCCAGCCACTTCACCTTGAAGGCCATTAGTGGGAGAGCACTGAACTTGTAGGCAGGAAGACAAGTCCTTTTGCACCTTTGTGCTGGGTGACTTTAGGGGGGCCCTGAACTTCACTGTCCCCCTGTAACATGAGGGGTGGGCAGTGGATGAACTGAGCCCTTAAGACCCCTCGGCTATAAAAATCTCACGGCTTTTACAAAGCTCTCTTGGCTCAGCTGCCTTTCCGGTCCCTCTCAGATCTTAGTTCTGTTGCCCTGAGGGCCTGGAGGTGCCAGTGGGAGGGGCTCTAGTTTCCATTTGGATTTCAGTGCTGAGTTTCTCCATGTTCAAGGCCCACAGGCTGACATTCAGATTGGACTCCATTTGTACATTGGGCCTCATGCCTCCTCCTTTCTTTATCGGCAGAATGGCCAGGGTGGGGCACTTACCACCCACCCTCCCTGGGCCCACGGAGGCAGGTTTGTGGGTGACACTGGCGAGGCCATTTGTACAGGGGACTTGATAGCAGCCCCGAGGAGAATCTTTTCTCTGTCTGCTCTCTGAAAGAGCAGGGGGCTCCCTCTGAGTGCTGTTAGACAGCGAGAAAGACAGGTGTCTGTGCCAAGCCTGGACCCATCTGTCCCCGCCCACAGGGCCCGAGGCCCATGCTTGTCAGTGTGGCATCAGTTGACACCTCCCCACGTGAACCAAGTTCTTTGAGCTGCACCTGTCTGCTGCCTCTTTGCTTGGCAGAGGCTGTGACTCCTCTGTGGGTCCCCTTCAGAGACTTTTCTTCAACCCTGATGCTGCTGATCTTCAGAAGCTCCGGGGAAGTCCGTCCCCACTTCGTGAAGTTCCAGGCCCCTCTGCAAGCTGCGATAACCTAAGGGCCACCTTAGTCCCCAGCTAGCTATGGGGTAGGGAGGTCAGCATGGGTGGAGGCCAAGACTAGGCCATAGGTGGTCCCTGCTGCCATTGCCATGATGTCTCAGGAGGACCCCAGGTCAAACTTAAGCCATGGGCTGAGGTTCCGCACTGACTCTCCATCCTCACCCCCTGCTCACATGCACCCTTCTGGGCCAGTGAAGATCCAGGGGGTCACTCTGGGCCGACCCCTTCATGAGCTCCTCCAGCTGGAAGGGTTTCCCTCCTGTGTGTTCTCCCATTCCTCTCAGATGGAGTCTGACATTCTTCACAGAAGTCCCGGGTGACAGAGAGGGGGTCCCCAGAAGCAGCACCCTCTCTGTTAAATGTGCACATCTTAATGCAAGGTTCATAGATGGACTTTGGGGTATCTATCAACCCCCCGAAATTATGTGTTTTTGTGCATGTTTTTAGGAAATTGGTCTAGGCTTTCATTAACTATCCCAAGGGGTCCTTGGCGTAAGAGAGTTAATGTCTCCTGGAGTGGTGTGTGTGAGTGGGGAATTCTGTGGGGGATGCCAGGGGGCAAGCTCTGGCTCAGCCAGTTTATGGGGACCTCCACTGTGCCCAGCATGTGCTACCACCAACTCTATAGAATGCCTCTCTTTTTTTTTTTCCTTTTGGGAGAAGCTTGTGGTCCATCTTGAACCCCTGATTTTTCACTTTTCTGGGTGGCAGTGGAAGAAGAGTGTCTCAGTGACTGACAGGACTCTAGAAATCTTTCTGGGCTATTTAATGTAATGCATGAAGCACTTATGGAACACCTAGTGTGTGCCAGGCACTGAGCTCTGTAGGGCCATCCTGTATAGCCATGGTGGTTATGCACTGAACTCCAAGAGGTGCTGTTCACATAGACCTGTGAATGATACCGTCTGGAAACCAGGCACTGGTGGGGGCGGGGTGGGGGGGGGAGAGAAAAGGCTTTTCCTCAAGGAGCTCTCAGCTTAGTGGGGAAGACAAACTTGGATGTCAACAATGACCGTCCAGTACGTGATCGGTGTTCCCAGTAGACATCTACACTGAGTGGCCAGATTATTATGATCTCTGAACGCATAATAATCTGGTCACTCAGTGTATATGCAAATTGTCCCCTCGACCAGGAGTTCGACCAGCAGCCAGGCTGGCCAACCGCCCATGTCCCCTCCCCCTGGCCAGGCTGGCTGGACCCCACCCATACACGAATTCATGCACCAGGCCTCTAATATATATAGTGATATATATATATATATATATATATATATATATATATATATATATGGTGATATATATATATATATAGTGTGTGTGTGTGTATACACACACACACACACACACACACACACACACACACACACACACTGAGTGGCCAGATTATTATGCGTTCAGAGATCATAATAATCTGGCCACTCAGTGTACAAAGGGCAGTGGGAACGTGGTTTATCTGACTCTGGAGTATTACAGGAGAGAGGTTAGGCCAAGGATGACTTCCCAAGGAAGCTCAAACTGAGCCTGAAGGAGGAGGAAGAGGTTTGTCAGGGAGGTTGGGAGTTGAGGAGGCAGGGTGAGGAAGGGCCTTCGGGAGAGGGAACAGCATGTGGCACAGAATAGGAAAGAGCACATAAGCAGTAAGAGTAGAGAGGGGGAGTGTTTAAGGTATTGAGGACAGCAAAGGTTAGGCTTCAAATGGCAGGCAAGGGTCGGATGATAAAAAGGTCTGGTGTGTGCAGCAGGGGGTGTGGTGTGTAGGGCTTTATCCTGTGGGTGATGAGAGCTGTTGAAATGGAGAGAGGAGGATGTTCCAGGCCTACCTCAAGGTACTTAGCTCCTGAATCCTGTCACTCAGCAAACCTGCAAGTTGGCTTTTTAGTCTGTGTGGCCAGGCTCTGTGAAGTTAAGTGGTTGACACAAGCTGAGTTGGCCATTTAGATGGAGACCATCCTTCTGAATGATGGGTGTGTCTGGCTTGGGGGGGGGGGGTCAGGCGGGGGTGCCTCCCTCTGTCTCCTCTCCAGAAGTACATCCCTGTAGCCTTCCTGGGACTCAGCCCCATCCTCTGGCTCCCATGTTGCCTCTCAGCAGCCTGGCACCCTCCAGAGTTGGGGGAGTCTGTGGCTAAAGGGTTAACATGTCTAGAACTTGCTCCCCTGGCTGCCTCTTGGCCAAGCCTCAGTCCTTGTCAAAGTTCACTACCTCCCAGACACATATGGCCTTTGATGCTGCATTCCCACGTTTAAGGAGCCAGATTCCCTCCCAACCTGCCAGGGCCCCTGTCTGCCTCCAAACCACCTGTGTCCGGGGTGGGCACGGTGCCTCTGCTATTGGACGGCATTGATTTTCCTCCATGACAGTCGGTCATCACTGCTTCGGGTAATGTATTTTAATGAATTGTTATCCTGCTGGACGTGGACTCAAAGGACTTTTTATCATGAAGGGTCCCATCCTGAAAACCTTAATAAATCAGCCACAGTTCAAACCAGGCCTGCTGCTGGACAGGGAGGGGTCTCTCCTCACTGAGTCATCGTTGAGGAGCCTTTTTCTTGCAGTCAAGCAGGCTGCCACCCTGTAGCCTTCATGGTTGGGCCTCCTATCCTGACATCTACATAATGAAACCTCCCCACTTGACACTGGTGAGAGAAGCAGGGTCCTTAACCTCAGAGCTGGGTCAGGGCTTCTTAAGATGTTACCCACCATGTGCGCTGGGGCCCTAGAGAGCTAGTTAACATGCTGCTTCCTGGCCCCGCCCCAGACCTATGAGTAAAAACATTTGGAGATCAGGCCCCAGAATCTACAAACCCCAGAGGAGATTCTCATAACATCAGAATTAGCAAACACCTGCCCTAAATCCATATCTTAGCATCCCATGTTTATTTCTTTCGTTCTTTTTGAAGTGGATGGGCTGGACACAGCTTTCCTGCGCTCTGGCCTGTACTGTGCTTCTGGCCCCATGCGCTCCCGCGCAGCTCACTGGAGGGAGCCTGGGGAGCAGGTCGGCATCCAAGTCAGCTGGGGATTTTCCTCAGAGCTCTCCAAAAGCATGACTCGCACAGCTGGATTACGGCCGCCCTGGAATAAGGGCTCCTTGGTGCAGTCGAAGTCCGCATTGAGGGTGGAGTCCCGGGCTTGGAGTAGCTGCTGGGAAGAACTGGGAGACATATTCAGGGAAAACAAGTGGAGCCACTTGTGGACTTCTCAGCTTCCCTAGAGAAGTGGGCAGGGAGACGGCCATATGACGGGCTGCCCAGGCTGGCACGGCTTGGGGCCTGGGAGCCTGCTACCCTGGCCTGTCTAACTTGTGTTTCCCCTGCAGTGTATTCCCCTATTCCATTGTCATCCATGCCGGTACCCACGGCCCCAACCAGGCAGGTTCCTCCCTCTACCCCATTCTACTGTTGTCTGACTCCTCACCTGAGACGGTTTTTACCTGAACTGGCCATTCCTGGAATCTGCTGGGACTTGAGATGGATCCGGTGACCCTCAGCTTTAGAGCCCTCACCCTCCTCGAAGCTCCCTCTCTTCCTTCCCCAGTCTTTCTCGCTCCTTCTCCTTGCTCTACCCGCCCCTCTCTTTCGCCCTTCCTGCCATAATAGATTAAAACCGACCTTGTGTTCCGGCTTCTTGTGGTCCTGGTAAATAGCTCTTAGTGTGGCCGTGGTGGATGGGGAGAAGGTGTGGGGAGCAGGGGCACTTACCTTCCTCTCTGACGGGAGGAGCAGGGGTAGGTGCCCCACAGGTCCTGCCCATGCGCTGTGTTACACAGCAGAGCCCTCTCAGGGCCTGGACAGACCCGGGATTGGTCTGTCCTTAGTTTCTCCCCTGGGTATGCAAAGGAAGATGACCAGTGAAGGCTACAGAACAGCCTGGAGCATTCGGCCAGCACTGGGTGATCAGGAGCAGCTAGGGCCCTACTTTGAGGGCAGAAATCGACCTTTCCATGTGTATTAAGCAAACAGGAGTTAATTACACTATTTACACATCTTCGATTTTCTTCCTAAGCCTTAGTGGCCTGGCAGTTATCATTCCTGACCTTGTTGCTGCACACAGGAGCCCATGTGGGGATAAATTACACGGCAGAATCCGTTTAATATTGACATTTTCAAAATCAATGAGGAGTGGGGCCTGGCCAGCAGGGCCAGCATATCAGGTGATGGGAATCAGTGTGAATTCTCCCTCCCAGCCTCGGGGATGCTTTCTTAGCTCTTCTGCCCAAACCGCTTCTTTTATGCTCCCAAGTGAAGTGCTGGACTGGGTCTGCTTTCTCCCGGAAGGAGAGAGGCCTCTCAGATTTGCACCCAGTGCCTCTCTTTGCCTTCCATGTAAGTATAAATGGGAAGGCATGGGACACCCCATCCTTTGCTTTGTTGCTTTCCCCACTTCCCAGACCAGGTGAGCATGGACTTGGGGGACTGGGGGTGTAGGGTATGGAGGGTACCCCTGGCCCGGGAGGAACATTCTGGCATCTCATGGTGTGGGCTGCCGAGTGGGGCTCAGCCTCGGGAATGGGCCTGCTTCTGTGGGGTCAGCAGCTTTCCAGGCACGGAGAGGAGAGACAGCTCTTCAGACTTCCACTAACTGGTATGAGGGCCCCATCCTCCCGGGAACCACCCCCAGAAATCTGAGTGGATGCGAGGCTCCTGTCTTTAGTACTTTTCTCCTCTAGAAACAGCTTGCTGGAGGCTCTGCATTTTTGTGTAGCCAGGCACCCAGTTCTTTGGAGAGACATGCATGAGGGTCAGGCTCTCTCACCTGACACTGTCGACCCCTTAGGGGTGCAGGCAGACGAGCGGGAGAGGCAGCTGTGCTTTCAGTGGCCTCTTAGCAGCCTGCAAGGGGTCCCAGCACAAGGCACAGGCTGCTGGACTTTCAGACCTATCTCAGCCCAAACCCCTCTCCCACTCAGACCAGCCCCGTCCCCGTGAGTCCTGTGACGACACTCTGGCCAGTGTCACTTGGGTTCTGCTGCTGGCCTGGGGTGTGTGTGTGGGTGATGCTCATCGGGCATCTCTGCGCTCCCGCTCGATGGGTGACATCATTTGGTTGGCCTGTGGTGTGTGTGTGTGTGTGCCGATCAGGATGTTCCTGTTTTGTGGTTGTCTGACCACTTGTTTTTGGCCATGGGTTTCTGTATGAGTATTTATTTTTAGAGGTTGCCACTTCTGGCCCCAGGGCTGATCCGGGGGCATGGGAGGAGCTTGTGTTTTCTGAAATGTTTGTGGCTTTAAATTTAAGTATTTATTTTGGGATACTGCTGCCTATCATGTGTTCATTCTATTGTGTGTGTATGCATGTGTGAGATATGAGAGCCAGTGAGTGTAGAATAATAAAAATTGTGTGCTTTTTGAAGTTCTGTTTTTAATTTAGTTTTATTGTCTTAAATTAGTTCTGATATTAAACCCCAGCTTTACCAGGTGCTATGTGTCTGCAAATAAATAGTTTCACCTCTCAGAACCTCAGTTTCTCCATCTTTGAAATAGGCAGAACACTCCCTAACACACAGGATTAGAAACAATGTATGCGTAAAGTATATAGCAAAGTGTTTGGCGCATAATAGGTGTTAGCTGCATGGTACCTATTATTATTACTTGTATTTGCATATATGTACCCACAGTGTGCTTTCTGACTGGGGGCACCTGGGCATTTGATGTGGGTGAACACGGGGTGCTTGATTTGGGTGATTACTGGTTGGCATGTACGCTTCTGGACGTCTTTGTGCCAAGTTTTCTGTGTGTGTGTGTGTGTGTGTGTGTGTGACGGTTTGGGTCTGGGTTGGGGTTTGTGCAGTATTTGGGAGAAACTTTTTTTTTTTTTGTGCCAAGGGGGGGCTTGCCTTGGAGTGAGGGAAGGTGCGTGTGTGTGTGTGTGTGTGTGTGTGTGTGTGTGTGTGTGCGCGCGCGCGCGTATCTTGGGCTGGGAGTTGGGCTGCTGATTGTACAGGGTGTGAAATCACTGAGTTCCTCTGGGCGGGGGAAGTTCTTCGTTCCTGAGTCAGCCCTTTGGCCTTGAGCCACCCAGCGCTCACTTTTTCCTTTCAGAGAAAGGATTGCTCAGGGGGCCCCGGAGCTGTCTGTAGACAAAGTGACACGGGGGCGGGGGGGGGGGGGGCAGCTCTCCCTGATGAAAACCTCTGCCTTTTGTTCTTGATCTCTAAGATGCTTCCCTGCCCCCTCCCCAATCCCTTTCCAGAACCTTCATGGGCCCCAGCATTCAGAGTGAATGTGTCTCATTTGACATGGGGCCTGCTGGCTTTGGTCCAGAACTTCCAGGTTCTTGGGAAGCCAGCAAGATGCCAGAGGCAAATTTTGGACTGGGCGACTTAACCCGCAAGGCCCCCTGCCCAACCTTAAGATCTGCTGCCTGGCCCTGAAGCAGGGTGTTGGGTGGGTCCTGTAGTCCTTTTGCCTTGCTCTATCTCAGGGTACTGAGAGGAGGTTTTAGGATCCAGGGAATGGAAGCCCTTACTCCTCTCCTCGGGAGAATAGAAGATGTCCCCGCTTCCCACTGACATCTGCTCTTTCTCTTGCAGAGGTTGTGGGACACACGCAGGGGCCACTAGATGGGAGCCTGTATGCCAAGGTGAAGAAGAAGGACTCCCTGAATGGCAGCACCGGGGCTGTCAATGCCACACGTCCTGCCCTGTCGGCCACTCCCAACCACGTGGAACACACCCTGTCCGTGAGCAGTGACTCTGGCAACTCCACAGCCTCCACCAAGACAGACAAGACTGATGAGCCTGCCCTCGGCCCCTCCAGTGCCCCTGTTGTCCTGAGTCCTGAGGAGAAGCGCGAGCTGGACCGCCTGCTCAGTGGCTTCGGCTTAGAACGGGAGAAGCCAGGCACTATGTACCACACCCAGCACCTCCGGTCCCGCCTGGCGGGGGGCCCTGCTGTGCCCTCTGCCGGCCGTCATGTTGTCCCAGCCCAGGTTCACGTCAACGGTGGGGCCTTGGCATCTGAGCGGGAGACAGACATTCTGGACGATGAACTGCCCAACCAGGACGGGCACAGCGTGGGCAGCATGGGCACACTGTCCTCCCTGGACGGGATCACCAACACCAGTGAGGGGGGCTACCCAGAAGCGCTGTCCCCCTTGACCAATGGCCTGGACAAGCCCTACGCCGTGGAACCTATGGTGAATGGTGGGGGCTACCCCTATGAGTCTGCCAGCCGGGCAGTGCCTGCCCATGCGGGCCACTTGGCTCCCATGCGGCCCTCCTATTCTGCACAGGAGGGTTTAGCTGGCTACCAGCGGGAGGGCCCCCACCCCGCCTGGGCACAACAAGTGACCACCTCTCACTATGGCCATGACCCCAGCAGTATGTTCCGCTCTCAGTCCTTCCCGGACACTGAGCCCCAGCTGCCCCCAGCACCAGCCCGGGGGGGAAGCAGTCGGGAGGCTGTGCAGAGGGGCCTCAATTCCTGGCAGCAACAGCAGCAGCAGCAGCAGCAGCAGCAGCAGCAGCAGCCTCACCCGCCTCCTCGTCAGCAGGAAAGAGCCCACTTGGAGAGTGTCCGGCCCAGCAGGCCCGGCCCCCAGCCATTGGCAGAGACACCCACGCCTGGCCTCCCTGAGTTCCCGAGGGCAGCCTCCCAGCAGGAGATCGAGCAGTCCATTGAAGCCCTCAACATGCTGATGCTGGACCTAGAGCCATCTTCGGCTGCTGCCCCGCTGCACAAATCCCAAAGTGTCCCTGGGGCCTGGCCTGGGGCCTCCCCTCTCTCTTCTCAGCCTCTTTCCGGCTCCTCCTACCAGACCCATCCACTGACCCAGTCCAGATCTGGCTACATCCCCAGTGGGCATTCCTTGGGAACCCCTGAGCCAGCCCCACGGGCCGCCCTGGAGTCCGTCCCTCAGGGCAGGTCTTACTCACCTTATGATTATCAGGCATGCCCGGCTGGGCCCAACCAGAGTTACCGTCCAAAGAGCCCAGCTTCCTCCTCTTCCTTGCCTGCTTTCCTTCCAACCAACCACAGCCCTCCAGGGCCTCAGCAGCCCCCCGCCTCTCTCCCTGGCCTCACCGCTCAGCCTCAGCTCCCACCAAAGGAGGCGACTTCAGACCCATCCCGAACTCCGGAGGAGGAGCCCTTGAACCTGGAGGGGCTGGTGGCCCACCGGGTAGCAGGTAAGAGCCTCATGGACCATCCATGCTGGGTATCCCCTCTTTATTCCCTCCACATCTTCCCTCTTTGGTCTCAGTTGGTCTAGCTGGGGGAAGGTACAGGCAGAGCCATCACACCTCCGCAGACACTGGTTTGGCCTGGAGAAGAGGCTGGCAGGAGCCCACGCTAGCCATCCCTTCCTGCATTCATTGTCCGTTAGGCTCCAAAGCAGGCATTGAGATGGAAATATCAGGGTCTTTCAGTTCCTGTCCTCAAGGAACTTACAGTCTAGTGAGGGTCAGGTAATTCTAACAGTGCAATGTGTGCTACAACAGAGGTGGAGACCAAAGCCCTAGAGCCTGGGAAAAGCAAGGCTTATCAGCTAGGACAATCAGGGGAGCTTCCTGGAGGTAGTGTCTTTGGGGCTGGAGTACATATCTTCTAAGGAGAGAAGAAATGCCCTCTGTAACTGCCTGTAGTGCTCTCTGTACTCAGACTTCAGTTTCTTAGGGAAGGCATAGAGAAGGCTAGAGGGAGGTCTCTATAGACCCAAATTCCTTCTTGGGCATAACAAAACCTGAGAGGGTATCCTGAAGCCCCTTGGGCTCTTGAGTGTCCAACCCTGGTGGGTCCTTTCAGGATATTTCTCTGTATCAGGGGAGGCCCATGTCCCCCTTCTGGTCCAGTTGTCCTGTCCTGTTGGTCCTCGCTTTAGGACCAGCTTTGTATGGGAAGCAGACACTGAGAAACAAAGCTTCGTTTCCTATCAGAACATGAATGGGTTTATCTTTCTGGAGAGAGGAGAGAGAGTGGAGCAATCGGAAGAGCTTATTGGGGAGATATAGGCAAGAAATGGCAGACTGTTCTGGCCATATTGGGGGGACAGGAAGGGTCCCCTTCCTTTCCACTGGCCTAAGCCTATGACCATCCCATGGGGGGCAGTCAAACCGGGTGGGGAATCCTATGGGTTGATTTTGTTGTGTAGCTAAAGCGCAGGCAGTTGTGAACCAGAGACTGGGGCTGGGGGCGGGGGACTTGTGCCCAGTTCCTCGGCTGACAGAGTGGTGGAAGCTCAGGGAGGAGAAGAGCAATCTGGGCAGCTGACTCTGCCCTGCACCCCTTTTTCCTAAATTTATGGGAAGCTGAGTCACCATGCCAGCTGCAAGGAGAGGGAGACACCCTTGCTGGGGATGGATGGTGGGTTTGGGGAAGTAGGCCAGCTGGCTATTGGGCTGGGCCCTGGACCTGGGTGTGGGGGCATGGACACCCAGAGCAGAGCACAGTCCCCACTCAACTGTCCATGACTTGAAATTGGCCATAATGGAAGAAGTTACACCATTGAAACTGGCAATTAGGGCTCTCCCCTGGAGAGCTAGTCTAGCAGCACATCATTGCTTTTACCTAAGAGTCAAAACACAGGGTAAGTAGCTCTGTAACCCTAGCAGTGAAAGAAAGACTCCAGGGGAGTGGTCCAGACTTTTCCTCCTGGTTTTTTGAAGGGAAGGGAATGGAGCTCTACCAGTATTTTACAGAATTGGGATAGTGGCCTGAGGAATAGGCACACTCTAGCCTAATGAAGGGTAGGATCCAGAGGACTTTCCTCTAGGGAACAAGATGAATTACCTCCCCCTAACAAAACCCTTCTGTCTAGCTCTCCTGGAGCGTGTTCAAGAGGAAGGCATACCTGAATGTTTCAGGAAGGATGCCCATCTTATAGTGCATCTCCCCTCAGCCTTTTCTCTCCTACTAGCTTCTGAGGTCTTGACGTTCAACCTCTATATCTCGTAGCTGCTCGGTCTTTGGCTGCCAAGAAGTCATAGAAGAGGGGCGATATTAATGGCACATCTCTGCTCCCATTTCTTCCATCAACTGTGTATGACTCAGGAGAAGGCATGGTATGCATAGAGGGGCAGTTATACCTGGTTTCGAGGCCTGTAAAGGGGTCTCTCTGGTCCATGCCCGTCATGAACAGTGTTTCTTATGTCAGCAGATCCTTAGTAGCCCCTTCAGGATGTCTGCCATGCAAGTGTAGATAAAGGCACATAGGCAGGATCAATGTGCAGAATAGTCTAGAAGCCAGGGAGGATAAATTTCCAGCATCACCTCTTTCTGCTCATTCAAATTCCACAAGAAGCTGGAACATAAGCTTTAACATGAGTAACCCAGGAAGCTCAGATCTGAGGGAGAACATCTTCATGGCCATGAACTTGATCTGGTTTCTCCTGGCTTTTCTCCCTCAGGTCTTCATTTTCCTACTTGGCTATCCTCCATGCTCTGTATTATGTCCCTGGTTCATTCTACTTTGATCCAACAACTCCTTATGTTTTATTTCAGCTTCGATTTCAGAGAATAATGACATAGGTTTGTTTTTTTTTAACTTAATAAGGGGTAGGTACCAGAAACCTGTAGCACACACTATACTTTCTTATGAAACATTAGAAATATTATCACAGCCAGGGACAAAGTAAGCATACCCATTATCACCACTATCATTTAACATTGTATCGGATGTCCTAGCCAGTGCAATAAGACAAGAAAAAGATAAGAGTCAGAGTTGGTGAGTCCAATCAAGTTATCTTCTGTGACTAGACTGATCTCAAATGTCTCTAGAGATAGAGATTTCAATGCATGTTGGAAGCAAGATGTGGATCTTATCCTTAAGGAGTCTAGAGTTTAGTAAGAGGAGAAAAGAACTGGAACTTTAAAGTCATTAGTAATAAGGGAAGTATGGAGAAAGTCCTGTGGGATTGAGGAAAAAGGAGATATTACTATCAGCGAGAGAGACTGAAGTGGCTCTGTGTTGAGTGTGGGTTTTAAATAGAACCTTGGACAATGGGTAGGATTTTGGAAAGTGAATAGAGTCATTGGAGAAAGAGGTTTCACAGTGAAGACAGAAAAACATAGGAGTCAAGAAAGGTAGCCTGGGTCCTGCCTCTGGTTGGTCTTAAAAGCCAGACTAAAGAGCTTGAGTCTTACTTAGTGGCAGTGTAGGAAACTGTATTTTAATCGGGAGAGTATGCCATGATCTGAGATGTAGTTTAGGAAGCTGTAGTTTAGGAGACACTTTGAGTTGGGAGATATAGGAGCATATTAGATAGCTTGGGTATGGGGACTGGATCAGGGTGCTGACCATGGAAATGAAAAATAAGAGATGAATGCCAAGGATGCTGTGCAAGAAGTGGGTGTTTACAAATTGATTGGATATAGTGGGTGAGGGAAAGGGAGCCGTCAAAGATAATTCTGCAGTTCCATGAATATAAGTAGAATGATAGTTCCATTAACAAGCCAGGAGTTAGGAGAAAGAGCAAGATGAAAACTTCAGGGTTAGACATGCTGAGTTTGAGGTGATGGTGGAGCCTCTACGTAGAGATGTATGAAAGGCAATTGAATATCCAGAATTGGAGTCTGAAAGAGCCATAGATTTTGGAGTCATCCTCACAAAGGTGAAATGTAAAGCTTTCGGCATGGATGATATATCTATGTCACTGGGCATGGAGAGAAAAGAACGTAGGGTAAAACAGCCATGATGGGAATGGAGGCCATACAGTGGACTGAGAATGAATGTTCATGCTGGTGAGAGGAGATGCGGACTGTGGGTCATCACAGAAGTAAGGATAGTAAAGGGTTTCCAGGAGGAGGAGTGGGGGGAGGGCAGCAATGTCACTGTAGAGAGGTCATGAGAAGGAGCATTGAGAAAAATGCACTGGGCTTGCCAATTAGGTGGCCTCAGTGATTTTCAAAGACATATTTTCAGTAGGGCGATGGTGATAGAAGCCAGACTGAGGGATTGAGTGAGTGGGGAGGGAGTGTAGACAGCATGTTAACTACTCTTCTGAGTGGTTTTGTGATAAAAGGAGAGAAGATGGCAGCTAAAGAGGGTAGCAAGCTATTCAGAACTTTTTGTACATATAGGAAAAGAGAGAATATGGAGAAGAAAAAGATATGAGAGAGAAAGAAATTGATAGAATAAGGTCTCTAAGAAAGTAAAAGGAGATAGTCTTAGGAGCCTAGGTGGATAATTTAGGCTCATCCAGGAGGTGAGATACCTCTTCATGAAATAGAGTCATAGATACAGATATAGGGAGATACTGGTGTCAAGCTCTGGGAGCTTGAATTGAGAACCCTCCATTCGATTATTCATCCAATATGAACCCCTAATCTGTGCTACATGCTATTCTAGGCTCTTGAGAAATGGTGGTAAACAAAGAAAAATGTTTGCCTTCATGTTGGAGTTGGACAATAAACAAATAAGCAAAGACATATATAATATGTCAGATGGGTGATAAGTGCCATGGAGATAAAGCAGCAAAGTGCCAGTGAGGGGTTGAGGGTGGGTGGGTGGTTGCACTTCTTATAGGATGGTTAGGGATGGCTTTTCTGGGTGGTAAGGGAATGTGCAAAGGCCCTGTGGCAGGAGGATACCTGCTATGGGGAATGTAGTGGGGCATGAAGTCAGAGAGGTCATGGGAATGAGGGCCAGCTTACATGGGCCTTGTAGGTGATCATATCAACTTTGGCTTTTGCCCATTGTGTTGTGAGGAGCCTTAGGAAGGATTTGGGCAGAATAGTGATTTCATCTGGCTTGTTCTAAAAGGATCAGTGTGGCCTGGATGGAAGGAGGAAGACCAGTTAGGAGACTGCTGATTTGGATCAAGATGGTAGGCATATTTTTGAGGTGGAGTCGTTAAAACTTATAGGTAGACCAGCAATGGGATGTAAGAAAGAGATCAGGAGGTGAGATGCCTCTTCATGGAATAATAAAGGATAGATACAGATATAGGAAAGTCAAGGTTTTTGACCTTAGCAACTAAAGGATGGAGTTGCTCTTTATTGAGATGGGTACGGATATAGGAAGAGCTGGCTTAGAGGGGATATCATAAGTGTGACTTTTGCCATGTTAGATTTGAGATGCCCACAAAACATCCAAGATGGTGGGACATATGAGTTAGGAGTCTCAGGGGGAGAGGATAGAGCTTAGAAATGTGAGAGTAACATTACGTGGCTATCATGTAAAGCATGCCGCTGCATGTCGTCACCTAGGGCATGAGCACAGGTAGAGGAGAGGTCCCAGGAGTGCGTCTGGCATCTCACACATTCAGCAGTTAGGGGCATAGAAGGAATCAGCAGAGAAACTGCTGTGGAGCAGCTTGTGAAGTGTGGAGGAAAGCTGAAAGGGTGTGGATCCCGGGAAGCCAGTGATAGTGGTCACTAGGAGGCCATGAGTGTGAAGGTGGCTTGGGAGTCAGCTAGGGTGAATGAAAGGATGACACAGCAGATCCTCATAGTGCATTCAAGCAGGCTCACTTTAAGGACTTGGCAGTGGTGCCCAGCAGCTTTGGGCAGGAGTAGAAAATCCCACAGAGCAGGATTTCTATGGTAGGTGTGATGGAAGAACAAAGCTTGGATGCCAGGGAGTATGGCCTTTGGGCTCAGCCTGGCATGGTCACAGCTGAATCCAGGAAAAGGCAGGTGCCCATGAGAGGAGAGAGGACCCAGGATGGGCCCATGCTGACGGTGAGGGGCAGGTGACGTGTGGGGCAACAGGACTGAAATCTCCTGGGCCCAGGCTGGGGTTAGAAATTAGAGGGACATGGTGACCTGCTGAACAGCAGGAGGTCTGTCTGCCCTTTGGAGAAGTAAGATCCTAGATCCATCCTCTCTTCTTATCTGACATCCTCCCCCCTTCCCTCCAGAGTGTGACCAGAACACCAACTAATTTGATTTTCTCTTTGTTTTTGTTTTGTTTTGTCTTGTTTAATGCCTCGTTCCTTGCGTTCTTCGTTGTCCCATGTCCACCTGTCCCCTGTGCCATGGGTGTGGTGCCTTCCTTGCCTGGTGTCATCCCTTCCCTTCCTGCTTGCCTCCCCTCCCTGCCGGCTCCCCCGGGGTGGTGTGGGCAGCGTACAACGCCAGATTGCAGGATCTTGGGCTAAGTGTCAGCTACCGGCACCCTCCTCTCCACCGGCTCCGATCTTCCTCCCTCTCTGGTTGGTTCCTCTCCTCTCCTCTCCCCTTTATAACTCCATGGCCCTCATCTCAGCTCTCAGTTTCTCTCTTCCCCTCCTCCTTCATGTACTATTTCTTCCAAACTTTTGCCACTTTCTTCCTCTCTCCTTATTTTTCCATTTCCTCCTCACTTTTCTTCTCCTTCTGTTCTCTTCTTTCCATTTCTTTCCTATTCTCGTTGCCCCTCTCTCCTTTTCTCACTGCCCCCATTTCTCTCCTTTTCTCACTGCCCCCATCTCTCTCTTTGCCCACTTGTCCCTCCTCCCTCCTTCTGCATGAGTGAGTGCTCCCACTTCTGCATGGACACAGGCCTGATGCTTTCAGCCTTGGCCTTACCTGCTAGGAACAGGGTCTGGGGTAAGGAGACTAACTCTCAGGCTCCCTGTGGACTCGCAGGCCTTTGCAGTGAGGGAGCTCAGCACCAGGTCTGGGGCCTCAGCAGGAGAGAAAGAGTGGTGCCCAGCTCCTACTGCTCTGTCCATTCCTGAGTATAGCACTCCCTGGGGACAGAGCACCGCTGTGACCTCATTCCAAATCTCTGATACCCACGGCCAAGAGTCAGAAGCCCTGGGTGTGGTCCTGGGTCTGATGTGACCACCTCTGTGACCGTGGGCAAGTCTCTTCATTACTCAGAGCTAAGTTTCCCCACGTGAAAAATGGAGGGCTCACTGCCCTGCTTCCCAACATGGAGGACCCTTCACCAAGGGCCAGATTGCTCAGTTTGAGAGTGATGGAGTTCACTATGTCTACTTTGGTCTCTTGACAAATGGACCTACAGCCTTTTAGACCTGGGGACCAAGTCACCTTATTCTTTTCCTGCTCCTTGGAGCCACAGGCCTGGGTCCAGGAGAAGATGCCGTGACCTTGATTAGTTCTGGGAAAAGGCTTATTAGGGGGTGGTGGGCACAGTTGACTCCCAATGGTAATATCTGGTATTTCCTGGACCTCCCTTCTCCCAGTCCATGGAAAATGGGGAGATGGCTCTAGCAGAATGCCCCTGTCTGCCTCCTCTCCTCTCCCTCCTCCTTTTTCTCGGCCCAGTGGTGGGGAGTGCAGGGTTCAGCTGGGCCTGGGGTTCGGGGCCGTTCTGGGGTGGTGGGCTTGTCCTGAGGGGAGCTGGCATGGCTTGCCCTGGGGCTGCTAGTGTGATCGCCGTGTGGCTTTCTGGTGCCCTGGCCCAGCAGGTGGCCTCCCGGATCCCCTCACTTCCGGAGCCCCGGCATGCCATCGGACACCTGCCCCGCCACCTGGAGCTGAGGAATCCAGTCTTCTGGAAATCGGAAGGCTGGAAGGAAGAGCTGGGTCTGTGGGGTGGAAGCGGCCAGGATGGGCTTGAAGGGAAGGCCTGTGATGAAGCCTGACACTGGGGATATTTGTCTGTGGGACCAGGGGCGGTCAGGGCCGGACCCTACCAGAGGATGTGTATTGATGGTGTTAGAACTACAGCCCCAGAATTGCAGTGCGTGAGTGTGTGTGTGTGTGAGTGTATGAGTGTGTGAGTGCGTGTATGAGTGTGTGTGTGTGTGAGTGTGTGTATGAGTGTGTGTGAGTGTGTGTATGAGTGTGTGTGAGTGTGTGTGTGCTAGATGAGGTGAATTTAGTGTCACAGGTCTAGCCCACTTTAAGGGGGAGCCTTGTAGCCAGCTGCTCCCAAGCTCAGCACTGTCCTGGGGAGCAGAGTGAGGACCCCTGGGAAATGGGGCTGTTCCGGCGCCCTGCTCTTCAGATCTGGCAGCTCATGTGGAGGCCCTGGGCTGAAGTGACCCCTGTCCTGCAGGCGGTGGGGAAGGCCCAGTGCCCACGGTGTGTGATCCCTGAGAGGATGACCAAGGGCTCTGAGTGTGGCCCATCATTATCCTAAAGAACACTTGATTGCCGTATGAAGGGGCTGACGAGAGGTTCTGAGGGTGACCCTGACCTCCCGCTGTTCCTGTTGGGTGAAGGCTATGTGTGCACACACGTGTGTGTATACGAGTATGTGCGTGGTGCCTGTGTGCGTGCAGAGAGTGGAGCACATAGGCATGGTGGCCCTGAGAGAGAGAGGACCCTAGAGACAGAAAGGCCTGGGGTTGAGGGTGGGAGAGCAGGCCTATTTTTATTATCGGTCAGTTTCCAGGACGTGAGGGAGGGCTGTTCTCTCTCTGACACTGGCTGTCAGCCTATGTTCAGACGGCCCAGCTTGGCTGGGGAACAATGGGGCTCTCTTCTCTCCCCTCCGCCCAGCTTCGTCTCCCCTCCCATAGGGAAAGACAAGAGAGAGGGAACATGGCTCTCCGGGCACTGAGGGGCAGATCTGGGCCTGCCAAGGGGGACAACAGTGAGACACTGTGTTCAAAGAATGTGAGAGGCCCTGGCTGGGCACTGGTGCCATGGGGCGCTCTGCGGGGGAGGGGCTGTCCCGTGGGAGTGGAATGCGGGGTCTTCCCCTCCTGCAGAGGGAGGCTCCTCTGCAGCGCCCTAGCTCTTTGGAGGTCATTCTGGTTGTCCCTCTGCCTCTGGACAGACCACGCCCCCATATGCTGCTCTGGTGGCACTGGAGGGGGGCCGTGAAGAGGGGAGATGGCTCTCAGGTGTCCAACAGCCTTCTGTGAGGGTCTCCGCCCTCCACAGTTGGTAAGCTCCTCCAGCAGCCCAGCCTCCCTCCAGGCATTGCAACCACCTGAACATGGAGGTTGTCATGGGCACACTGGGGCGAAGGTTCTTTGTTCCTCTGCGAAATTCAGTGCCTCCAACAGACCCACTTTCAAGGGCAGACATCAGATCCTACACAGGGAAACTGGCCACTCCTCACCAAGGCACAGGGATCTGCCAGGAAGAGGCTGCGGGGCTGGGCCGGCCGGAACTGAAACCAGCCCTAATGCATTTCTGTTAACCTTGGGGCTGAACTTAGTTCCAAACCCCAAGAGCCTTTTCCAAATGGGCCTCCTTTGTCACAATTATTATTAGAAAATCAATGGCTATGTCTGTTTCTCTCTAATGTTTTTGCCAGGAATGAAACCAGCAGTAGTTCTGAACCAAGCGCCCAGGAAGACTGAGGGGAAGGGGGCTCGGAGGGAGAGAGAGAAGTGCAGCCCAGGGTAGGGGCGCCCGCAGGCATGGTGGGAGGTGCAGGTGGCTGCTCTGAGGGCTGAGGGCCTGGTATGCAATGGGGTCCCTGTGCGCTGCTCAAGACTTTTGGAGATGCACCCCATCTTTCACCTGGCCCCTGGTTAGGATGATGTGATCCCCAAGTTTCTATTCTGAAAGTCAGGGCACTTCAAAGTGAGGGGCTTATTTTCTTTAAATGAAACAGTTTGTGAGTCCAGATTACTGTCCCCATTTGGGCTCTTTTCTCTTAGTTGAGATGGCAGGCAGGCTGCCCCCTAACAATAAATAGCTCCACGTGGAGACTCGAAACACCACCGGGTACCTTCTGCATTTGTAAGTGTGTGTGCCAGTCTGGTGGCTCTCCAGACGGGGCCCCTAACTACGGGCAAGTATGAGTGCGTGTGTCGGAGTGTGTCTGTGTGCGTGTGTGTATGTGCCCGTCCCTGGAGTTGGCAGCAGGCAGCCTACTATTCATGGCAAGTAGGAAGTCTTCCCAGCATGTGCTTCTCATGGCAGCCTCAGCGGCCGTGCCAGACGGGAGCTGGGAGGCCGCCCATGGTGTGCAGACCCCATTCTGGGTGGTAGATGATTCAGTCTGAAGGAGGGTGATTGCTGCTTAGCTGCACCAGTACGTTCCTAGGGGCCAGCAGTGTATGCGTGTGTGCGGTGCATGTACGTGTATGTGTGTGTAGGTGTATGTGCATGTGTGCCACGGGACAGGGTTCCCAGGTGTGCTGGCATGGGGCTGGTGTGGCCAGGGTCTCAGTCCCATGTGACCTTTGGTAAGTCCCAGCACCTCCTTGCTCTTGGGTGGGGGTGAGGGCAGGGCTGAGAGCTGGCACGAGCTGATCAGGACTAGGAGCCTGGATCTTGGTCTCTGGGACTCGGTGGGTAAGTTTTCTAGGATTCTGGAGCCAGCTCGGTGAGGCAATGTGTTCCGTGCCTCAGCCCAGCTGTGGGAAGAGAGAGTGGGAAGGAAGGAGGGTGGGGTTAACAACATCCCCAGGCCTGAGGAATGGAAGGGAGAACAGAAAAGCAGATGGAGCTCATGACTCCAGCTCTGCAGGCTATTCTGCTGGGAGGGGCAGGGTAGGAACCTGGACCATTTTGGGGGCAAGAAAGGGGTGGGTAGCTAAGGACGGGCATAAGGGAAGTCGGTAAGAAGTTTCAGAAGTGCACTAGATGAGGTTGGGGAACCCCGGAGAAGGTCAGCAATATTCTAGGGGCCAGTTTGGGCTGGAGACTTTATAACAAGACTTAGTCATTTCTTTGTTCCTTCTTGGGAGCACCATTTGCAAGATGATGCATTATGCACTCTTTCCAAAAGTCCTTCCCCATGGGCCTGATGTTGCTTGTTGGTTGATCAGTCGCCTTGGAGACTGTCTCTCCTCCCTCCACCTTCCCTCATTTGCCTGGAAGCACTGGCCCTCTGCCTCCAGGCCTTGGAAGGAGTTGACATCTGTTTCTTGTATCAGTCCTTTGTGTTCTAGGCCCCAGCCCTGTGCGGAGTAGATTCCTGGTGAAGGCCAGCCCAACTTAAGCAGATCCCCCGCCCTGCAGAGAAACCCAGGGTGTGGGCAGAGGGAGGCAGGGGGAGGTGCAAAGGGGAGGCAGGCCCAGCTCCAGCATGGTCCCTGAGAGGGCACTGTCTCCTCCGGGGGAATCAGGCCCCATCGATCCTTTCTCGTACAATATGCTCATGGCCCTCTCTGCCCTGCCGTTCCTCCCAGGGGTCCAGGCTCGGGAAAAGCAGCCTGCAGAGCCCCCAGCCCTTCTCCGGAGGCGAGCAGCCAGCGATGGACAGTATGAGAACCAGTCTCCAGAACCCTCATCCCCCCGGAGTCCTGGGGTGCGCTCCCCAGTCCAGTGTGTGTCCCCGGAGCTGGCTCTCACAATTGCTCTCAATCCTGGAGGGCGGCCCAAAGAGGTGAGTCCTTAGGCTACATCCTGGGACCGCAGAAGGTAGCAGAGCCCATCTGAATGCCCCAGCAACATGATGGTCAACTGGGCAGCATGGACCTGTCAGTAACCTAGTGATTGTTTTCCTCCCCGCATCCTCACCCAAGGCTCCCGCATGTGGAACCTGGAGCTCATTTCCTTCCCTAAATAGCTTTTATGTCCTCGCAGCTTCCATTAACACTGAGATTGAGTTCCCTTCTTGACTCCTAAAGAGCTCCCTGAGCGGTTGGTAGGGATCTGGGTGTGACACAGGGACCACAGTCTGTAAACTTCAAACCAGATCATACAGTCTGACAAAGTGTTTTTGAGCCCTTTCTAGGCAGAGGGTTTTCCCTGGAGATCTAACTTCAATGCCCAAACCTTTGCATTGCTGAGATATTTCAGTGGTTTGAGGCATTGGGTCTTTATATATATAAATATATAATTGATTTTTTACAGAGAGGAAGGGAGAGAGATAGAGAGTTAGAAAAATCAAAGAGAGAGAAACATCGATCAGCTGCCTCCTGCATACTCCCCACAGGGTATGTGCCCGCAACCAAGGTACATGCCCTTGACCAGAATCGAACCTGGGACCCTTGAGTCCGCAGGCCAACACTCTATCCACTGAGCCAAACCGGTTAGGGCTGGGGCATTGGGTCTTAAACTTCAACGTGCATAATGATTACCGGCAGTTTGTTAAAATGTAGACTCCCGAATCCACCTCCAGAGGTTCCAGCATGTTAGCTCTGGGATGGGGAACCTGCGTGCTAAACACGTACTCTGGAAGGTTCTGATGTGAGTATTCCATGTCTGATAAAATCCAGGCTGAGTCATTCTGGACATGAATGGCATTTGGACATCTTTTCTCTCCTGCCTTCTGCTAGGACCCGTGTCCCCCGTCCCCCAGCCCTTCACTTCTGCCCTGTTTGAAATATTTCCAAGGCAGGTGCTCCTGAATTCCGCCTGTGCTTTACAAATGGCCTGGCAAAATAACCATGTTCCGTTCTCTTGGCTACAAGGAGTTGTAGGGGCCATGAATATGGGCAGTATCTGCCTTTGATCTCTGTTCACCTGGTAGGGGTGGAGGGTCGGGTTGGCGAGGGGCTTTGTGGCCTGGTTAACTGGGAAACACCTCCTTCTCAAGGTTATGGCTACTAGTGTACCCCCTTTCCTCCCCTTGTTTTTCTCCTGCAGCCCCACTTGCACAGCTATAAAGAGGCCTTCGAGGAGATGGAGGGAACTGCTCCATCCAGTCCACCGCCCAGTGGGGGTAAGAACTCCCCAATAAGCCTGTCTTCCTTGGGTCCCCTCGGGCCCCTCTCAGCCCCTCCCTGTGTAAGCACCCCAGGTTTGGGGTGGGGGGCTGCTGGCAAAGTTGAGCAGAGCCACAGTCTGACCCTAATCACCCTGTGGCTCATTTCACTTCACCTTCCACCCCCATTTCCCTTCTTTTCTGTGGTCCACACCCCCACATCTACAGAGACAGCAGCGAAATCTTAGGGTCCTACTGACTGACGTTGGGGCCCCTGGGCTCCCGGGTATGGAGTTTTCCTAGACGTTGAGACTTTGCATCCTCCATACAAAACATCCCGTACCCTAAAGTGACTCTTTGTGACAAGCAAGACAACCTTTGACCTTCTTGCTTCTAATGCCCATTTCTGTGTGCATCCGGGCCCGTCATTCAGTGTTTGTCAAGGAAAGAAAGGCCCCGCATGCGCAGGCTTACCGAATCCCATATCTCCCATCCTTGGCCTTCAGGCAGGAGCATTTAGTCTGCACCCCCGATGCACTCACCAGAGAGGCAAATCCCCAAAGGGCACAGGGGTTTCCACCCAAAGAGAAGGCTGGATGAGCACAGGAGTGAGACAGTGCTCCTTTTTATGGTGGAAGAGACCATGCAGAGGAGCTTGGAGAAGCGCTTTGTGGGAAAGCAGTGAAGGAACAACACTGGGCTGTGAAGGCTCCAGGGTCCCCGGGAGAGGCCTGGGTTGGCAGAAGAGGGGGGTATGGTGTTGCTC
This sequence comes from Cnephaeus nilssonii, assembly GCF_951640355.1. NCBI lineage: Eukaryota > Metazoa > Chordata > Mammalia > Chiroptera > Vespertilionidae > Cnephaeus > Cnephaeus nilssonii. The sequence continues at coordinate 21,107,430 of NC_137081.1, read as the reverse complement.
TGGGATTGGGTTGGCTGGGCAGGGCCCAAGCTATCTATGCATTTGCCCCGTGAGAGGGGAGGGGTGTGAGGAGGAGAGCTGGGTGGGCCCTGCTTTCTCCTGGTGGCTGCTACCAGAACCAGGCCCTTGCTCCAGTAGAACTTGTGTCGCCTGCTATCTGGGGTATGCGGGAGGCTGACGTCATGACTGGAGGCCATGGCTCTCCCTAGAGCAGTGCTGTCCAAAGGAAATAGAACACGAGCCACGTTTGTTATTTAAACATTTTAAATAGCCACATTTAAAAAACATATCGAGAAACTGGAGAAATTAAATTTAATGATCTTTTTTACTTAACCCCAAGTATCCAAAATATTATCATCTCAACAGGTAAATCACTATAAAAATAGTAATGAGGTATTTTTCAATCTCTAAAAAATATAAAAAGAAACCAGTGAAACGAATTTTAATAATAGATTTTATTTAACCCCAGAGATCTAAAATATTATCAATTCAACATGGAATGGTAAATATTGAGATATTTTGTGCTCCTGTTTCACACCAAATCTTTGAAATCTGGGTGTTACAGCTCTCGGTTCAGACTGACCACATTGCAAATTCTCCATAGCCCCAGTGTGGCTCATGGCGACCCTATTGGACAGTGCAAGCCCTGGGCAATCTACTCAAGAGGCAGCTTTGTGGCCTTTTATGACTCCGTGGAGTCTCTCTCCCTGGCCTTACCCTTCACCTTCACTCCCACTCTAATTCCCTATCGGTCCAAACAGCTAAGATGTTGGCCATCCCCCTGTTTGGGACGGAAGCCCTGTAGGCTGAGCTTGGGTTGGGTTTTACCACTTGTTCACGCTCCCGTTTTTTCTTTCTCCCCTTGGTCAGTCCTGGGTGCCCTGGAGGGGGAGGGGAGAATAAGTCAGAGGTTTCATCTATGCACAGGGCTGGGAGAGAGGGCAGAGGCGGAGAAATGCGAGGAATTCTCCCTGAAGCAAAAGCTTTGCCTGGCTTTAGGGCCACCCACTCGTCCGCCTCAGAGAAGGGCCAGGTCCTGCAGACTGGGGACGTGAGCAAGTAGGGAACTGGAGATGCATGAGGGGAAACGAGAGAAACCTCCCACACTTGCGGCCTGCAGAGCCTTCATAGTTCTTGTTGGCCTCTGAGGCTGGGCACTGAAATCCATTGTGTGACAAACATTAATATGTGCTTGATAAGTGTCTATGGCAAGACACTTCTGTGTATGTGTGTAAAGGGAGAGGGAGGGACCAACAGACACCACGCCTAGACCTACCCAATGCCCGGCTGTGTGTTTGTACACAGTTGTCCCCTCTGGTGTATTTATCTTTTGGGCATCTGAGGACAAAGTGAGGTGGAGTGCAGGAGTGGGCTACCCACCGGAGCCCTATGATGTCTCACTATTCTCACAGACACGTACCTACACACCTGCAAACACACAGAAGTTATATAGGTTACTTGCCTTGAGAGATTGTATTTTTTGTTGGTTTCCTGTAGGTCTCACTGTCTTTTGGGAAAGGGAGGTGGGGCCAGAGAGAGTTCCAGAGCTGCTTTGGAGGGTCCTGGACAACTGAGGGCCACAGCTAGTCTGTTGAGGCTGTGGGTGCGGGGCAGGCAGCCTCGGCTGGTGGATCTGTGTGGCTGCGTGTCCTCAGAGCTCATGGCCTCTGCAGGCTCCTGATGACCGGGATAGCAGACACAGAGCTCTTTTTCTTGCTTCTCCTTGGAGATGTGTTAGGATACATGGCAAGCGCCATTGAAAAATCTCGTGACTGGGTGTAACAATCTCTCTGTAGATCAGCTCAGAGTCTGGCCTCTTCCTTGGCTGGTGGGACAAAGCCCGGCAGCCCTTTCTGACCTTGTGTGTTATGTGACACTTCTGACCTGGACATGTGGCTTGGGAGGGACCTGAGGTTAGTGCAGGGAGCTGGTGCTCTGGCCCGAGGATTGTGGAGATTGGGCTTCTGCCTCTTCTAGAACACTGAGGTTTTGGGGAATAGAGGGCCCCATGCTGAGAAATTCTGCCTGGGGTGTGCAAGGGACACGCTTGGCTGGGAGTCAAAGATCTTTGGCTGTCGCTGGCCTGGGCTCTCAGGGTTGGCATGGTTCCACTGACCCCTTCTCCTCCATCTGTCCATTACAGGATGTGCCCTCTGGATGCTCCATTTTCCTTTGTTCTCTAAGTCCATCTAAGTGCCTGGCTTAGAAAGACTATATGTGGGGGGGAAGGGAGGGGGAGAGGAGGAGGAAGAAGGAATAACATGGGAAAAATCAGAGAGAGCCAAAGAAACCTGCATGTATGTTAAATCATGGCATGTAAAGGGACTGTAGTGAAGAAACTAAGGGCCTAGGGAAAGGAAGGATTTTCTCAAGGTGGAGAGGCAAGGCCGGGCCAGGGACACCATATCCCGACTCAGTTTACCTTCAAACTTCAGAGAAACACCCCGACAGGGAAGGGCAGTGTAGCCGCAGCAGCGCTCCTGGGCTGGGACTGGTTCCTCTTTTCCCACTCCTGTGGCCCATTCCTCCCCAACAAGCCCTCACCAATGGGTACCCTCCCTCCTGCCCCCCTCCCCTGCACCTCCTGGCTCACTCCCCATGCCTCCCCTCTTCTTTCCCGCACAGTGCGCTCCCCTCCAGGTCTGGCTAAGACACCCCTGTCTGCTCTGGGCCTGAAACCCCACAACCCAGCAGATATCCTGTTGCATCCCAAGGGCGGTGAGTGGCTCTGGCTGGAAGGGAGATGGTGGGGAGGCCAGAGGGAGGAGTGGGGACTCGGAGGACCCCTGTGGTCCTGGGTGGGGGGCGGGGGAGGGGGGCAGAGGTGGAGGGTTATCCAGACCTTCTTGGAAACAAGTTGGCATCCTGGGTTTGTGCCCATGCTGAGGTCCAGGTTGAGGGGGGGAGACCCCTTTGCAGCCTTCCTTCCCATTGACTTGTGGGGTCAGCACCACTCCCAGCGTCCTCTGACTTGGGGATTTGAGGCCTGGCCTCAGTTTCCTTGGAGTTGGTCAGCTCTCTGCCAGAAGCCAGGCTGCCCCATGCCCCGGTGTTCAGACACTCGTGTACACATACACATGTGCACACACATGCAGGCATGCCCCCACACACTCATACCTCCCACTTCCTCGTCACATCTCCCAGCTCCTCTCCTTCCTGTGGGGGAAGGAGAGAGGGGGGCCCTGGGCCCTCAGTAGCCATTTCCAGCAGGCTGAGTCCAGAACTTGCTCCCTAGACTCACGTGTTAGGGCTGGGCTGGGACTCTGGGGCAACGTGGCTTTTTTTCCTTAGTCACCAGAAGACTGATCCTGCCAGGTAGGAGCGCAATGGCATGTGTGTGACCCACACGGATACACGGCCGGGCACAGCCTCCCACTCAGGAGGTTCTGCATGGCCAGGGACACAGGCACAGAAGAGGGGGTGGGGCGGCCTCTCACCAGGCCAGGACACCCCTGCTTGAGACCCAGCCTGAGAGAGCCCTGGGCAGCAGCTGTGACAGGGATGGCTTGAACTTAGAGCCATGGGGGCCAGGCCTGCAGCTCCTGAGAGCCAGGCCCTCTTTACACTCGGTGTGCCCCGAGCACCTCGCCACCACACACAGGTGCCTTGGAACCCGGGGTCCTATCAGGGTGGATCTCACCCCTCCCCACGGGGCACTTCTGTGGAGAGTCACCGCTGCCCTAGCCTCACCCCTGCTTTCCCACCTCCCTTTTCTCAGCTAATTCTCTCTCAAGAAGTAATCTCTGTTAATTGATCTTTCTCTCCCTTTTGCTCTCCCTCTCCTCTTCATCGCCTGCCTCTCTTTCCTCCCACCTCTCTTCTCATCTTCCCCAGAGGAGGATGAGGGGAAGGAGGTGATAGAGCCATCGGGAGGTAAGTGCTGGCTTGCTGTGTGCCGCTTCCCGCTGTCCGGGTCTGGGAATGGCTTTTCATACAGAGCTGGCTGGCTGGCTGGGGGCAGCCCTTTGCTGACCACATCGCAAGTTACCAGGCACATAGCCTCCTGGTCCCTACCCCCTGGTGATGAGCTGTCCCCCAGAAACCACCTGAGCCCTGACTGAGGAGCTCATGGCTCGGGTTCAGGCACAGCCAGGGCCCAGGTGCCTTGCTGACAAAACTCCCCTGTTGCTGCCACCCCAGTGGCATTTCTGCCAGCCTCCTGGGGTACAACAAGCCCCTTTGGAGGGCGAGGAGACTCACACAGGGCAGGGACTCATTATTCCATTTCCTGGTGTACTCCGCATGCAGAGCTCGGAACAGGCATTTCAACCTTCGCACTACTGATATTTGGGGCAGGATGATTCTTAGTTGTGGGGCTGCCCTGTGCATTGTGGGATGTTTAGAAGCATCCCTGGCCTCTGCCTGATGCCAGTAGCACCCACCTACTCATGATAATTAAAATGTCTCCAACATTGACAGTGTCCCCTAAGGGGACAGTCACCCCTTGGAACCACTCTTAGAGCCATGAGTTGACCTCTTGAAGCTCTTGCCTGGTTTCTTATCAACACAGATGGTAGGAGGTCTGTTTTTCTAGGATTTTGATGCCTTTGGGGATTTCAGAAAAGCTATGGACCCACCCTGTGCATCTGGATACCATACACATAATGTTGGTGGTTTCAAGGCGTTAGCAAGTCTGTGTCTCCGCCTAACCCCTAATTTAGATGAGCTCCACATTGTACACGGGAAGCAGAAAGGGGACACAGTCTGGTTGAAAGCCTTTAAGTTATTAGGAACAGAGTTCAAATGATGACTCAGCAGCAGGTGAAACACAGGGGGGTGCTAGCCTGGGTGGCCTGGGTGTGGTTTGGTGGCACCTGGTGTGGTCAGGCTGTCTCCACCAGGGGGGCTTAGATGAGTGTAGAAGCACCTTCCAGCCTGACATGTTAGATGTTCTGACTTCCCACTGGGACCCTAGGTCCCTGTGGCCTGGTTTTCTTAAACCCACTTCTGCATTCCTTTGCACTTACCGCCTTGATACTCTACCCCCAAAGCGGGCGTGGGCTGTGCCGCTCTGAGTGTGCCATCCCCCAAGCAAGATGGCTGGAGATTCCATAAAATTTTGCCCACTTTCAGCCGGAGTTTGGGCAACCATGCCAGGCTGCCTGGAGGTTGCAGAACTAGGCACCCCAGCAACCGATCCCAGAGCGGGATGAGCTGCAGCTTGCTCCTGGCTGCTGGTTCCCAACAGGCAGGGAAGCTGGGACAGGAGTGTAGAGTAAGCTTGGACCCGGAGCTAGCATCCGTGTCTTTCAGATGCCCACCCACGCTCTCCTCGTGGTTGCTGACTCCAACAGACTGGTGGGCTCTCAAACCCTCTCCCGTGGGAAGGTATAGGGGGACTGTCCCACAGGCTGACAGGCCCTGGCTCTTTTCCACTTTGGGATGACACTTCAGAGGAGTCAGTATCAATAGTACCGAGCTGAGACCTGCCCATTGTCCACACGCATGACTCTTACCTGCAAGGCCTCCAGTCCTCCCCTCGACCCTTCTATCTGGCCTTAAGCCACAGAGTTAGGAGGGGAAGGTTCTTCGGGATCAGCCCTGCCACACCCATCACTTCACAGCTGTGGAGCTGAGGTCCTGCTTGTGGGGGAGGGTGGGGGCATCTGCCCCAGGCCACAGTTAGAAGGCAGTGGGGCTGAGAGTGGAAATATCTCCTGTCTCCTAGTCACGTGGCCATTTCAAAGCCCTCCTCCTGCATCCAGGCACGGCGCCCTGGGATTGCAGCGTAGGGGTCGGAATTGCTGCCATGGCCTGAGGAGTGGGGTGGGTCAGGGGCAGGGAGGTAGGTTGTGGGCAGCCTGTTTCATTTTTCCTGACTCATGTATTGCCTCCCAGTCAGACGAAAGCACATTCTTTGCTGACTCTCTGAAGCTCTGCTTTCTCTGCTGACACTTTGATGGGGGAAAAAAAATGCCTGTGAGAAAAGTGGTCAGAGGCAGAGTTACTCAGCCAGGGGAAAGAAAGACTTCAGGGGACTCTGCTCTGTTCAAGGCACCATGCTAAATGCTTTCTATTAATTTATCCTGTCATTCATTGATTCAGTTAGTCAATACATATTTTGTGTGCTTACTATGGGACAGGCCCTGTGCCAGGCTCCGGGGATATAATGGTTCCTAATCTCATGGAGCATATGCATGAACAGGAGCCAGAATTAAATGATCACTCAGAACAGTGGTCGGCAAACTCATTAGTCAACAGAGCCAAATATCAACGGTACAACGATTTAAATTTCTTTTGAGAGCCAAATTTTTTAAACTTAAACTATATAGGTAGGTACATTGTTATTAACTTAATTAGGGTACTCCTAAGCTGGCCTTTGCTAAAAACTCAAGGGGCCAAAGAGCCGCATGTGGCTCGCGAGCCGCAGTTTGCCGACCACTGGCTCAGAATGACATATGGAGATCAGTGCTCTGAAGGGAAGGGATGACGTTTTATGGGACCTTATGGCAAAGACCCTGATCTTGGCTGAAGAAGTGAGATGTGAGAGTGAGTGACATTAACTTGGTGGAACTGGGATGGAAGGAGAGCATTCCATGTAGAGGCAAAGGGCATGTACAAAGGCCCTGGGGTGGGAGTCACAGCATGCTTTTTTTTTTTTTTTTTGTAGGAACTACAAAGTCAGTGAGGCTGAACAAGGGGGAGCTGGAGGCTGGAATTAGGGGATACTAGGGGGACTGTGGTACAGAGTGGGGTTCAACAGGCAGGGACAAGACCATGTGGGGTCACTTCACATCTTGTTTGATAATCACAGAAACACTGAGAGGAAGGTGCTAGGAACCCCATTTTACAGATAAGATGACATTTGGGGATGTTAAATGACTTGTCTAGGCCCACACATCAGTCAGAAACAGCTGAGATCCTACATTGGATCAGCATGTGGATGATGCCCCTTCCCATGTGGTTGCCATGGGCACAACCTCTGAGCATAAATAGTGACTTTACTGGGCATGGGGACTGGGTACTCTTTCATGAAGAAAGGAGAGGAAGAAAGCCTTTAGCAATAAAGACGTGAGGCCAACATCAAGAATATCTACTCAGTGACACAGGGAGGAAAGGGAAAGGGGGCGTTCAGGTTAGGTTCTGCTCCTCCAGAGGATTAGATGGCACCGATTTTGCATAAAGGAAGACACGTGGGTCTAGAAATGTCCCCTCCTGGGATTCTTCCTGCTCTGAGATCCTTGGTGCTGGGTGTACTGTGGCACCTGGGATTTTAGGGCAGTGCTGTGTGATGCAGACTTATTGAGCACCTACTATGTGCCAGGTCCTGTCCGAGGCACTGAGAATATAAAGACGAGTGAGATTTCAGCATCAGGTGGAATGCTGAGTGGGGCAGGGCTAGGGTGTAATAGGAACTCAGAGGAGTGGCATGTGGCCCAATCGAAAAGGTCTGAAATTCTGACTTTTGAGCTTGTGGATTGGGACTCGGTGGTCTCTTTACTTCCTCCCTCTCCCCCCCGCCCCCAAGTCTTCATTTACTTGGAGTGGACAGGCGCCCTCCTGTCCAGGCAAAGAGACTCTCCTGGGAGGCAGAGAATGCACTTTAGGGTGTGGGTAAAGAGGTGACAGTCCCCTAGCCTGGTGGAGCCAAGTCTCTCTTGGGTCTCCAGCTGCTCTCAGCCGCCAACAGCCACTTGGAATGGGTTTGGGCTCCTGGAATGTTCTACATGAAGCACCCTCCCTGGCCCCACCTCTTCCCCCCCCCCCCCCCCCCCCCGCCCCATGCCCAACCCTGTTGCCTCTGGGTGCAGCTGCCCCAGGATTGGAGGAGAGGAGGGAAGCAGCAGGAGAGAGGGTGGAGGGAGGGAGGCGCAGGCCCAGTTGAGGCTCAGGCCCGGCAGGGGCACAGGCCGGCAATGGTGGTGGTGCCGAGTGTAAACAGCTAATTGGAGTCACCAAGAAAGAATTAGAAGGAACTCTTATCACTTGATCCTGGCTGGGCAGGTGCGTATTCTCATTCCCATTTTGCAGATGAGGAAACTGAGTCCCAGAAAGGTTCAGCAGCCTCTCCCAGGTTACCCATCCAGCAAGTGAAAAACTGGGAGCCCATGCAGTAGTCGTGACTGAGTGGTTAAGGCAATGGACTAGAAAAATGGGAGCCCACAAGTTGTACATGGTACTGAGGTGGGGTGGGGCAGGAATAGACAGAAAAAGGAGGAATTTTCATTATAGAAGTCTGAGTCTGAAAACTTGGGAAAACTGAGTTTTTGGCCTAAAAGGTTAGTTTTGAACAGTTCTTGAGAAGGACTCAGAAAATCAAATAACTTCCTCAAGTCCCTCTTGCTCTGGGTTCATGAGGAGCAGAGATTGATCAAAGGGACTTCACTCAGGTCTACATGGACCCAGGGGGCATTGTTGGTGGGAGAAGAGCACACGCTTCAGAGGTCATGTGGGTTTTAGCTGGAGCTTTGCGGTCAACAAGACTCCCAGGGAATGAGAAAAATGAATGTGTGCCTCTTAGATCTTAGTTATGACGCACCTTTGCCTGGGTAGGGCTGGAGGGTAGAGATCATGCATCTGCTAGTTAGTGGGACAGACACGTATCTAGGGCCTACTAGGTGTCAGGCACTGCACAAGGGGGCGGATGGGCCCTCCGGCCGTCTCTGGGTGGGAGAGAAGGTGTGCTGAGTGCTGTGGGGACCCTGGTGAGGCTGGGAGCCTGGAAGGGTTCAGGAGGAATTTTCAGAAGGAGTGACCTCAGACAGTGAGGAATGGCGGGGAGGGTGTGAGGCCCCCTTCCGCCAAGCTGGGTTACCCCAGGACACAGAGCCAGCCTCCCAAGGCTAAAGATACACTGAAATTATCAGCTCCCCGATTAGGCTCTGGGCCAGACCACCTGGTTCCCACTTGCCTCTGTATGATTTGGGCAAGATACTTACATTCCCCAAATCCTACTGTCTTCATATATCGATTGCTATTATTATTAATAATAATATTAATATTATTTTGTTAATCCTCTCTGGAGGATATTCAATAATTTTTAGGGAGGAGGGGGAGAGAGAGAAACATCAATGTAAGAGAGACACATTGATTGGTTGCCTCGCGCATGTGCCCCAGTGGGGCTCAAACCTGCAACCCAGGTACGTGCCTTTGACCCGAAATCGAACCCATGACCCTTCAGTGTGTAGGCCAATGCTCTAATCTCCGAGAAACACCAGCCAGGGCTATTTTTATCATTATTAATAGCCCTGTGGAGTTGGCTCTTCTCTTGGTGATGGGCTGGAGTTCTGGGTAGCAGCCAGTTCTGGGTGCCCCCGTGAGACTGTGGCCCCTCTCTAGGCCACTCTGAGCCACCATTGAGAATCAGGAGGCCGTGGTGCTAGTATCCACAACCACTGATTGGCTGTGTTCTGGGGCAAATCGCTCCACCTCTCTGGGCTGAGGAGATGGGTTAGATCAGAGGTAAGCAAACTTGGTCAAATCTGGTCCACCATCTATTTTTGTAAAGACAGTTTTATTACAACTCAGACATGCTCATTGATTTATGTACTGTTGCCACAACTGTTCTCACTCTGAAATAGTGAATTGCATAGTTGTGTCAGAGGCTGTCCGACCACCAAGCCTAACATATATACTACCAGGTCCTTTACAAGAAAATGCGCCTGCCCTGGGTCAGAGGACCTCTGTGGCATCTCCTGGTTCCAGTAGGGCCTTGGGCACAGATGGCACAGCACCAATGCCTTTGGAATGGATGTGGCCTGGGGCTTCTGTGAAGTGGGTGGGTGGCCTGGGCTGGTTGAGCGGGGTCTTGAGGCTGCCTCGCTGACCTCTGCCCACATGGACTCCAGCTTTGAGTGCCGAGGTGGCTGGGGCTACATCACCCTGCACTCCGTACCTGGAATAGATTGCTCCGAGCTGTCCCTTTGCAGGCATCCTGCCCCACCCCCACCCACTGCCCCTGCTATTGGTTGGAGGGAACTCTGTGAAAACTAGGACCCGCTGGCAGCCTCTGGCTGGAGTTGCACACAGAACTCCCAGACCCTGGGCCTGGATGCAATGTCAGATCTTGAGGTCACTTCAGAAGCCACGCCCAGGAGCCCCTAACTCCATGGTGATTAGGCTCCTTCCAAAGTAGTGTTTTCTTTGGGCAAAGGGAGGGGCTGTTCTGACTCAGTGACCAGCACAGTCCTGGCCACAACGGCGCCGGGGCCTGGCCGTGCACAAGTTCTTCGGTTCCTCAGGCTAGTTTCAGCAGATACCAGCATTGTGGGCAGAGTGTGGGTCTGTGCTCAGTCACGTCCCTCCTGAGGGAGATGGGACCCTGTGCCAGGTTTGGAGGTGGAGGATGTCATCCATCCTCATCATGTCCCTGGAGAAGCCCAGGGCGTCCTGCTGCTTCTCCCTGCTTCATATCGAGTTAGTTTGGGGCTGGCCTCAGAGCGGGGAGTTGGATGAACCCTGGCTAGGCCTCCCGACATTTCACTCTCCAGGCCTCAGAGTCCTCATCTGTGAGATGACCTTTCTGGCCCCTGGCCCCCCACCCCCTTCCTCTTAGGATATTCTGAACACCATGCGGGGACGATGGTGTCAGCCTCGGGAGGAATGCTAAGTGTGTCAGGCAGGGGGCTGGGTGTGCTTGGCATGAAGGGGCTGGGCGTGACTCACCGGCGCAGGCCTGCTGCTAGGACAACAAGCCCGTCTTGGGATCTTGGGTGTGGGGTGAAGCCTGTGTAAGACCTGGTGCTGTCCAGATAGGGGCAAGGCCGGCTGGAGTTCTAGGTCCACAGAGAGTACCTAGAGTACCTGGAGTACTAGAAGTGCCTGGGGGGCTGGGGCAGAGTCATGAAAGAAAAGAAGCAGCTAAGAGGGATGCCAGCAGGGGATGGACATCCTGGTTCTGGGAGGGAAGATTTTGAGGTGGCCACATTTGGAGGCAGAGCTGGGGTCCCTTTCCTGGGAGCTCTGAGCGAGGCCATGGAAAGGTTCTGTGGGCCTCCCACAGTTTCTCCAAGATGCGGAAGAGGGGTGGGCATGGGTGGGCAGGAGCCCCAGAAGTGCCCTTTGTGTGCTTGGCTGTCCCCAAGGCTGGACTCTGGAAAGGTGGGCGCCCTGGCAGCTTGGATGGGGTCCACATGGCACCCTATGGATCTGTGCTCAGTCTCTGTCTCCTTGCTGCTTCCAGAGCCCCGGAGCTACGTCGAGTCGGTGGTGCGGACGGCAGTGGCTGGGCCCCGATCTCAGGACCCTGAGCCCAAGAGCTTTAGCGCCCCAGCTGCCCCGGCCTATGGCCACGACACACCCCTGAGGAACGGGACCCTGGGCAGCTCCTTTGTCTCCCCTAGCCCCCTCTCCACCAGCAGCCCCATCCTCAGCGCTGACAGGTAAGTGGGGAGGAGGAGCATGTGGGGGGTGAGAATCCAGGCCTGGGTCAGCATGGGGGAGGCCTCTCGGATCTGCTCAGGGTGTGGACCGGCAGAAATAACATCCAGATGCTGTCCCTAGGAAGCTAGCTCCTCAGGGCACCTTGAGAGAGCATCCCCCGAGTGCCACATCCGTGGGCAGCTATAATCCCCAGGCCGAGTTCAATCCCACCCCTCAGAACTGTGGTGAACCAGGCGGGGTCCCTCCCCCAAGGTTAAAATCCAGCAGCATCCATCACTAGGTAGAGCATGCTTCCTAGGGCCAGGCACTTGGCTAAATGTGTCCTGTGGTTATTTTATTTAATCCTCACAGCAATCCTATGAGGTAAGTACTATTATCACTCCCACTTTCCAGAAGAGGAAACTGAGGCACAGAGCGGGGAAGTAGCTTGCTCACAGTCCTGCAGCTCAATAGTAGCAGAAATAGGATTCAGACCCAAGGCCTCTGGTTGGGAGCCCACGTCTCTGCCTCCCGGCCAGACCTGGGGTACGGTGCCCGTCAGTCAGATGTGCCCAAAGCAGGCGCATAAGTAAAGTTCTCAGAGCCCAGAGCAATGGGCCGTGACTTCTGACTAGGGGTGCAGGGAGGATTTCTGGGGCTGGATGAGCATGGTGTTAAAAGGTGAGGTGGGAGGGAGAGGGCTTTTCTAGAAGGACGGCATAGCCAGAATTCTTAGAATTCTGAAACCTCGTTCCCAGCATGCACCACCCTCAGTCCACCTTGCCCGTCCAGTCTCCTGCTGGGGCAGGAGGCTCCATTTCTCTGGAGGTCTGCCTCTGGGCAGAGGTATGGTCTTCTTTGAAAGGAAGGGGGGTCTTCCTCACCTCAGCCACCGTTGCTGGTGTTCAGAGAGCCCTGACATTAGGAAGTTTCCACTCACGTGCCTCCAGCTGTGATCTTGGCTCTTTTCGGGGCTCAGGAAGCTAGCGTTTTCCCTCTGGGATTGATCTTCCAGAACTCCTGCCCCACTTAGCCTGACACATCCTCCCTGCCTCGGAATACAGGTTATTCCTTCCAGGAAGTGGCCTTTCTTCCAATCTGGCCCCTTCTGCGATGGGAGGTAGACTTTGTCCTGGTCTGACCCCTGACTTCACCCTGCCCTTGGCTCTGGCCTGGTCCCCCCACCTCACATCACCCAGGAGACCTGAGCTTATCGGACCGGTCCTCACTGGGAGAATCCTCCCAGTCGCCAGCTCCAGGCTTTGGCCCATCATCTTTGTAAGGCGCTCCCCCTCCCCCTGGGCCTCCTGGTGCAGAGCCCGCCTGCCACCACCCTGCAGCTGCTTCATGCGAGGTCCCTGCCAACCTTTGTCTCTCCTGCCATGTCATCGAGGGATGGAAGTTTGTATCTGGAAAGAATCAGGGTCATCTCACCCAACCCCCTTATTTTTTTCATATGGGAAAACTTCAACAGCAGAATCCAAGTTTCCCAACTCACAGGCCATTGCGTTATATTTCCCTCTGGTCTTGGACTTCACTTCAGAGGAGAACCTTTGATTGTGGCCGTTCCCCCAGGCACACACTCCTCTGAACAGAATTTTATCAGTCTTAGAATTGGGTTCAACCTCTGAGCTCTTCTAATCTAACCTTCCAATGGAAGATATTCCCTCCCAACAGTCAGGTCAAGAGGTTAGTTAGCCTTTGCTTAAGTGCTCCTAGTGATGCGAGTCTCATTACTATGCAAGGCAGCTCGCTCCGTTACTGGCCAGGTCCAATGGCTGGAGAGCAGACCTTATAATGAGCTGAAATCTCCCTCGATGAGACTTCCTTATCTTTGGTTTTTGGAGCTACCCAGGAGTGAAAGCACAATTCTGACACCCACAACATTTACAGGTAATGATGGCACACCTGGGGAGACTGAATCAGGGTGGGAACGGGATCCCAGCGGTTTGGCCCCCTCTCCAGTGTTCAGTTTCTGTGATAGGGAGTTGACAAGAAGTCACCTTCAGTTTTTTAGTTTAATTTCATTGAATTTATTGGGGTGACATTGGTTAACAAAATCATATAGGTTTTAGGTGTACAATTCTATAAATCATCATCTGTATATTGTATTGTGTCCTTCCTTCACTATGCATTCCTTTACCCTCTTCTACCTCCTCCCATCCCCCTTTCCCTCTGGTAATCCCCAAACTGTTGTGTCTATGAGTTTTTCCCCCTTGGCTTAATCCCTTCACCTTTTTCACCCAGCCCCCCTCCACCCCTCCCCTCTGACAGCTGTCAGTCTGTTCTCTGTCTAGAAGTCTGTTTCTATGTTGTTTGTTAGTTTATTTTGTTCATTAGACTCAATCACCTTCAGTTTCAATGGAAGAGCGCTTCTCGCTTTGACTTTGGTTCAGGAGCCAGAGTAGTACAGTGGAGAAAACATGTGCTCTGGAATCAGACACAGCTGACTCGAAACCCTGGTCTTTTATGAGCCGTGTGATCATGAGCCAATTGCTTAACCTATCTGAGCCTCAGTTTCTTCTGATGGTGCCATAGGATGATGTAAAAGCCTTGACATTCCCATGCGTGCAAGTGGAACTCTTGCTGCTGTTGCTAGTGGTGGGAGGGAGGTCTGAGTGCTCACTGAAAACCTGTTCTTCATTAAGTACATTTGCTGACATCTCAATCTGCCCTTTCTCTCTCTAGCACTTCGGTGGGGAGTTTCCCATCGGCGGAGAGCAGTGACCAGGGCCCCCGGACACCTACCCAGCCTCTGCTGGATTCTGGCTTCCGCTCCGGCAGCCTGGGCCAGCCCAGCCCTTCTGCTCAGAGAAGCTACCAGAGTTCTTCTCCTCTTCCGACCGTGGGCAGCAGCTACAGCAGCCCCGACTACTCACTTCAGCAGTTCAGCTCCCCAGAAAGCCAGGCCCGGCCTCAGTTCAATGCGTCTGGTGTCCACGCTGTCCCTGGGAGCCCTCAAGCACGCCACAGGACAGTGGGCACCAACACTCCCTCCAGTCCCGGCTTTGGCCGCCGAGCTGTCAACCCCAGCATGGCTGCCCCCAGCAGCCCCAGTTTGAGCCACCGCCAGGTGATGGGCCCACCAGCAACTGGTTTCCATGGTAATGCAGTCCCCAGCCCCCAGAGCAGTGCAGTGACCACTCCAGGAAGCCCCAGCCTGGGCCGGCACCCTGGGGCCCACCAGGCCTCAGGCCTCCATGGCAGTGTGGCTGTCACTCCAGGGAGCCCCAGCCGTGGCCAACAGCCGGGGGCCCACCAGGCCTCAGGCCTCCCTGGCAATGTGGCCACCACTCCAGGGAGCCCCAGCCTGGGTCGGCATCCTGGAGCCCACCAGGGCAACTTGGCCTCCAATCTCCATGGCAACACAATATCCAGCCCCGGAAGCCCCAGCCTGGGCCGTCATCTCGGAGCATCTGGATCCATGGTTCCTGGCAGCCCCAGCTTAGATCGGCACGTGGCCTATGGTGGCTACTCCACCCCTGAGGACCGGAGACCCACGCTGTCCCGGCAGAGCAGTGCCTCTGGCTACCAGGCTCCTTCCACGCCCTCCTTCCCTGTGTCTCCTGCCTACTACCCGGGCCTGAGCAGCCCCGCCACCTCCCCTTCACCAGATTCGGCAGCCTTCCGGCAAGGGAGTCCAACACCGGCCTTGCCAGAGAAGTGGAGGATGTCCATGGGAGACCGAGTGGGCAGCCTCCCCAACTATGCCACCATCAATGGGAAGGTGTCGTCCTCGCCTGTCGCCAGTGGCATGTCCAGTCCCAGTGGGGGCAGCACTGTCTCCTTCTCACACACTCTGCCTGACTTCTCCAAGTACTCCATGCCAGGTGGGCCTCTCCTTCACCTCTGCGTCTCCTGCTGACAGGTCAAGTCCACCAGTTAGGGTATCTGAACTGCTGTCTGTGCTGGCATCCTCTTGGCAGATAACCGTGGGTGGATCACTGGCTGTGGGCCTTAGTTGCCTTATCTGTTTAATGGGATTTGGAGGTGTCCTCAAAGGAATTAATTGTGCTATGGTTGTGGTGACTGTGGGGGCAGGGATGAAGCTGCCGATGATGAGGAGGAGGATGGTGAAAATAATAATAATGTTAGTATTATTGTTACGATTACCAGAGCCACTCCCACTTGTTGAGCACATGTTGTGCGCCAGGCTCTGAGCTAAGCAGTCTCTCATTCATCCTCACAGCCACACATGAGGAAACGGGCTTGGAGGGCTCAGTCTTTGTCCAGGGTCAGACAGTTGAGAAATGGCAGGGCCAGGCTGCCAATCCAGTCCCATACTACCCAAACTAGTGCTGCTAAAACATGGGAGTTGTTGGATCATGCTTCCCTATCTTGAGGGTTATGGAGATTTAGTATAACCTTGACACTCTGCCTTCCAAACCTGGACCGCCAAACCTTTTGCCAGCCCCTTGTTCCCATCTTTGGGTCCCCACTAGGCACACGTAACTAATAATAGATCTGGCAGCCAGATGTGATACGGGCCAAGGGCAGGGCATTTCACTGGAGTCTAGTTTCTGCCAACCCGGCTTCACTGAAGCCTGTGCAGGTTTGCACACTGAATTCTTCACTCGTCACCAGAACTCGGCCTTTTGGCTTCTGCTGAGAGGGCTCATTATCCAGACACAAAGGTCAAGGCCTCAGCTGATATGCAGCTTCTCATCCAGACCTGGAACCTGTGTGTGCAGAGGACCCCGGGGCCCTGAGGCATTCGAGGAAGATCGGGAATGTCTTGGGCAGCCTGGAATGGGCCCCAGCTGCCTGGATTCTCAACGTGTCACTACTAGGTCCTGCCCTGAGCCTGCCAAGCCAGGACTCTAAAGCGCCCCTGCACGCCCCTGCTTCCTGCTGCCCACAAGAGACATCTGGTTCCCAGCTCCTCTCCTTAGAGGATGCAAAACTTCTAGTAGTTGGGACATTTCCTGTTTCCCACCATCTTCCCTGCTTAAAATAGCCACTGGAGTCAACACAGGAAGGCACATGGGGCTGCAGCCGCCTCTGACAGCTCATTAGACAGGCCCAGCACCAGCGGCTGGGGCTTCAGAGCAGAGAAAGGCAGCTTGCAACAGTTGCACGGCCCAGCTGGCTAGCCCAGAGGCCTCCCCCAGTGCACAGCTCAGGAGAGGGAGCTGATCTAGCCCCTCACTGTCCTCCAGAGACAGGTCCCAGGAGCCTACCAGAGTTTGACAGGTTGAAATTGACTAAGCACTGGACACTCAACCCACCCCTGTCCCTGGTCTGGATGCCCTGAGCTTTACTGCATCAGCAACACAGGCTCCCTCTGTTCTGCCTCTCTCTCAAGAAGGGAGAGGAAACATGTACAATTGGAATAATCCTTTCCCCTCTTCACCCATTCCCCTTTTGGTTTCCTTTTGTTCCCAAAGATAAGGGAAGAGGTTGGAGAGCGAGGGGCACACATCCTAATACCTAGCAGGAAGCTATGGTGTAACAGGCACTGAACCGGTTGCTGGGTCTTCTCACCCGGGAAGGTCTAACAGGAGCCATTCTATTACCCATGGAAAGGCTCACACATGGGCTTGGGAAACTCACTCACCTTCTCTGAACCTCACTTTCCTCATTTTAGAGTTAGGAGGTTGGACTATAGATGCTCTCAGAGGTCCTTCTAGAACCTATTGTTCTGTGAAATAATCCCAAGTCTGCAGAGGGTCTGGGGTGGGAGCATCTGCCAGAGAAGTGGGGTATGTGACACATGAGATGACTTTCAAATTCTAGGCCAAACCTTCCCCTGTTTGTTCTAGAGCAGGAGCGACTCCTTTGCCCTCTATGATAAAGAACTCAGGCTTTCCGCATGGGAACGAGGAGGGGACTGGGGAGAAGTGGAACGAAATGGTCTTTCTGCCCAGTCCTCAAGGTTGTTATGATAAAGTTGGGACATCGAGCCTCTGGAGAAAGGGGCTAGAACTGGGTGTCTTAGACTGTGGGAAAGAACCTGCAAGAAGGGTCTAGTCTGAATCTTATAGAGAAAGGAGATGGGGTGGAGTGGGGCTTCATTGGCCCAGGGAGAATGCTGTGCCAGCCCTTCAGCAGGAGAGCAGCTCTGTGGCACACGGTGGTTGGTGGTGGACAGAGAGGATGCCAAAGCTGCTCAGGGCCCTTGAGCAATACTCTGCTGATGTTTGAGGTGACTGACTTTCTTAGGGCAGCATAACAAAGTGCCACAGACTTTATGCTGAAGACACAGAATTTATTCTTTCACAGTAGTGGAGGCTAAAGTCCAAAATCAAGGTGTTGGCTGGGTTGGCTCCTTCTGGAGGCTCTGAGGGAGGAGCGTCTGCTCCAGGCCTTTTTCCCGGCTTCTCATTGCTGGCAGTGCTTTGTGTCCCTCGGCTATAGACGCATCTCTCCAATCTGCCCCCACATTCACATGGTGCTCTCCCCTTGTGTCTCCGTCTCTTTTCTTCCTCTTATGAGGACACCAGTCATATTGGATTGGGGACCATTCTAATCCTGTATGACCTCATTTTAATTTGATTACATATGCAAAGACCTTATTTCCAAATAAGGTCACATTCACAGGTATTGGAGTTAGGACCCCCACACATCTTTTGGGTTGGGAGGGCACAAATTAACCCATATCACTTTTTTTTTTCTCCTTTAGACAACAGCCCAGAGACCCGGGCTAAAGTAAAATTTGTCCAGGACACTTCCAAGTATTGGTACAAACCCGAGATCTCCAGAGAGCAGGGTGAGTGCTGGGAGGCTCTGGGGTCCATCCAAGGTCATAGCTGGCTGCTGCCTCCCCTGAGCAAGAAATTTAAGTAGACTCCTTCCTCTTTGCAGTAGGTGGTGGTCTTAGAGAGGGGGCTGGGATCAAGGTCAGACAGGAAGAGCAGTCGCTCTGGTGAAGTGTGGGGGAGCAGAGCAGTGATTGTAAGCACTTCTTTGAAGGATCCTTAAAATGAGCAAAGTCTTGGTTTCTGCGCAAAGTAAAAGGCCGGCCAAGATAGTAGGAAATGTTAGCTCTCCATCTGCATGATATGGGAGATTTTTGTATATTTTACAGAAAAATAAAGTTGGGGCTATAGGGGTGGAGATGAAGCCTACCTCAGGCCCCTAGAGAAAGTCTGTGTGGACATAGGACAGGGTGTTGGTGACACGGCCCCCGGGTCAAATCCGGACTGCTGTCTGTTTGGTAACTATAGTGTTATTGAACACAATCACATCCATTCATTTATATCCTGTTTGTGGCTGCTTTTGTGTGGCAGTGGCTGAGTTGAGCAGTTACAGTAGAGACTGCATGGCCTGCAAAGCCTGAAATATTTACATCTGGCTATTTACAGAAAAAGTTTGCCAATTCCAGTATAGAAAGATCCTTAAGAGTGTTTGAATTCTCACTTTAAAGAGTCTCCTCTCACTTAAGAAAGAATGAGGTTCCAGAGGCCTGATGAGACTTAAGGAAAGCCAGTGCCATCAATTTCTTATTTCCTCTTCTCTCCCCATCCCCTCCCGACCCAGCCATCGCTCTCCTGAAGGACCAGGAGCCCGGGGCCTTCATCATCCGTGATAGCCACTCCTTCCGAGGAGCCTATGGGCTGGCCATGAAGGTGTCTTCTCCCCCTCCGACCATCATGCAGCAGAATAAGAAAGGTAACACTGTCTTCTCTAACTGGGCCTCAGGACTAGGTGATCCATATGGTCTCTTCAAAGCCAGAGGGAGCTGGGGGCTGGGCAAGTTTCTAGTTCTCATGGAAGCTGGTCCCTGCTAAACCCTCTTTAGCAGAGCAAGTCTTGGGCTTGGTGATGGTTGGGGTCAGAGAACAGGGAAGCCAGATTATTGGGTCTCTGTGATTGCGTTTCCTTGAGAGGGAGGAAAGGAGAGGCAGTCCCTCCATTCCAGGGTTCTCCCGTCAAAGCCCTGCACACTGGATAAGTCAGAAATCAGTGGTGGGAGGTGGTGGGAGGGCACCATGAGAAGTGACTGGTACTCATTTCTTCCTTTTCATCCCAGGGGACATGACCCATGAGCTGGTGAGACATTTCCTGATAGAGACCGGCCCCAGAGGAGTCAAGCTCAAGGGCTGCCCCAACGAGCCAAACTTCGGTGAGATTTCCCCCACTTCTGTCTCCCCAGTTGGCCTGCAGAGAGCCTCAGGCTTGTCCCGGGCCTCCCTCCCCCCACCTCGGTTCTGCCCACCCCTCTTGTCCTAGACATAGCAAAGAAATGGACAGTGGTTTCCCTTCCTCTGTCCTCCAGTCCCTTCACTCTGCCAGATTCCTCTTGATAGATGTCCTACCCCACTGAGACTTGTTATCATTATAATTTGAATAATAGCTATAACAACAGTTTCCTTTATTGACCACCTACTATGTGAAAGTCACTGTATAGGTCCCTTCTATTACTTCTGGTCTCGTGACAATTCTGCATGGTAGGTGCCATTGTCCCATCTATAATAATAAAAGCGTAATATGCTAATTAGACCGGGTGTCCTTCAGGATGAAGCCGGGGCTGCGAGGGCCATGGCTGTGAGGGCCAAGCCCCTTGCACGAATTTTGTGCACCTGGCCTCTAGTTTTACATATGAGGACATGGAGGTTCATGGAAGTTAGGCTTATGCAAGAACACAGCTAATAAGTGACTGAGCTGGGATTTGATCCCACGATTCTCTGAGTCCTCTGCTGCACTGTCCTGAGAGGGGCCCTGGCAAATGGAGGGGCTTGGGAGAGATGTTGGGAGTAACTTTCTCTAAAGGAAAGCTGTTAAGTAACCTATGACTGCTAGGGCGAGCCGTTGGAATATTCTCCCTTGGGTCTTGCTAAGAGGGAGTGGATTTTCAGTTTCGTTGGTGGGATGCGGGAGGGTAATGAAGAAGCTGATCATGGTGGAGTGGTGGGCTCCCTCAGTGCTCCAGCCCACTTCCAGGAAAGCTGCTATGACATGCTGTTTCCCTCCCCACAGGATCTCTCTCTGCCCTGGTCTACCAGCACTCCATTATCCCGCTGGCCCTGCCCTGTAAGCTGGTCATTCCAAACCGAGGTAGGAACCTGACACTCCTCCGTCTCCCAGCCCACCCTTGAACTGGCCTCCTTCATTTCTCAGCCCTGCCAGCACTCCAGAGCTTGGGCCAGGCTTGGAGGACATGGGTCATTTTGCCATCTGGGGAAACTTGAAACCACCTCTTTTTTTTCTACTTAAAAAAAAAAAAAAAGGAAACATTTATTAAAAAGCTTAACTCCAGGAATGTACATAATTGACTTGCCAGATTGTTCTAGAAAATTCTCTGGAGGCTTAAAGAAATTCAAATGAATTATCAGAATAAGCTTCATCCCAGGAGACAGTCGTGGGAGGACCTTGTCCAGAGGGCGAGCTACTCGTTGGTGGGCAGGGCAGAGGAGAGCGGGAGGGGAGGCAGATTTAGGTCATGGGGCGCCCTGGGGTGGGAGGTTGGCCTGAATGGACAGAGACAGCACTCTGGAGGGACCTCTTAGAGGAGAGGTGGCTGGCTCTGGATGGCGTGGGAAGGAAAGGGGACGGTCAGATGTCCCTGGAGTTTCTAGTCTGTGTGGCTGACAGGATGTCCCCTGACTGAGGCAACACTGAGCTGATAGGGAAGAGCGAGCCCACTTTTGATTGTGGGATGTTTGATTGGAACCCGAGAGCCTCAGGACATAGAGGATGAGAATCCGAGTGAGACCCGGGGCCAGCAAAGGAGGTTTCAGCTTCTCTCAGAGGGGTGTCCCACCCTTGGAGGATGGCAGGTGGACCCCAAGCTCTTCAAAGCGAAGCTTCTATTGTAGCACAGGCTTCTATCCCCAGCCCCCAAGTACACAGTGCCCACGGGAAGGGAATATGCTTGGCCCTGAATTTGAGGTCTGGAAACTGGGAGCCGAGGTGCCTTCTCCCTCTGTTCAATAATAATATATTCAGAAGTGCCCTTGGGACTCTCTCCTCTCTCTTGGAGCTCCTGAGGTTTTTGCCTACACAGAAAACCTCCAATATTGTTTGATAGTCTCTATGTATCCAATTCGATTCATTGAATTATTAATGATAATTGACCAACATTATTAGCTTAAAAGTTCAACTGCAACTTAAATAGCATTATTAACCATGACAGTTAGACAGTAATTAAATGATATTTCTACAGAATTTACCAAAGTAATTCAGCAATGATCAAACTGATATTTACATTGTATAAACTAGTAGTTCTCCAAGCCTGATCCCCAGGCCAGCAGCATCAGCACCCCCGGGACCTTGTTTAAAATGCAACTATTCTCAAGTCCCACCTAATCAGGTTCTCTGGTTTTAACAAGTCTGCACAGCAAAGTCTGAAAAACACTGGTGTAAATGGTACTTGATGCTTTTTAATATTGAAATTATAATTGTGCTATTTAAGTGTTTAATGAATGAGGGCATTTATTGATCTACACAGACATCAGTACAAAAGAACAGCACCAC
Source organism: Cnephaeus nilssonii (assembly GCF_951640355.1). NCBI lineage: Eukaryota > Metazoa > Chordata > Mammalia > Chiroptera > Vespertilionidae > Cnephaeus > Cnephaeus nilssonii. The sequence goes on along the minus strand of NC_137081.1, from coordinate 21,085,713 downwards.
TAACTGCCACTTGAAGGCATGCTTTATGCCAAGCACTGGGCTAACACTGTACATGGAGCATTTAAAAAACCCACTGAAACACTTCTATCACCAACATTTCCACTTTATAGATACTTAGCAGGTCCTGGGCTGAGGGTCTCAGCCCAGCTCTGTTGGAATCTAGAGCTCTCAACCAGAGAGCAAGTATTGACCATTCCAACTGGACACACACGTACCGGCTGCCAGGGTCTGATATGAAAAGCAGTATCCATTGCACAAAGCATTTGCAGAGCTCGCCGTAGGCCCATCCAGACTGGGGATCCTTTCCAGGTCTAGAGTTTTAATTACTGACTGAATGAAATCTTTGTCTCAGATCCCACAGATGACTCGAAAGATAGCTCGGGCCCTGCCAACTCAACCACCGACCTGCTAAAGCAAGGGGCAGGTGAGTGGCCAGACCCTGCCCAGGCCTTTCCTCCTTTCTATCCTGTCCCCTCCTGCAGGTGCAGGCTGGACATCACTCCCAGACCCAAATGTCTCTGGGTGGGCACACCACATTTCTGGGCTCAGGTGCCTTGGCTTGAGATTGGCCTGAAGAGAGGACCTGGGGGTCGTCCCCACCCACTCCAACCCCCATGACGTCTCCTTGGGTGGGTTTCTTCCAGCCTGCAATGTGCTCTTCGTCAACTCTGTGGACATGGAGTCGCTCACTGGGCCCCAGGCCATCTCCAAAGCCATTTCTGAGACACTGGCTGCTGATCCCACGCCAGCTGCCACCATCGTTCACTTCAAAGTGTCTGCCCAAGGAATCACACTGACTGACAACCAGAGAAAGTAAGGATCTTCAGCCCACTTCTGTGTTAGGCCCTCCTCCTGTGACCCATCTATCCTTCCATTTACCCACCCACTTACCAATTGACTCATTCCTTGTACCCATCTATCTCCCATCCATCCTCTTGTCTATCCGGCCACTTGTCCATCCATCCATTTATCCATCCATTTATCCATCCACCCACCAATCCATCCATCCATCCATCCATCCATCCATCCATCCATCCATCCTCTTGCTCACCCACTCACCAGTTGATCCATCCATCTCTGCATCCATTCATCCCCCATCTATACTCCTCCATTTATTCCTTCACTCATTTATGCCTCCATCTATCTTCCTATCCATCTACCCATTTTCCATCTTTCTACAAATATGCCTGCATTGGGTATACAGCTGCAAATGCAACTGACAAAAGAACCTGCTTTCTAGAACAGAGCCCTTCCTCTCAGGCTCTCTCTAACATGTTCCCCCACCCCTATCCTTCCTCCTCCAAGGTACCCTCATTTCTCATCCCCCAATGCCAGGTTCTTTCTCCTTTTCCTAACCTGTAGCATTTGAGAGATGTTTCTCTGACACATCTATCTGTCTCCGTGCATTGCTTATGTCCCCAGTGTGAGCAGCCCAGGTTATCTTGGTCAAAAGGGAAAGGCTGTGTTGACCTACAGCAGCCACAGATGATGGGAAGGTGGCCTGATCTGTCACTTCAACACTCACTCTTTGTCTATCTGATGTCTGTACCACAGGCTCTTCTTCAGACGACACTACCCTCTCAACACTGTCACCTTCTGTGACCTGGATCCACAGGAGAGAAAGTGAGTCTTATGTAGACACCTTCCCTCCCAGCCAGCTCTAGAACACTGAAGTCTCTGTGTGTGTGCATGTGTGTACAGGTGAACGTATGTGTGCGTGTGTGCATTTTTGGTTCGGCTCGAAGACCTGCCTGTGTCTGTGAGAGTGAAAGTAACTGTGCTGGGCATCTTTCTGAGTTTTTTCCACAACAAATTTAGAGACCCTTCCAGGGACTCAAATGCCCACTTTCGCCACCCCCCTCTGTCTTGTCCCTGACCTTGAATCTGCTTCTCTCCACACTGGGGAGGGACCTTGGGAGACAAGCCACAGTTCTCTTTGTCTGAATGCCCCCCAACCCATAGTGGGGCTCCTCTGCCTTCCCCCAGAAGGTCTGGGCATGCACGGGGTTGAGCTCCGAGGAGAAGGTGTAGTGAATTACGCTGTACCCTCTTTCTCTCCACAGGTGGATGAAGACGGAGGGAGGTGCCCCTGCTAAGTAAGTGTGACTTCTCCCCCATCCCAGATGGCTGGTGTCTTTGGGGGTGGGGAGAGCAGGGGCAGGTTGAGACTCCAGGACTAGTTGGAGGCAGCTAGGGTCACTCAGCTTTGGACCAGGCAGCCAGGTCTTTTGCCTTCTGCCTCCAATCTTGTCACCTTCCCTCTCCCAGGACTAGGCCAGTAGGGATCTGAGGAATTGGACAGGAAGCCGAGAGTTTAACGAGGTGGTGACAGTGGGGCAGGGTTGTTGAAATGATCTTTTCTGCCCCAATCCTGGCCTCCTTGATTTCCAGTCTACTCTTTGGGTGGACTTCTATATGGCTGGACTAGACTTCATCAGAACATGGGAGCCCAGAAGGTCTGAATTCTGGGATGACCCTGGGACTTTTTGGTTGATGCCTCCATCCATTCAGCATTTCCTAAGTGCCTCAGAGGAACAGCCCTGACCAGAAGGCTGACTCTAACCCCAAGAGGTCCGCCATTGGCACAGTGGATAGGATACATGTATAAACATTAACATGCTGTAGTGGTTTTCAAACTGTGTTCCACGGAACCCTACGATCCTCAGTTTGTAACTGAGCTCTTAAGAGGGGAGGAAAACCCTTGTTACAATTTGCAGGTATGTATCAGTATGAGTCAGGGTTTTCTCTATATCACAAAACCCAGGCAAAGTGTGGGAATAACCTGGCTACTGAAGCTGACACAGATTACCATTATGGTCTGTAATTCCACACTTTACTCTGCTGGGCTCATGCAAATACGGGCTCACGTTTCTACTGGTTGAGTTTATAATGGTGAAAGGTGTGCTGTTGAATTGATACATTTATAGCCATAAACACTCACTGCTGTCACCTTTCTATATTTGGACTTCATATAAGATTGTTTTAGAAAAAGAAAAGTTTTACTGTTAAAACATTAAAACCACTGCTGTACGCAACATGCCACCAGGGTGCAGCTCATCGTGTATATGGATGTCACAGAGGAGAGTGCATGGGACAGATTCTAGGCAGGGGGAGTCAGGGTGGTTTGGGGGAAGAACTTACATTTTAAAAAATGGGTCTTAAAAGACAGGCACAATTTGAATAGGTAGTAATGGGTGTGGGGGTGGGACAGAGATCATTTTGAGGGGACAGGGAGGCATGGCCACCAGAGTGCAAGCTTCCTGAGGGCAGGGTTATGTCTGTCGCATGGGAAGGGCTGATGAATATTTGTCTAATGAAGAAATGAGAGGACGGATGAGGCAGGGAGGAGGAGAGTGAGGAGGAGTCGCAGTGAGGCCACCTCGGCCAAGAAGCAATGGAACTGACCTGCAGTTAGCATGATCAGCAGTGGGGCTGTGTGGGATGAAGGGAGACCTCAGTGTACCCCAGGTCACAGGAAGAGTTAGCAGCCCAGGGGAAGGAGGACCCAGGTGTCTGCCTCAGCCTTCTCCTGGGCTCACAGGGCTCATTCAGGTCTCTGTGTCCCTGCCACCAACCAGGAGGCCAGAGATTCGTATTTGAGGAAGCTCCTGCTCACTGACCACTGGGCTCTGTGTGGGGAGAGGGGTCAGGGACAGGAGTGGGCTGGTCCCAGGCCTGTAACTAATTCTCTTCATTCAGGAACTGGTTTTGCGCTGAGCTTCCTGCTGACCTGGCCTTGCTGGGCGGGGCACCGGCCCAGGGAGCCGGCTGGGGATGGGACTAGGGTGAGGCACACGGATGCCTGAGGCCCCAAAGTAAAGAGGGTCTAGCTCTCAGGTCCTTGTAAGTGCTCCTCCATGCCCCTGGGGTTGAGGTTTCTTGCCTGGATCCACTTCCCTAAGCAGAGAAAGGATTTGGCTATTGTTGAGCTGGCCCTGGGAGCCTTGGAGCTGACGTAAACATCAAGGGAGGGAGGCAGGTGTTGTTTAGGCTATGAGGTTGGCAGACTCTCCACCATGGCAGAACCTGGCCGCCAGGGTTGGTGTGCCTTCAAGCCCACAGCTCAGAGCCTGTCCCCCCTGGTGCCCTGAGCGTCCTCCACTGCACCAACGAGCCCAGCAAGCCTGGAAAGGGGATTCAGGGGTTGGTCACGGCCCCAGGCTTTTCCACTACCAGGCGTCCTCAAACTACGGCCCGCGGGCCACATGCGGGTGTTTTTGCCGTTTTGTTTTTTTACCTCAAAATAAGGTATGTGCAGTGTGCATAGGAATTTGTTCATAGTTTTTTTAAAACTATAGTCCGGCCCTCCAACGGTCTGAGGGACAGTGAAGTGGCCCCCTGTTTAAAAAGTTTGAGGACCCCTGACTTAGACCATTGCCCCAGACCTCTGGCTCAGTGATTCCCAGGCCCTGAAGCAGCTGTAGGAAGCCCAGGGTGTGTACACACATGCGTGTGCACGGCTGCAAACCGGACCCAACTTTTCTAATTTTGGCTGTTGTGGTCCAGTCCCAGGGAGAGGGGTTTCCATCGGAATCCCCAGCTGTCCCGATTGCCCCATCTCACTCTAATTAGCAACGCGCTGGCTAGGAGGGGACCTGAGCTCACATTCTGTTCTCTGCTCTCATATTTTTAACTCTGATTTGCAGAGAGAATGCCAGCTCACTCCAGTCTTGGTGCAGGGAGTGGGGGTTGGGGGAACAGGTGTGGGGTCTCCCTCCCCCTCCTCCCATTCTCCGCAGCCCAAGGGAAATGCGTGGGTGGTGGGGGGAAGGTCCTGACCCTTGTCCTTTTGTTTCCCCGACCTTCTCCAGGTGTCTGAGGAGGTCCAGCCCTTTGACGGGCAGGCGGCATTTTATTCATTTGCGTTTGTGTGGTGTGTAAGAACAGTTGGGTGGGGGTGGGGCTGAGATGGATTGAGAGAAGCTCAGCTAGGAATGTCCCCATTTTATTTTTGGTTTCGTATCCACCTCTCTGTCCAGTCTTGTCACTTGCCTGCAGCTCCTCCTCCCTACTCCTCCTCCACCCCACTGCAAAAGAGGAATTTCTGTGCCTCCCCTGAAACCAGTGCCACTGTCATTTCTTGTCACTTGACTGTCTTGTCAGTGGAAGAGAGAGAGGATTCTCTTTTGGTCTCTCCCACCCCAATCCCTGTGCTTAGGAGATGTGGACAGATGCGGGGAGAGGTCATCCTGAAGATAAGCTTGCTCACTTGGGCACCTCTCCAAGGCCTGGCCCCTCCTGCCCTCCCCACTCACCTGTCACCCCTCTTCTGCCCCTGCAGGCTCTTCGGCTTTGTGGCCCGGAAGCAGGGCAGCACCACGGACAACGCCTGCCACCTCTTCGCTGAGCTTGATCCCAACCAGCCTGCCTCCGCCATTGTCAACTTCGTCTCCAAGGTCATGCTGAGTGCAGGCCAGAAGAGATGAACTTACCCGATGCCCCGGGCCAGGGCAGTGGGGATGGGGCATGTGGGGAGGGGACCCGTGAATCCTGACCACCTCTGAATCCAGAAGGAGGACTTTGGGCCAATTTTGGAGAAGGAGAGAAGAAAGTGTGACATGGGGAGAGGGAAGTGAATTGCGGAGGGGCAGGGGAGAGAGGGAGAGAAAGAAAGAAAAGGATGGAGGAGGATAACTCGGATTCCCTTGGGTAGATGGCTACTGCGCAACCCCCAAAGTCTCCAAAACGAAGCAGGTCCACCTAACTCCCTCTCACCCTCCCAGAGGACACAGCTCCTCACAGAAGGCAGAGCTGGCCTCCTTGGGGACCCATATTTTTTGGGGAATGGAAAAGTGTCTCCATAGCCCAACTGCTTTGCAAGAAATCAAGTCAAGAGAATCATTTTCTGGCCCCCTCTAGGGTACCTTGTCAAACCAAAAGGAGCCAGCATGGGACATCACGTGGCAGAACTTTTGCTTTGAAAGTATCTCAGACCCGAGGTACATAAGGTCTCTCTGCTCTGCCTCTGATGTATAGTTTGCGTGGGAATGTATGTGGGGTTGTGTATATATCTGCTCCCACATCCTCACACTCAGATTTATATTCGACTCTCAGCTAGAATTATAAACAGGTGTACTTGTCCATGTTCCATATTTGCACACATGTACATACTGTCCAGAGGTCAGAGTTGGAGTGACCCAGCATCAGGGAGGGGACGCCAGACTTCTTCCCCAGGAGCACCCAGGAATGTGGGTGACAGGCTCTGGCTTGGTCCCTGCACCTGCGCTCTACTGGCCCCACGTGCTGCCAGCCCCTTCTCCTTGGCAAAGACCCCAGCAGGAGTGGGACTACCACCCTGCCTCGGCCAGGAGGCGGGACCATTGGTTGGAAGAGATGGAGACGTGCATTTCCATAGCCTTGGGGAAGAGACCCATCAGCCACAGTGGCTTTGACCTCCAGGCATCTTCCCCAAGTTGTATGGCAAGGTGGGCAGGCCACTTCCCTCAGCTCTCAGCCCTCAGCCCATTCTTGGCTGCCAAGACCACACCAGCCTTATCTCAGACAGGCTTATCTGCATGATGTCTTTTTGGGTGCTGGGGATCGAGCCTTCCTGATCTGCCCAGCTCTGTTCTGTCCTGCAGGGTCCCCCTGTTGGGCTCATCCTGGGGAACCTGCTTCCAAGAGCCCTGCTCAGCAAAGCCCAGGGGACACCTGGGGTCCTGTCCTCCCCTCTGCCGGGGTTTGGGGCCTGACTTCTGCTGGGCTGTCCAGGTGACTCAGCAGAGCTCTGGGCTGCTGCCTGTATACCACATGGCCTATGTACACAATACCAAAGCCTTGCTGTTCCCACTTCTGCCTTGGTTTCCCCAGCAGAGACAAGCTGCCTCTGAGCAGAGGGCAGAAGGCGTGCCTTTAGGCCAAAGGGCCTGGAGTCCACCTGGGCTATTGGGAAACCCCCCGACCTCCACCCAAGTACTCTCAGCTCGAATAGAAAAGTCACCAGGACTCCATTCTTGAGGGGCTTCTTAAGCCTCTGGGGGTCCCCTAGAGAGAGGCATTGTACTGATATATAAATATATATAATATATATGTGAGACATACTGACAGAATCTGTAAGCTAATAAAATATAAGAAAAGGTTAAAAAAAGAATAGGTAAATTGACAAGAAGTATTTATTGTTTTCCCATATTGCTTTATTGCCTCCCTGGGCAAAAACCAATTCCCATCCCTCTTTCTATATATAAGGGAAGCCTGAAATGTAGGGGCCTTTATCCTTGGAGCAATCAGGGGTCTCCTTGCCCTGGCCTTGGCCTTCCCTAGACTTTGTCTGGGGCTTAGCAGGGAGGGGTGCATGTGTTCCATCTCCTTTGGCCCCCTATTTTCTGGCAAGCCACCTAGGCCTTGGCCATCAGGTCCCAAGAGAAGCCCCCTCACCAGGGTTGGAGCAGGTGTGTGAGCCAGCGGGGGACATGGGTGACTGTGATGGGCATGGGGAGTGTGTGTGTCTTTTGTATTTTTTCTCCTCCAAGAAGCTGTATCTGTGTGGACATACTGTTTCAGGGAGTTAGAAAGGAGAGTGTCTAACGAAGACGGGGAGCAGTCCCCCGCTTCCCAAAGATTGAAACCTTGTGCTTGGTGACTAAAGTTCTTCCAAAGTGCTCTTCCTTCTGAGGCATTCAAGCCAGATCCTGGGATCCCCTCTCCCCCTTCCCCACCTTCCCGTCTCTCTTCCATAGGAGAAATCCCACCCCTTCCTTTGTCAATATCTAACCTCCCACTGGACAGCCCGGGACTCTCTTCCTGGTCTGGACGTCCTCTCCACACTGAGGCCAGCGGAGGGTTAGACCATCGGGCAGACCCGGGCCCAGGGTCAGCCTTCTCACATGCTTGCCCACCGCCCACCGCATCCCACCTCCCAGGCATGGCCAGCCCACCTCCCAGACCTGAGCTGAGGGTGACCTCGCAAGCAGGACCTAGGGGCGCTGGGGAGCTGATTCACTCCCTCTCTGGGTCACTCTGGAGGGAGCTGGTTTCCTAGAGTTCGGCTTTTCCTGAGAAATGGGGAAGGCACCTCAGTCTCCACAGAGGTTCCCCCTTTGGGTCAGACACTGGCTGGGAAGACACTGTAGTCCTCCCATCTCACAGGCTGGGCCCGTGCACCCATGCGCACAAGTGCACACACACACACACACACACACACACACACACACACATACACACACACACACACACCGCAGCACTGCAGTATATTCTTGCCAAAGATGTCCTTTAAAAGAAAGCACTTTTAATAATTATTATTATCGTGTAAATGTTTATCCTTTTCTCTCCCCCTCCCTCAACATATTTGCTGTTGTTTAGTGTTGAACCTGTTCGTCAGCCAGGAGAGTGCTGTCTGATCTTGAAAGTAGGCTGGGGAGTGGGGTGGGGCGGGTCCAGGAGAGGCATGGTCAGCCTGTGACTCAGCCACACAGCCCCAGGCGGGCTCAGCCTGGCCCCAGGCCCCGCCTGCTTCTGGCTGTCGTCCAGCCAGGCCTCCAAGGCAGGGAGGCAGGCCCAGTGCTGCCACGTGGCTCTTCCCAGGTGGAAGGAGAGGGGAGGACCGGGCATGGGGACAATGGAGAGCAGACCCCAGAGGGGAAATAGGGAGGAAGTGAGCTGTTTGATCAGCCTCCAAGGTGACTGGCATCCCCTCCCCTGAGGTCATGTGTTCTGGCTCCCTTGTCTAGCTAGTGTTTGAGGGACAGACATGTCTTGTCCTGGGTTTGGGAAAGGCCTTGACCTGGTCATCATGGCAGCCTTTCCTGCAGTCGCTCCAAGCTCGTGGACAGCCAGGACCCCTCCTGCTCTGGGCTTTGGGGTGTCCCTGGGCGTGTCAGAAGCTGGCTGTGCCACCATAAGAGGAGGCAGCTGGCTGGATGAGCGTGACCCTTCCATGAAGGGGCTCCAGGAGGGAGATGAGTGGGGCGTTCTCCTCCTTCCTCGGATGGGCATGAGCAGAGATGGGCAGACTCCTCACAGGTGGGACAACACCTATGCCCTGACGTGCACCGCCACCCTGCCCCGGGGTCTCCTCCCTTTGTTCCCAGCTTCAGGACCTGGGGAGATCAAAGGGGGCCAATGCCTGAGTCCAAGGGCAGCCTCTGCCCCTGCGTCTCCCCACACTTGGGGTTCTTGGAGAGGTCAGAGGCCGGGCCCTGGAGCCACTCTTCACCCAGGGCCAGGCCTCGGAATCTCGAGACCAGAGTCCCCTGGCAGTGGTAACACAGGACGTGTGTGCGCGTGCGTGCAAGTGCGGGTGTATGTGTGTGCATATTTCGCTCATCTCTCTAGGGATCGGCAGGGTTGGGTTGGAGGAGGTGGGCAATAGGAGGATCTCAAGGTCAATATCGGGTGCGGAAGGAATTGGGAGGCGAGGCCTGTAGGGCCTCGACGGGTGGAATCTCAGTGTTGGTAATGGGGTGGGCTCTGTGGTCCTCAGATGTCCCAAATGTGGGAGGACCTGTGCTTATTTCCCACGCCTGGCTCTTCCCAGCAGTGAGGCAGTTGTAGAGGGATGTCCCAAGTTGGTTTTCTAATCAGTGTTAAGCAGTTGAGACTCTCCTGTGTCCGTGTTGGGTTTGTGTGTGTGTGTGCGCGCGCGCGCGTGCGGAGCACATCTGTGTCTGCATGCGTCTCCCTGTTTCTCCCCTCCCTCTGACGTGTCATTCAAAACAAATGTAAGGAGTCCCTCACCACCCCACCCCATCCTCCCCTGCCTCCCAGGCCTTCCCTCTGCAGGAAAACCAGAATAACCCGCCCTCCTCCCGTGCCCTGACTGTGTATTTATATAGATGGAAATATACTTTCTATTTTGTATCATCGTGCCTATAGCCTCGGCCGCCTTGTATAAACCCTGATTATGCTACTTACCCTGGACATGAATGTGTTGTACACTGAGGCTGCCCGCTCCTGTCGGCGGCTTTGTTTCTTTGCGATCCATTGTATGGCTTTATAAATGATAAAGTGAAAGAAAACCTGGGCTGTTGTCTAGCTGTGTTGTTTGGAAAGGGGTCTGCCAGGTGTCTGGTGGGCAAAACAAGGCCTCCCCCACGCTCTGGCTGTGGCTCCCGGGCTGCCTCCGCCGGACCACTCACCTGGCCCTCCCAGCGGCTTCCCACCTCCAGGTCTTGGTTCTGATGACTGTGAGTTTTGCATCTGGACTCTTTCTGCTGGAAGAGAAACTCAACTCAAATTGGCTTAAGGAAATAAAAAAGGAATGTATGGGCCCCTGTGACCAAGAAGCAAGCACAGCTGGACCCAGGGGCTCAAATGGGGAAACAGGAATGCGTCTCCATCCCGCGGCTCTGACTCGGCTCAGTTCATAGGCAAGTTCCATCCCGGTGGTCCTGGGTGAATTCTTTGCAATTCAGCAAGTTTGGAGTGGTACCTAGCGAGGCATGCCTAGCGCAGTGCAGGGTGCCCTGGGAGATCGCAAATGCTCACGTGGCAGCTCCAGCTCCCCAACGAGCTGACAGCGCAGCTGGGAGGTGGCTCGGGGCTGATTCGAGCACACGGTGCTGAGACCCCTGTGCGGCCAGCACAGTGAGCACCAGGGCAGCTTCTCTCACTCACTGTTTGGTCTCAGGACTCCTTTACACTAAACAATTAATTGAGAACACCAAAGAGCTCTTATCCGTATGGGTTCTCCCTTTCCATACTTACCATGCTCTAAATGAAAACTGGGAACATTTAAAAAATGTTTTCCAATTCCCTTCCATGGCAATATTCAACTCACTACATGTTAACATAAATAGAAATTTTATGAAAAATGATATCTAAAAAAAGCTTGGGGTAAAGAGTAACACTGCTTTTCGTTTTCCAAAGCTCTCTCATGCCTGGCTTCTCAGAAGGCAGCCGGGTTCCTCTCAGAAGGCTTCTGGTTCCCTTAGTTGTGATACCACACACGTGCCCCTCGGAGTGAAAAGGACAAGAGCTTAGTATTACTAAGGAAATAGTTTTGACCTCACACAACCCCCGAAAGCATCCCTGGGCCCCTTGTGCCCTCAGACTGTCCTCAGAGAACTGCCGTAAGGGATACAAAAACAAAGAAGCCCGGCTGCTGCCCGTGGTGGAGGAGGACCGTGTATTCCAGACCTACTATGTGCTAGCCTTTGCCAGGTCTCATCTTCCCAATACACCCGTGAGGCAGGTGGCATTAGACCCAAGTGACAGATAAGAAAACTGAGGCTGTGAGAGGTCACACTGCTTCTGATGGGCACAGCTGGTGCTTGTCACTACTGGCGACAGCTGGCACTGGCAGACCTGCGAAGTGCCAAGACCTCGCTGAGCATGTGTGTTTTCTCACGCACACAAACCCGGCGAGATAAGGGCTGTCCTTGTCCTCATTTTACAGAGAGAGAAACGGGGGTTCAAAGAGGCTCCGAGATTGCTCAGTACCACAAAGCTGGCGAGTGAGCGGCAGAGCCAGGCTTGTGAACTCAGGCAAGCTGGCTAGCTCTTGCCTCTTCCTCGGCTCTCCGGGTTCGCTTCAGAAGGGAAGGAAAGACTGATGATGCGTGATGGGCGGGCAGGAGACCAAACTCAGACAGGGTCATCAGGGCGCTGGGCAGTGGGGCTGCCTTCCAGGGAGTGGACAGGGCTCCTGGTGTGCGATGGGGAGGTCACCCTCTGATGCCCCCCAGCTGTGGAGTGACGTGGATACCGTGGCTGGGCCTGGTGCAGGGCCTGAGAGAGAGATGAGACAGACAGGCTATGGCCTGGAGCTAGTAGCACCTGGCTTTGAGGGGACTAAGCAGTGAGGCAGGGTGGGGCCCTGAGGAGGGGGAGATGTCTGGGGCCGCAGCAAGAGGGCTTGAGGTTAGGGAGGGGAGCGGTCCTGACACCCCATATTGCACAGGAGACCCAAGGGACCTTTCCATTTGTGTGGCATCACCAGGGAGCTTATTAGAAAGGTAGAGCCTCTGCCCCAGACCTGCCAGTCAGGTGAGGGCTGCAGGGAGGTCAGAGCAAGAGGAGCTGCTGGTAACAGAAAGGGATGCTTTGAGAGGGGTGAGCTCCCCGTCCCTGCAGGTGTCCGGGAGAAGGCCTGTGGAATACCCTTCCTAGCCTCCACCTTGGATGTGGCCACAGGCACAGCCTCGGACAGCCCCCTTTTCCCGGCTGAGCCCAGAGTGTAGGTGTGGCTGGGCCCTGCCTGGGAGAGCGCTGGCCTCAGAACCAGGCAGGGCTGGGTTTGGTTTTGACTCTGCTGGGACCTCGGGAGAACTTTCTCTCTCCCTGGGCCCAGTTTTCTCATCTGTAAAACGGGATAATGCCACCCCCGGAGGGCTGGTGTGAGGATGGAGAACATGCAGCACGCAGGATGGCCCTGGGTCTACTGCTGGGCTGCAGGCCCTCAAGGAATTTGCACTTCCTTTCCTTTCCTTTGCCTCCTGCCTCCTCCGCACCATTTCCTCGGGCCTCTGGGCCTCTGGGGAGACTTGGCAGCAGAAAGGACTTGGAGCTGAAAGCCTCCCGAACGATATTGATCTCGCTGGCTCCTGAGTCCAGACCACAGCGCGTGGGGATGGTGGTACTGCCGCCTCCACGGCTCCAGCTTTTATGGGGTTTAGAGATCATCTCTGGCCATCGAGACAGGATGTCCGGGGTCTGGGCCCTCCTCCGAGCCTCTGCTCCACTCCCTGACTCCCGGGCCAGTCTTGGGAAATCTCTCATTCCTGGATCGGGTCCTGGGAAATTAGGGGGCGTCTGTGAGGTCGCCAGCCCCCTGTCCTCCCCCAGGCCCATATCCTGCATTGCCCTGGCAGGACCACGCCCCTCCTTCCGGGAACTTGGGCTGGTTGGGGACATTAGGAGCAGGGGCCACATGGGGCAGAGGCCCTTGAGGAAGGCAGGAGACCACCCGGGAGAGATGGAGAAAGCCTTATAGCCATAGAGCTTTCGAGCTGGTGGAGACCTTGGGGCTACCTTGAGGTAAGTCAATCAGTCAGTCGGTTAATTCACCAGATATATATTGAGCACCCACTATGTGCACTGAGCAATACCGGGGTGTTCGTGTCTCTTGCAGCACCGAGGTCTAATGGCCGTGGGGAAGGGAGAGTGGAGAAGACATATAAAGAATCAGCAAATATGGAACTATGATGGGATAATTGCCCAGGGGGAAAGCCATGAAGCAAGAATTTGTAAATGGATCTAGGGGGTCTTGTGGGGGAGGAGAGAAGGTGTCCCTTAGGAAGTGACACTTTCCAAACGCTAGGGTCCAAAGGGTGGACAGAAGTGAATTAGGCAGAGGAGGGAGAAAAGGCGTTTCAGGCTGAGGAAACAGCATGCGCCAAGGTCCAGGGGCAGGAGGAATAGGGTGTGTCTGCCCCTACGTGCCTCCCCTGGGTGGCAGGGTTTACAGTTGTAACTTGACCTTCATTTGAAGGCCAGGTGGAGTAGTGGTTAAATGCAGTAGTGGTTAACCCAGGTGTCAGGTCACCTGGGTTGAAGTTTTGGCTCCATCTCACTAGCTGTGTGACCTTGGGCACGCTGCTTGACTGCTCTGCTTCTGTTTCCACATCTTGTATATGTGGATGGTAACAGTGGTACCTAACTCGGGTTGTTGTAGGAAGTGAGAGTCTGAACCTATAGAAATGGTTTGGGGCAGCACCTGGCAAACAGTAAATGCTCAATAAATGTTAGCTACATTTATTGTTTATTTGATCTTTTTTCCCTCCCTCACTAGACGATAGTCCCCAAGAGCAAGGACCCAGGTGCATCTGGAACCCCAGCACAGTGTCTGGCGTGTGGGAGGCCCCCATCAATGTTTGTGGAAGGAGTGAGGTACCAAGGTCAGTGTAGCCAAAGGATGCCAGGGTCGGGGAGGCTGGGTGGGTGAGAGGACTTCCTGGGTCACGTGAGAGGGTTGGTGTTTGTTGTAAGCGAAGGGGGAGTTTTTGAAGGTTCTTAATCAAGGGGCCATGGGATCATGCTGGCATTTTGCAAAGATGGCTGGGATGTCTGTTTCAATATCAGTTGAACTCCAAGTATATGTTAGATGTTGTATTAAGTGTTTTACTGTTATCTCGTTTATCTATTTCTAAAATGACCCTGGGAAATAGACATACAACTAAGGAAACAAAAGCTTGGAAAGATTAATTTCCCCAAGATCTCATAGCTGGAAAATGTTACAGAAATGGGCTTAAGATCTCTTTAGCTCTCTATTATTTAGGATACTAGTTCATCTTCCATAACAGAGATCCCAAATTATCAAACATTTAATCGTGATAGAAGTTTACTTCTCTGTCGAGTAAAGGCTTTAGCTTGTGTTACAGCTCTTCCCATGAAGTTATTCAGGAACCCTGGGTGCCACCCTCAATATGTGGTTCATTATGGTTGCACCAGCCCCTGCCATCGCGACTGCATTCCAGTCCACGGAAAGCCAGAAAGAGGAAGGGAAGGCATGCTCTTCTCTTTCAGGACACAGTACATGGTTTACATTATGGTATACGTTATATCTACTCAGATTGCAATGGCCAAAACCATCACATGGCCTCACCTGGCTGCTGGAAAATGTTACTTGTGTGCTCTTCAGCCATGAGTTAAACCATACTTCTGGGGACTTGTTGCTAGAAGAAGCAGAGGAGAGTGAGCATTGGGGGTAACTTAGTTTCTGATTCACACTCCAATGCCAGCAGGAAGAAGAACCCCTCTGTGGCTCCAGAAGCAGGAGGTGAGGCCTGCACCGTGCTTCTTTCTGGGGCTACACTCAGAGGATGCTCAGCAGTAGGTCGGAAAAGCTCAGTCATTGATTAAACACAGGGGTGATGGAAGGAGAAGAGTTGGGGAGGACTATTTGCACATGGGCAACACGCTGAGCTGAGAAACACTGGGTTGAGCAGCAGAGGAAGAGTTCGGAGTTGGACGTGTTGAGGGAAGTAGCTGTGGAACTTTCGGGTGGAAATGTTCACTTGGCTATTAGAAGTGAAGGGTCAGGGCTGGAGATGAGGTGCAGGAGCTATAATAGATACCACGTGGGGCAGTTGCACAGGCCAGTGGTTGCCCTTTTTCATGGGAAGGACCTGACCTACAGGAGTGGTCCCCAGTGGCTGTGTCTGTGTGTTGAGGTACCTGACCACTTCCTCCCCATTATACACTGAGTGGCCAGATTATTATGATCTCTGAACGCATAATAATCTGGCCACTCAGTGTATATCCTCTATAATAAAAGGGTAATATGCAAATTGTCCCATCGACCAGGAGTTCGACCAGCATATTATATATAATATATATAATATATATAATATATATAATATATATAATATATATGATATATATAATATATATAATATATATAATATATATATTAGAGGCCCAGTGCATGAATTCATGCATGGGTGGGGTCCGGCTAGCCTGGCCAGGGGGAGGGGACATGGGCAGTTGGAGGGCCTGACTGCTGTCCGAACTCCTGGTTATATATATATATACACACATAGCTGGAAAATGTTACAGAAATGGGCTTAAGATCTCTTTAGCTCTCTATTATTTAGGATACTAGTTCATCTTCCATAACAGAGATCCCAAATTATCAAACATTTAATCGTGATAGAAGTTCACTTCTCTGTCGAGTAAAGGCTTTAGCTTGTGTTACAGCTCTTCCCATGAAGTTATTCAGGAACCCTGGGTATATATATATATATATATATATATATATATATATATATATATATATATATATATACTGAGTGGCCAGATTATTATGCATTCAGAGATCATAATAATCTGGCCACTCAGTGTATGGCAGGCTGGTCGGTGGTGGGGTGGGATGGTAAGGGGGAATAGCTGATTCAAGTCAGGACCATCCAAGGTCCTCCCTGGACTAGAGAAAGGAAAAGAGAAAGGGTCTGTGTCCAGGGTGGCTGGCTGCATGGGCTTCTCAACATTATCTCCATAGAGGTGATGAGACACAGGAGAAGGGTGGGCCTGTGTCTCAGCACAGAGGACAAGGACGGGGGCAGAAGGCAGAGGTCCCTATGTTCCACGTGTGGCCCAGAAACTGCAGAGAGAATAGCCTGACTCACAGGGCCACGCAGACCAGATGACGGACATGTCAGGGGTGACCTCTGGGGACAGAAGACTTGAGGTCCAGATGGGCCTGCCTCAATGCCTTGGCATCACCGAAGCTCCAAGTAATGGACACAACTTCAAGTTTCTCACTACTTCAGTGGAGAGGCTTATGTGATGCAGAACGTAAGCTGAGCCACAGAAAAATTGTGTTTTTGTGGTTCAGAGTTATCCTGGCCTGGAGGCATCGTGGAGTGAGGAGGGTCATGGGACCAGGGGCACATCCATGTGTGGGGAGGAGGGGAGGAGAGGAAGAGGGTGCTGGGAAGGAGACAGAGTTCTCAGAAAGGAAGGAGAACCTGGAAGGACCGCTGTCTTAGCAGGCAACTGAGTGACATCTTCTAGAAGGAGAAAAAGGCTGGTCAACAGTCCAGCCACCCCCTTAGAATTAAGTCAAATGAGCTCTGGGAGAAAGTCATTGGATTTGCCCAGGAGGAGGTCATCCTGGTGTTTTCCTTTGGGAAAAGAATGATAGTGAGGTGGGAGTGGGGGTTGAGGAAGTGGCTCAGCGCAGTGTCTGGATAAAATGTTTGTAGAGTTGGTGACTTGATGCGTGAACAGGAAGTGCAGACACAGCAAGTGTGGACAGCTCTTTAAAACCCCGACTGCTGCCCACCTCAACTTCTTTCCCTGAGCTCTGCCCTCTGTTGTCAGGGGGTCACATTGGCCTAGGTTTCCCCAGGCGAAACAGGGATGGGGAAGGCCGAGACCAGGAAAAGAAATTTGTCCTGGAAATCGGAAGCCCCCTTGGGGTGGCCTCTCAGAAGAAGCTGTGTGACACGGAACCCTGATCTTCCCTGCTGGGGTATCAGCAGGTGTCAGCTGGGAGGGAGAAGCCGCCTCTGAATGACACTCCTTCAGAGGACTAAAGCCAGGGAACTCTACCCAGCTGGAGATAAGGAGGTGAAATCCAGGTGAGACGCAGCCTTAGCCTTTGTGTGCCCGGTGTTACATTACCGCATCTCACCCACTTCCTCTCTCCACTTCCTGCTCCAGAGCTCATGCCCAGCCTCTAATAACCCAAATCTGGGATTGGCTGGTGGGTACACAGGCAGGGAGTGGGCACCTGGGGAGGGTGTCTGTCCCTCATCAGACAGGTGGGTGTTTGGGACCTGCAGGGGGAAGCCGAGGAGGCAGTTCCCCTTCTCGCCTGTGTAGCACCTCCACCTTTCCCTAACCAGCTGCTCTTTCCCTCTTCCTTTCCCGTTTTTGTGTGCCCTCACTTCCCATCACTGCTCTTTCTCTGTTTCCCCGGCAGCTTCCCAGTCCCCACCCACCAGAGTCACCTGTTGACAGGCTGGTTGATGACAGTGGTCCTTCGTGGAGGATGGATGGAAACCGGGGAGCCTCTCTTTCCAGAGACCTTGGAGAACAGGAGAGGCCTAGGCGTGGGGTGGTGGATGCGGGGAGAGCTCAGGGAGGATTTTGGAAATCCAGACAGAGGGATTCTGTGATCTGTGGTTTTCCACTCCAGCCCTAGGGCGAGAGGATGGCTTCCCAGTGCAGGCACGGGCCTATGGCTCCCTCCAGCGGCCATCAGGGGCACTGCAGGCACTCCTATGCCTCCTGGAAGAGGTCATAGTGGCAGCTGGCTGAAAGACACGGTTAATAGCTGGAATCAGAGAGTAACCGGCTCTAAGAGGCAGGCTGTTTATTAAAAGCTCCAGGGGACCAGGAGGCCTCTGTTCCCATCATCAATCACCCCTCCTATGGATTGGAGCTGGTCCAGAGCTCCTCAGTGACCTGCAGGTAGCCAGGGGTGGCAGGAGCCGGGGAGGCCCTGGGCCCAAGGTGTGGCTCAGTGGAAGGAGCACTGGACAAGCAGCCAGGATACTTGGGCACAGTGGGGGCTGGCCAAGAAAATTCCCCTCTCAACCCCTCTATGTCCCCTTCTTTAGCCCGGGCCCCTCGGACAGATGATGTCTCTGGGTGCCTTTTCAAAGCCCTGTATGACCTATTCCATGTTCTTACTCCCTGGTCAGCAAGGCCAACCTGCCCATCCCCTGCAAGCGGGCCTGCTATCCACCCTCTCTGCCCAGTTGGCAGGAAGGTGAGTGTCTCTCCTTCAGTTCCAGTTGCCTTTGGAAAGGCCCAGCGCCCTGGAAGTTCTGTTCTGCTCACCCTTCCATTTGAGCACATACTCAGAGGTTCCAGCTCCCACTGAGATGGGAAGCAGCTGCTTCCCATCCTGGAGATCTGGGTCTGAGAACCAGGCATGCCGGCATCTGTACTCCCCGGGCCTGGTTAGTTTACTTCCCTCTTCTTGTAAGTCAGCGTCCCCCAGGAAGCTAGTGAGAATGAACATCCATGTTTCTCTTGAGGACTCTCAGTCCTCTGATGTTACCAAACTGCTCCCTGGTCTTTACGAAAGAGCATCTGATTGGAAATAAAAATAAACAAGTGAATAGGCCTCTTTCCCCTGAAGAGCAGTGATGGTGGGTGACTCTGAAGGGGCAGGACCAAAGCACTGGTAAACCAGCTGGAAAACAAAGACAGGAAAACACTCTCCTTTCATCTGCACAGAAAGCATGAGCACCTGGTGGGGGAGGAGTAGCCTTCAAGGCCTTCCAATCTGGGCTTCATGACCCCAGGCCAGTTATCTGACCTCTTGATGCCTCAGTTTCCTTGTCTGTAAAATGGGATAGTAATGACTTCCTGACAAAGTTATGTTAGTATTAGTGATTATATATGTAGAATGTCTAGTCCACTGCTTGTGTGGGTTATTGGGAGGGAAGGAACATTTATTGACTATGATGTGCCAGGCCTTGTGTCAGATGCATAGGATTTTATTTGCAACTAGAGGCCCGTTGCACGAAGAGATTCATGCACTAGGCCTTCCTTCCCTTGGCTTCCAGCACCGGTTTTCCTCCAGCACCTGGGACCCAGGCCTTCGCTCTGGCCGGAGTCTGCCGCCTTTGCTGCAGACTCTGGCCAGAGTCTGCCTTCTTCGTCTTTGCTGCAGGCTCCAGCCAGAGTCTGCTGCCTTCGTCTTCGCTGCAGACTCTGGCCAGAGTCTACCATCTTCGCTGCAGACTGCAGTCTTTGTCTTTGCTGCAGACTCCGGAGTCTGCAGTCTTTGTCTTTGCTGTGGCCAGAGTGCCGCTCCTGTAGATCCCTTTGCCCCTGCCCTCCCTCTCATAGCAGGCGTCCTGCCCCGCCCAGCCACTCTGGGGTGGAGCAGCTGGATGGAGACCATTTTTCTCCTTCTAATTTGCATATTCCCTCCTAATTGGCTGGTGGGTGTAGCGGAGTGATGGTTAATTTGCATGTTTCTCTTTTATTAGTGTAGATAAACTCAATATCATGGTCATTATCATCCTCATTTCACAGATAAGCAAACTAAGGCTCAGAGAAGGTGACAATTCAGCTCATAAGAGCTGGCAAAAGAATTTGACCCCACGTTTCTCTGCTTTTAAGACTGTGCTTATTTAGAAAGGTGTGGATGGGGTGGAGGCATGAACCTGCTGAGGGTAGGTCCCAAGAA
This sequence comes from Cnephaeus nilssonii, assembly GCF_951640355.1. Taxonomy (NCBI): domain Eukaryota; kingdom Metazoa; phylum Chordata; class Mammalia; order Chiroptera; family Vespertilionidae; genus Cnephaeus; species Cnephaeus nilssonii. The sequence continues at coordinate 21,066,185 of NC_137081.1, read as the reverse complement.
AAAGAAGTCCTTGTGAGACCAGAGGGGAGAAGACGAGAGGGAGAGAGGTTTCAGGCACAGGACTCAGAGAGGAGATTCAGGGCTCCTGAGCTCTGGGACCATCTCATCTCACCAGGCCCTTAGAAAGCAAGGCGGCTGAGCTCAGAGAAGGGAAGGGGTTTTCCCAGGTCACTTGACCTCTTTGAGCCTGGCTGGTCCAAAGATCCAGTGATAGGACATTCTAGAATAGGCATCAAGAGGCTGACAAGGCTGGGCACAGTCTCCATGAGGCATGTGGGAAGAACCCAGGGCCTGGCCACAGGTGACACAGGACGCAGGACCACAGAGGGCAGCGGCGACTCCCTTGAAGAGGCGGTGGTGGTGAGAAGCATGAGGGTCAATATGGGGGGCCTCCTGCTCAGACTGGAGCTGGGAGAGCTCTGGGGCAGCACTTAGGGAGGGGTTACTTCCCCTGAATTGGGGGTGGGAGGGTGGGGCTGGGATGCTCCTGGGCTCAATAGGAGAGAACCAATCTCAAGGGAATGTTGGGAAGAGGAGAGCCACAGAGAGTCTCGGTTTAGAGTCTGTGCCAGTCAGACATCCAGCTGTGGCCATGAGGCCAGTCACCTGGTCCAGAATCCCCTCCCTCCTTTAAAGACAGCCAAAGGAGAGTCCTGACACCTTCCTACCTCTGTCCAGGTCCTGGGACAGGGGCTGGTTTTCAGGGTGGAGGCTGTAAGGCATCGGGAAGAGGATGTCGCCCTCCTGTGGCCATGGCGGTACTGCAAAGCCGAGGCCGGAAGACCAGAGGAAGCGCCCCAAAGAGCAGTATGTCCAACTGATGACACACTTTTGTGCTCCTCCTACGTGTCAGGCTCCCTCGTCAGTGAGGAGCAGGAGCAGGGTGCAGGGAGACAGCAGCAGCTTCAAGATGCAGTGCTGAGAGTGTGGTTTGCTCCGAGGCAATCTGGGGCTCTAAGGCTCCCAGACACACTATAGTAGTGGCAGTGGCGGGTACTAGAACAAAAGGACCTGCACTGAGCTCCCAGCATGAGCCAGGCTCTGTGCTAGCCACTGAGGATGCAGAGATGAGTCGGAGCTGGCCCATGCCCTCCACGGTCTATGCTGGACACAGACGAGAGACCAGGTGGCAAACACGCATTCTTCTACAGGGTGGAGGAACAAGGTTAGGGGCACAGCCATTTCTCCCTGGAAGGGTTTCTGAGCAATACCTGGGCCTCTCTCCTCCTCACCCTCAGTCTTTTTCATGCCAGGGGGAGAGTCTCATCCGGTTGTGAGTCTGGGAGGAGAAATGGACTTAGCAGTCCAGTGCCCCGTGCTTGCTCTCTGCCCCCTGGGAGCCAGCAGGCTCTCAGGATGTTTGCATTCCAGTCTCCTCCCTGACAGGTGGCCAGGGGCCCGTCCTGTGTAGGGGCCTGTAGGTGCTCAGCAGTGCTCCTCACTGCAGTGATATAGGAGCAGGTTCCTGTGGCCACAGATCTAACGTCACATTCTTTAACCGGCATTATCACTAATGTTTCGATTTTCATCTTCTGACTTTTGATCAATATCTCAGTTGTTTCTGAACTCAGGTGTGGAGAGATAATGTTATTTATTGATCCTCCAAAGCCCTAGAGAGTGGTGGCTTGCCCCCATGGCGGGGGAGGGGTGGTTCTGCTTGCGCGGATGACATTTGTCACAACTGACAAATGGGAAGATGCTCCTGGCATCTAGTGGGTCTAGGGATACATCTAGGCCAGGAATGCAAAGAACATCCCAGAACACACATGGCAGTTCCTCACAACAAGAATTATCTGGCCCAAAGTGTCTTCAGTGCTGAGTTGATAAAACCTGACCTAAAGCATAGGGTGTTATGAGAAGTTAAAACAGAAGGTAAGCCTTGGTGGAGAAAAGGTTTGTGAATTGAGAATTCAAAGAAGGCTTTTGGGAGGAAGTAATCTCTGACTTGGGTTCTAAAGTGCAAGGTAGAGATTTCCTTCTGGAGTATAAAGTGAGTATAAAGTGAGACACGTGAAAGAATATCCAGGCAGTGGAACAGAGTGTGCAAAGGCGTGGAGGGGAGAGGCCATGGTCCAGCTGGATGAGTACGTCTGGGGCAGGGGCTGTGAGCCAGAGATTAAGCCAGTGATGGTGAACCTATGTCACGCGTGTTAGCACTGAACACGCGTAGCCATTTCTGATGACACGCGGCCACTGAGGCGGCCGCATGCCGAGGATGAAACATTTGCTGCTCCTGAGGATGAAACATTTGCGACTCTAGTCGCAAATGTTTCATCCTCCCCTATTAGACACTCTGTGCCAGAGGTCTGTAGGCCAAAACAACAGAAGTCCGGCAAAGAGCGTCTAGTTCTGGGACTTCCGGTTAAGCCGGGATCTTTGCCCTCACTTCCGCCGGCAGAGCAGGGAGCAGCGGAATGCAGCAGGGGACGCATCTCTGGGGACCCTGCCATTACCAGTAACCAAATAACAGTTAACCACAGCAACCATTATCTACTGTTCTGGGGTGTCATGGATTTCTAATCCATCATTACTGAGATAAGTGAGGGGAGGCTGGGAGAGGCGAGGGTTTGTGGCATGCTATGGGTGCCGTTTCCCGCCATTAAAAATAGCGGCAGCCATTTTAATTCACATAAGGAACACCATCTTGCTCCATAGTACAGACTCCATTTCACCACTATTACTGTTGTGCATCCTTATTAACCCCTATTTCTGCTAATTAACCCTGCCCTTTCCTAAAAGACAGTTATATGCACCATTTTGTGGTTAGTTAGGCTAGTTAACCCCTAATTGCCTGCAGGCCTAACAAGCTATCTATAATTCTATCTTCTGTCACTGCTCCCCCTGATGGAGAACCCAAAAAATAAAAAACTAAGGTTAAGTAAAGGAAGTGGTAGTAGCAGTGGCCGACCTTTTCAAGAGACATGGACCGAGATATATGGCTTTATAGAAAAAAATGGCAGATCATTTTGCGTTCTATGTACTGAAACGATAGTAAGCAGAACGTGGAATATAAATAGACACTTTGAAACTAATCATTCCCAGCTCTTGGAAAAAAGTGAGGATGAAAGGAAGGAATACATTTCCAGGCAGCTATACCTTTATAAGAGCCAATCTAATTCCATCCTTAAATTTATGAAAGGCTTTACAAATTTAACATCTGCAAGTTTGAGCATTGCTCACTCTATAGCTCAGCATGGAAAAGCGCTCAGTGAGGGAGAATTTATTAAAGAAACTCTCCTAAGATGTGCACCAGTTCTATTTCACGATATGCAGAATAAAGATGCAATTATTAAGAGAATATCTGAGTTACCACTCAGTAGAAATATCATAAAAGACCGAGTAATGAGACTGAACACAAACGTACAACATCAATTAAAGAGAGACATAAGGAAGTGTAAATATTTTTTGATCTCTCTTGATGAAACTACTGATGTCACATCACATGCTCAGTTGGCCATTATTGGTCGATATTCTGATGGTCTCACAATGAAAGAAGAGTTGATAAAGTTAGTATCAGTGTCAACAAGTAAATCAGGAAGCGAAATATGTAAGGTTGTTATACAAACATTTCATGACCTAAGCATTGATATCTCTAAAGTTGTGTCAGTGACGACAGATGGGGCACCAAATATGGTGGGGGAAAAAGTCGGATTTGTCAAATTGTTTACAGAAGCTATTGGACATCCGATTGTGCCTTTTCATTGTATTATCCATCAGGAGGCTTTATGTGCCAAGGCAGGATTCACCGACTTAAACGACTTAATGTCAGTTGTTACAAAAATAGTTAATTTAATAGCTGCTCGCCCCCTTCACAAGCGAGAATTTTTGGCACTTTTACTGGAGGTTGATTCCACCTACAGTGGACTGCTGATGTACAATAATGTAAGATGGCTGAGCCGAGGCAAATTTCTTGAGCGCTTTGTGGATTGCTTTGAAGAAATTAAGGTATTTCTTGATGATAAGGATCTGGGAAACTTTCCTCAGCTTAATGATGATAAGTGGGTCAACCCCCTGATGTTTTTTACAGATCTCTCTGTTCATATTAATGAACTGAACTTAACCCTTTGCACTCGCTTGCTTTTTTCTTGATTTCTTTATTCTAATGCTAACCGTGTCAAGTCACACTCGACATCCGAGTGCAAAAGGTTAAAGTTACAAGGTTTTGGGAAAAGTATTGACGTTATGTTTGGATAAATAAAAGTTTTTAAAAGTAAAGTTAAAATTTTCAAGTGAGATGTAGAAACTAAAACTTATAAGTATTTTCCTCGAGTAACAAAGTATTTTTTTAAAAAAATATATTTTATTGACTTTTTACAGAGAGGAAAGGAGAGGGACAGAGAGCTAGAAACATTGATGAGAGAGAAACATCGACCAGCTGCCTCTTGCACACCCCCTACCGGGGATGTGCCCGCAACCAATGTACATGCCCTTGACCGGAATCGAACCTGGGACCTTTCAGTCCGCAGACCGACACTCTATTCACTGAGCCAAACCAGTTTCGGCAAACAAAGTATTTTGAGAAGGCCAGTGCAGCTGTACAAAATGAAATGGAACTCTTGCATATGAAGTACCAGCATGTTTTAGACTCGTTACTTGACCAGTTTAGTGATAGATTTAGTCAATTTAGAAGTCTAGAACAGACCATGAAAATAATTAAGTATCCTGATGTAGTAGTCTACAGTAGTTTGGAATTAAATGGTTTCCAATGGATGCAAATTGATGATTTGGAGATGCAACTTGCAGAATTTCAAGACAGTATCTGGGCTCAGGTGTTTGTCGACTTGAGGTCAAAGCTTGAGAATCTGGAAAGGTGCTGCTTGGAGAATCAAGAGGAGTGCCACTACGAACAGGAAATTTGGAGTGCCTGGAACCGACTACCAGACACTTTTAGCACCCTGAAAAATATAGCAATGGCTTTACTCACAATTTTTCCCTCTACATACTTTTGTGAGGCCTTATTCTCAGCGTTAAATAATATCAAAACAAAAGAAACAGATTGACAGATGAAGTTAGTAGCGCTTGCTTGGGCCTGAAGTGTACAAAATACCAACCTTCAATTGAAGATTTAGCCAATGAAATTCAGCAACAAAAAAGTCACTAATAGGCAGGTTAGTTAAAGAATTCTCCCTAGCCCTCACTTATCTTAGTTCACGGCACCCCACACAAGCTAAATAATATCAAGACCAACAAAAGAAACCGATTGACGGATGAACAAAGAAGTCACTAAGCAGGTAAGTTAAATATTTAGTTTTTGGTTTATTAAGTACAATTATATATAACAATTATACATTTATGTTATTTAAACTATAAATATCGCGAAATAATGTTTTTTCCTCAAAGTGACACACTACCCGAGTTATGCTCAGTTTTTTGGCGAAGTTTGACACACCAAGCTCAAAAGGTTGCCCATCACTGGATTAAGCTGTGGAAGTGGGTGGGACCAAGCATAAAGGGCCTTGCATACTGTGCTAGGGAGTATGTTTTCATAAAGTATAGAAAACCGTAAAATACATTCAGCTAAGTGCACAAAACACCCATGTATAAATGTGCCGAGTTAAATGAATTATCACCTATATAGTAGTGTTTCCAGTTTGTGGCTGTTGTGAATAAAGCTCCACAAATATTTTTTTGTACATGTCTCTTGGTGTTCATTCTTATAACATTTTTTGGGTGTGTGTGTGTATAGACCTAGTAGTGGAATGACAGGGGCTTGGAGTATGCTTATGTTCAACTGTGGTTGGTATTGTCAAATAATTTTCCAAAATTCTTATAGAAATCTACATTTTTACCAATTATGTAAAAGAATTCCCATTGCTCTCCATCTTCACTTAATACTGGCAGTTTCTTAAATTTTAGCTCTTCTGGAGTATGTGTAATGGCAGGCATTTCATTATGTCTTTTAAAAAAATAAGGTTTGTCGGTATAGTATAATTTACATGTAGTAAAACTCACCATTTCAGGTCTACAGGTATACGAATTTTCAATATAAAAATATATAATATCTCCATCATCCTCAAAGTTCTCTTTTATAGTCAGTCCTCTTCTGTCACCTCTGGTACCTGTCACCTCTGGTACTCTGGCTTTCTGTCTTTTTAGTTTTGCCTTTTCCAGAATGTCATGTAAATGGGATCATAAAGTAAGTTGCCTTTTGAGTTTGGCTATTTTCACTTAGCCATATGTTTTTGAGATTCATCCGAATTGTTGCATGGATGAGAGACGGGTAACTTCAAGATCAAGATGGAAACCATAGGAAAAACCAAAAGGAAAGACTAGAAATAAAACCACAGTAACAGAAATAATGAATGCTTTTGAGGGGCTCATCTCTCATCTCTCTCTTTTCTTCTGTGTCATCATCTCCAGCATAAACAGTTGGCTAATACAGGAGAGTAACACGAACAGGAAAGAATGTGATAGGTTCCTTGGTTGTTTGTGTTTCTTAGAACACCACCATCTTTTTCTCAGTTCAAAGCAAGTTCTGTACCAATGGGAAGCATGGCCTCTCCGCCTGTCACAACACAGATGTCACATGCTTACCTTCTTATGATTATGCATGTATGTCTTTTCCCATTAATTTAATTTTGGCTTATCCCTGTAGTTATATTTCAAGTGTGCTAGGTCATGCTTTTGTTGTTGTTGTTTTTAAATCCATTCTTATAACCTCTGCCTTTCTGTTTAAATGTTTAGGCCATGTCTTGGTCTGTTTGGGTTGCTATAGCAAAACACCACAGAACGAGTAGCATAGAAATGACAACATTTATTTCTCACAGTTCTGGAGGCTGGGAAGTTCCAGGTCAAGGCGCCAGCATGGTCTTCTAGAGCGGGCCCTCTTCCCGGTCCACTTGCTGTGCCCTCCCCTGGTGGAAGGGACAGGGAGCTCTTGTGGGGTCTCTCCTACAGGAAGGGGCATTAGTCCCATTCAGAGGGGGTCCATCCTCATGATCTAATTACCTCCCAAAGGTCCAGTGATGCCCAGCCTCTAATAACGCACCTTCTAATGTGATGCTCACCTTCTAATACCATTACATTGAACACTGGGATTTCAACATATGAATTTGGGGGAGGGGGTGGGGGCAGGCGCGCAAACATTCAGACCATAGAAGGCCATTGATATTTAATGTAATTATTGATATGTGTGGACTTAGGTCTACCATTTTAAAATTTGTTTTGTTTATCTCTCCCTTTGTTTTTTTAGTGCCTCTGTTCCTCTTTTTCTGTTTTCTTCTGGATTGCTTGAGCTTTTTTTTAAAAAATTCAGTTTAATTTATCTCTTTATACCTCTTTGATTCTTTTGTCATTGCTCTAAGGATACATCCTTAACTTTTCTCTGTATTTAACATTACCATTGTACCACCTCAAATACATACAGGAGCTTGCAACTGTATAGATCAATTTCCAACCTCACCCTCCTTTATGTTATAGTTGCTGTATATATTATATCCACATTCATTGTAAGCCCCACAAGACAATTTTATAATCTTCACATATATTGGAAATAAACAAATAGAAAAAATTGGCCTTTATATTTACTCAGATATTCACAATTTCTGATGCTCTTTGCTTGTTCCTATACAGGCATTTTCCTCTGGTGTCCCTTTAGCCGGGAGAACTGACTTCAGCATTTCTTGTGGTGCAGGTCCTTTGTCAATGAAATCTGTTGCTTTTATATGAAAGTGTGTTTTGCTTTCAATTTTGAAATTTCTTTTCACTGGATATAGAATTTTGGTTGATAGTATTTTTATCTTCATACTTTAATGATGTTGTTTCCTAGTTTCTGACCTCCATGACTGCTGGGAATCTGTGATCACACTGTTGTCCAAATGAAAATGTAATGTTTCCCTTTTTGCTAGCTCCTTTCAAGGTTTTCTCTTTTTCTTAGGTTCAGCATGTTGATCACAATGTAGCCAAGAATAGTTTTATCCGAATTTACCTTGTTTGGTGTTTGCTGTGTTTCTTGAATCTACATATTTATGCCTTTCACCAAATTTGGAGATTTTAAAAACATTTTTCTTTAGTTTTTCAGTTCCATTCTTTCTCTCCTTCCCTTTGGGAATCCTAGTACCTTTTGAAATGGTCCTGCATGGCACTACTCTTTTTTGCTCTTCCCCTTCCTTTCTTCTTCAGGTTGGTTGATTTCCTCAAGCTCCCTGATCCTTTCCTCTGTCATCTCCATCCCGTGAGTAAGCCCATTTTCTATTTCAGTAATGAATTTTTCAGATACAATTTCCTTTTGGTTTATTTAATCATTTTTATTTCTCTGCTGAAATTTCTATGTCCCTCCTGCCCCCCACCCATTTATTTTGAGTAGATTTTCATATACCCAGTTGAGCAAAGTTATAACAAGTGCTTAAAAGTCCTGGTCGGATAATGTCAACATCTGGTCGTGCTCAGGATTGATCTCCAGTTGGTTGTTTTTTCCCTTGAGAATGGGTCACATTTTTCTGGATCTTTGTATGTCACTGATTTTGACAGCTCGTAGCTGTGCCATACAGCTGTTTATTTGAGATAGGTCTTTGAAATGGACGCCTCAGCAATTGAAAGCTTAATGTCAGGCACTTAAGTTACAGTTGGATGTTCTCACCTGTCACTCAGTGGTGGACATTACTCTCCCTGCTGTGGTCCTAGAAGTGGCCATTTCTGTAAGGAGCTCGGGTTTCTTTTAATGCACGATGGTATTTAGAAACCATGGTATGTGCTCATTGTCATTGGGGTATTTCTATTCCCAAGCCTTCTCAGTGGAGGTAGGGGATATATGGATATACATAGAGTAATTAAAAGAAGAGGCTATAACATAGGGAGCTCTAATGCCTTATTAAACTACTTAAGCAAGCCAAAACCGAAGCCATGGTCAATGCACTAAAATCTGAGACAATGAAACTTAAGAACAGCCAATCACAAACAGCCAGCTAGGCTTTCTCAAATAAGGCAACTATAGCCAATCAAATAGTTTCCTTGCTTTGTGCCTGCATCTGCTCTGCGAAACAAAATAGTACCACAGACACGGAAGCATGGAACAGACCGACAGATCTCACAGGGAAAGGAGGGAAGGTGGTGGGAAGAGATTAACCAAAGAACTTACATGCATGACATAGACAATAGTGAGGTGAAGGCCTGGGGTGGGACAGGAGCCGGGTGGAGGGGGGCAAAGAGGGGGAGATGGGGGACATTTGTAATACACTCAACAATAAAAATATTTTTTAAAAATGGGGAGTTTCCTCACAAGATAAAAAACAAACAAAACAAAAACACACCTCTCCCCAGCCCCTGTCTGTGGGGTGCTCCAGACTACTTTCAGTTTAGTGCTGCCCAATTTAAAGTGCTCAACTAAACTCTTGAAATTTTTAATGTGACTCAGTTGATCTTTTAACAATATTCAAACAAGCAAACAAAAATATGCGTACATATGTATGCATTTATACAGTCAAGCATGTATCTATAGTCAAACACATGCACACACATTTACTTTTATATTTTAATATTTCTATATATTGACAGCTGAGTTCACGTCATTACCTCTAATCCCAGAAGGTTTATTCTTGTTTCTCTCTGCCTGTAGTTCCTACTCCCATCTCTGATAGTGAAATCCTGGGCTCCCAATGTCCTTGTATATTTCCTACTTGTTCCATCTCTCTCTCTTTCCCTGCTGCCACCCAACTCCCACCCGCCTGGTCCAGACACCCTCCTCATCTTGCATGGGACATACTTATACTAAAAAGTTACCATTTATCTGAAATTCCAACCGGGCGTCCTGTACTTTTACTTGCTTGATCTGGTCGTCCTTCTGAAGAGCTATCTCAGCGTCTGTGCTCCTGCAGGCTCAGCTGGTCAGAGGCCTTCAGGTGACTGTGCTGAAGCCCAGGCCTTCCCCTGCACAGGTGTTGATCCCTAGAACCCTCCCCACTAAACTTCCTGTTTGCTCATCTCCACCTTGGAGTCAGCCTCCTGGGAACCTGACCTGCAACACCAAGTCGCTATTTTTTCCCCCCCTTAGTCCCGAGACCCCTGACCCACACTGATGGAAGTCCAGAGTAGCCTGGCCCCAGGGCCTGGGTTTATTTTAGGAGGGCCTAGTAAGAGCTCAGGATGCCAGGCAGGCCTACAGGTCTTGCGATGGCTTTAATGCCCACTAGGGGGCAGTCGTTATCCACATGTAAACAGAATGAGCGGCCCAGGGAGTATGAGGGGTGGGCTCAAGAAGAGGGAGATGTGGTGTGTACGTGCGGGAGGGCACGTGTGGGCTGTGCAGGCTGGAGTGAGAGCGTGCATGACTTGTCTGTGTGCATATTTGTGTGAGCCCAGGTGTGTCCTCAGTAACTGACCCTGGGCAAGTCGTTCCTGACCTCAGTTTTCCTATCTGTCCAATGAAGGGGTCTTTCCATTCTGACAGTTTGTGTTCCTTTGTGGCTCAGCACCTCTGGGTCATCTCTTTAGAAATCCCTCTGATTGTTTAAAAGAATGAAGGACTCCAGGCTATTGATTTGAGGCAGGAACCGGGGTGGGGAGGAGAGAAAGAGGAATGGAGAGGTTTTGTTTTCTGTTCCTCAAAACACTGCTTTAATTGATTTTTTAAAAAAATCTGTATTTTAATTTCAATAAAAATTTTATTGAATATATTTATTCAAAATAATCTGAGTTTGTAAGTCACATACAAAGGCACTAGTGCCCTGGGATGGTGCCTCTCTACTCATTTGCAGGAATCTGGTGCGACTACTAATTCTCAGAACTGTTGGACTTTCCAACCAAGGGCCTCTCACCCGAGGAGACAGATGGAAGGCTGAAGCCCAGGTGTCAGGTCAACCTTCCTGAGCCTCGCTGCTCATGGAATTGCTGGGCCTCAGAGTCTCATCTGTAAAATGGGAATAGTTACAGTGCCATAAGTCATGGTGTTGTTATTACTGTTCTGAATACTGTTGAGTGTTCTGGTCTCTGTTCTGTCATACTACATCTCTGTGACCTTGACCCTTTTCAGGGCCAAGACCCTTTGTTTGCTCATCATCAGCAGGGAGTAACAGTGCTCATTTCGTGCTGTTGTGCTGAACAGGGGGATGTTTGTGAAACCATTCAGTACATAGTAGGTCCTAAAATTATTCCAAGTTCCTTTTCTGACCAGCACGTCTTCCCTATCAAAGGTCCCTCTGCCGTCACCCTGACCTCCTCGAGGTCACAGTGATAAGTCACCCATCCCTTTCCAGGTCATCTGTGCTTGGGCACAGCGAGAGCTTCGGCAGTCAGGAAGGCTCCGGGCCAGACTGACCAGTTTCTGGGGGATTTTCTGTCACTCTGGAAATATTACCATGTGACTTGCTGCTCCTCTGCCCCTGGGGAGTGGGGTGGAGGGTGGTGGTGCGAGTAAGAGGGGTGGAGATATCATGTCCCTAGAAGTCGTCTCTTTGGAGGTGAGGCCATGTCACCCACCTCTGTGAGAAGGGGGACTCATGTTTGTTCTCCCTGTATTCCCCCTGCACTGCCCCTGCCTCCCTTGTGGACAGCCTGCTCCTTGGGGAGCCTCTGGGGCTGGGGCTGCAAGGTGCAGAGCAGGGATTGCTTACAAAGACCAGTCTTTCTGGCCTTTTTTTTTTTTTTCCTGGAAGCTTGAGTTCTTTGAGAGGCGAGCTCTTTGGGGGAAGTGTCCCTGCGGCCCTTTCCTCTGGCAGTGCCCACGGCAGGCAGGACCTCTGAGTGGACTGCCCCATGTGTCTGGGACAGGGGTTCTCTGGCTCCAGTTGGCCCAGAGGCAGCAGAGGCTCTGGCATCCTGGGGACCACGTGGCTTTGGACCAGGAGTCACAGAAGTAACCAGTGGGGACAAATGGCCAGTGACCACCTGTGCTCCCCTTCCCGTGATGCTGGTGAGAGAGGTTGGGCAGGCGTCTCATTAAGGACTGAGACTGAATTTCCTGCCTGCAGGTGGGATGGGGGCTTAGTGACAGATTTAACTGGATTCAAAGACATTTTTAGAAATGACATTACTCACACAACTGAAATTGCGCAGCCAATTTAGAGATGCTGTTTCTGAATTTCCCGTAGCTCCCCACAGAGCCTCGACCACAGGGAATGCCGCTGGGCCCTTCTCTGCTGGGAGCCAATCACAGTCTTGCTACTGCTCAAGGCCCAATGCAAGGGGTGTGGCAAAGAGAGTCCAGGGCTTGGTCCCAGACTGCAGGTACCTTGAGATCATTGGTCTTGGCAAAGATTTGCTGGAATGAGTGACAACAATAACAGTCACCATTTATTGAGTGCTTACCATCTGCTGGGTGTGCTTCCAAGCTCTTTGTGTAGATAGATCATCACCCCATTAGTCCTTGCAGCAGCCCCTCCAGGTTGGTACTGCCTTGTTTCCATCTTCCAGGTGGGAAACCTGAGGTTTGGAGAGGTGGTCCACTCCCCAAAGTAAGGAAGCAAGCGAGTGGCAGAGCCAGGCCAGTCACCAGGTGGCCAGACTCCAGAGCCCTCTTAAAGAGCTTACAGCAAGTAAGTAGTTGACTTACTGAGCAAAGTAACTAAACACCGAAATAACAATTAGTCTAATGAGGGAATGGCCAGTCAGGCTGAGTTCATTTTCGGTCTCGGACACTTCTCTCCCTTAGGACCCCCCTCAGTCTGTGGGGGAAGCGAGGCCACTTGTCCATCTGTAAACCCTCTGGGGGCCTCTGGTCCTGACTCTGGGCTGGGAGTCAGGAGCGCTGGTGCCTTTTCTACCCGGAATGGACAGAAACGTTCTTTTTTCTTTTTCTTTTCTCCAATGCCATGTTGTGAAGGCAGAAAATCCTTGAGGAGTGAAGTCACATTTTCCATGCCCCAGAAAGCTCCGAAGAGCAGAGGAGTACTCTTGTAACCAGAGGAGGCTGGGGACAAAGGAAGCTTATAATTTTGTAAACAGAGGCTTGGGAGAGGCCTGCCTTCCATGGCTTTCCAGGGGAGGGAGAAGGGGGGAGGTAGAATTCGGAAAAACTCGAAGGGGGCAATTGCGGGACTGGTCAGCGCTGAGGCCTGGCAGCCAGGCCCAGACCCCCTGGAGGGCGGGTCATGGAGGAGGGTTTTCCGAATCCCTCCTGTCTCCTTCTCCAGTGCTGCTCCTGCAACCCCTGTGCTTTCTGCTAAACTGCAGGTTGATTTGCTGAAGAACCAAGACCACTGGGCTTGGGGTTAAGAGCCTGGGGTCTCTGCCACCGGCCTTGGGGGACAGGCTTGGGGACTCGGAGGCTGGATCTGGAGGAGGGAAGGGAGCGCATGCTGCTCACTGAGGCCCACACTGACCCTCATGTGCTCACTCTCCACCCGCCTGTTTCCCCAAACCACTCCCGTGACCCCGTGACCCAGTCAGCCCAGACCACCTGCTGCAGCTCTGGGCAGGCTGATAGGAGCCCCAAAGGGGAACTTTTCTTTTTGTCTTTGGATTTGCACCCCCACCCTTTTGTCTTCAAAGGGACTTTCTTTTATTTTTGTTTTGTTTGTCTTTTCTCCATATCTCTGCAGCCTTCATGAGAGCCACCTGCTCAGATCTAATGTGAGAAGTGCTAAAATGGCCACCTGTCTCCAAACTTCCGTCCCAGGCAGGCTGGCCCAGAGCCTGACCACTAGGATAAGATCAGAGAATGTTCCCGTTTGGAGGCTTGTAAGAGCCTAACACTCACCTGAAGCCCAGTTCCTCCAGTTTAGGGAAAAGAGTGCTGACCCCATTTATCCCACGGCACAGTTTGGCCACCTGTGAATTTACGCACTGTGGCGTTGGGGTTAGGAGTTCCCTTGAGGAGCCAGTCTGCCTGGATTTAAATCCTAGCTCTGCCACTGAATATCTGAAAAACCCTGCCTCAGTTTCCTGGTCTATAAAATAGGGTTAATGATAGTGCCTTCCTCAAAGGGTTTGAGATAAAGCATTAGAACAGGACCCTGCATGGAAGCCAACACAGAACATCACCTGAGGCTAAGCTGCCTGTTCACCCCTTTGCACTGTAGGATCGTCAAAGCCTTTGCTATGCTATGGGCAACCAGAAGCTCCAAGAAGGTTGGTACAGTGCAGCATTTCTCAGGATTATTTGTTCAGACAAGCCTCTTTCCATGGAGTATCTAAAGGGATTAAAGTTCCTCCGATCATATTCTGGGAAACATTGCAAATCTAAACCCCCAATTTTTATAGCCGAAGAGAAGTGGAGGCCCCTTTGTCCAGGCGCTGGGGACCGGCTGGGGGTCATGGTCAGGGTGTATCCACGTCAGCTGGGAGGGCAGGTTCAACTCGGCCCCAGGACTGTGCCAACAGCATTCCGTTGTGCTCTCAGGAGCCTCCACAGCCAGTGTCTCTCTGGGGGTATCTTGAAAGACCTTTGAGGCATGGGGATGTGCTCCCCTTCTAACAATGATGCAGGTATGGGGGCCCTGCACCAACACGCAAAGCTGGGTTGATGGCAGTTGGTGAAAGTGGTTGTAGGGGAGGGCTAGCTGGCTCAGAATGGAGGGAGGTGGCCCTGGAGGAGCTTAGCTGGTCAGCTCTTACTTCCAGGACCTGGAGAGGGGGTAGCAGAGGTGAGATGACACACATCAGAGATGGAAGCGTCTTTGGGCATCATCTGGTCTAGAGATGTGCATTAGCTGTGCAACTTTTCTTTAAATGAAAGCAAAAATGGAGCCCCACTAAATGAACAAAGAAGATGAAAGAAAGTGTTCTGGTTGAAATACGTATGAGGAGGCATGGAATATGTGTGGGGAGGCTGCTTCTATCCCACCCCTTCCTGTCACAGACAAAGGAGGTCATTCCGTGGCCCAGATCCCTTCCACTTGTGTAATGGTTCCTATTCTGGGAGGTAGCACTGGGGCCTGTCTGCTAGGGGCTGGGGGCAGCTGAGGCTCAAGACCCAAGCTGTATGGGCAAAAACAGAGGGCTTGCCAGGCCCTCTCTCCTCCTGAACTGGTCTCACTCCTTCCTAGCATTTCCCTGGTAGAACCTTCCTGCTGAGGGGGGAACTGACTCTGAGACTGTCCCCCTCCCCTGCCCCCAATCTGGAAGCTGGAATCTCTCTCTCCTCAGTCTGGATGGTCATCTCTTTGGCATTGACCTATAGGAAAGATGATGCCCTAGGAGTCTCTCAGCTGCCCTGGGCATCAGGGGTGCCAAAGTCCACACTTTAGCCTAGGATGAGTATGCATCAAGTCTACATGGGGGCCTAAAGGAGAATGAATGTGTAGGCCCACTCCTCAGAAAAGGCCAGGCTTTTGGCCTGTGAAGCCTGCAGATTGTGGGACATGCTCAGTCCTGTTTACCATCCCATATGTCCTTTCCAGAGCCCGTGCCAGCGGGTTGCGGAGGCTGTGGGCTTTGCACTGGAAAGCCAGCGGCTGGGTCCAGGAAAGTTGATTTTCTTCTCCTGAGATGCTTGCACAGGCCCCAGGCCAAATCTGCTGAGGGCTGGCGAAGGACTGGAAAACATTGGGCTGCCCTGTCATTGTGGACTCCAGCAGCACCTCCAGGGAGGAGAAAATCTTCCTGGAGGGCAGCGCAGGCTAGCGTGCTGATGAGACAAAAGGAAATGGGGATGGGTTGCCAGAGAGGAGACAGGCAGATGTTCCTGGGGTAAAGCACTAACCAGTGAATTTGACCTAGAAGAGGAGGAGGTACAGGAAGGGGAAGGAAAAGCAATAGAAACATTGGAAAAATCCCAAGGGGCACTGTTGCCCTTCCCCCGAAGGGAAACTGATGGAAAGCAATAGCTAGAACAGGAGCTGAGCTTGAAAGGAGACAATAAGGGGCTTGATTCTTTGGAATTCTCAATGGCAGCCTAGAAAGGTTGACTCCACTTGGTATGCGGAGATTTCCCTCTCCTTGGGGTCGGGCAGAGGGAAATCTCTGTTTGGACTTGACTCCATCTCTGCTGAGCTTTCACTAGAATGCAAACCCCACGAGGTCAGGGCTTCCTGGCTGTTTTGTTCATTGTTTTAAGCCCATTGCTTCAAGGCTGCATAAAATAAAGGCAGGCACAGATTATGTCCTCAATAAAAAACTTTATTAAATGAATAAGTAATGTGAGTACAGGGATATAAAGGAAGGGACATTGTATCCTAGGGATGCTTGAAGAGGGGTAGTTTGGGCCACACATTTGTATGGAACAAATGGAGGGAGGCCTGTAAATGTGGAAGAAAGCAGAGGGAAAACCGAAGGTAGACTGTTCTGGCTGATGGTTCAGGCTGGAAGACAAATGATAGAAGGTTATGGTCCAGGTGAGTGGATAGAGGACCAGGGTAGGGAGTCAGGTGTCACACCAGGGAAGTCTGCCAGCTGACAGCAGGGCCTGGAGCAAGAGCAGGAATGAGAGTGAGACAAGGTCTGGGTTGCTAGGGCTGGTTTCAAGGCAGGATGCCAAGTCAGGGGCTCAGGATGGGCCCAAGTAAGGAGGGAGGCCAGTGGGTAGACCTGATAATGGGATGAAGGAACGATGGCTGCAAGGGCACAGGAAGCTGTGTCCAGGGTAGGAGGAAGGGGCTCAAACTCCTTCTCTCTCTTGGCTTCCTGTTACTATTTACTCTAGGATTTGGGACAGGGTGAGTTACAAGTGAGGTCATGTGACTCTAGTGGTGGGAACAGGAGAGCTTCAGACATTAGAAACCAGACAGAATCCTAACAGGAGGTACACTAGCAGCAGGCATGGAGACAGAGAGACCCAACATAAGGAAGTTAGCTGTGTGGATGAGAAAAACTGAAGAGGGCCATTGTGGAGGTCATGGACAAAACTGAGGGTCTTTGTGTGAACATTATGTGAGAAGCGGGCTTTCTTCTCTCTGTGGGCCAGACTCAGAGTTTTGTGCTCAGCCCAGAACCATGGTACAATTTTCCAGGGAGGAGCAGACCTTTCTGTGTGACAGGGTATCACTAGCATCAGAGAGCAGCTGGGGAAAGTTAGGGAAGAAGTAACTTGGAGATCATTGCAGAAGCAGAGTATTGGGCAATTGCAGGAGGAATCACTGAATATGACCTAGGGGAGGAGGCGGGCAAGAGTCAGAGTATTTTCTCAGACTAAAAAAAGAGATTTTTCCCAAGGCCAAAATCAGGCTGGTCAGAAACCTGGGAGACAGTCTCTTTCTGACACCACATTCTGTCTCTCAAGGTGCCTGAGTAGGAGAGTTGAGGGAGAAAGCATCCCTGAGATATGGCTGAAGTTGAGCAAGGGAGGAAACCAGATGGAGAGTGAATAGGATTCCTCACCCCAGTTTCTGGGAGGGCAGTTGAGGAGGAGGCCAGGGGTTTGGACTTCCAGGAACTCTAGCTTTGAGGAAGCTAGGCAAGTATGAGCCTTTCCCAGTCATCCAAGGAAGCCACGGAGGAAACCCATCCATCACTTTCTCAGAGGTGTGGAGAGCTCGAGCCAGTCCCAGAGTGAGGCAGGAAGCCCTCTTCTGCTGTTCCCAGAAGGGGTCCAGTATCTGTTAGTATTTATCCAGGCTGCAGGGTATGAGGGGTGGTCCAGCTAAGAGTCAGCACCATCAGACTGAGTGAGGAAGGATGAGGCAAGCTGTGGAGGGCAGATCCTTTTCTGTGGGCCAGTCCCTGGGTCTTGGAACCCTTGCTGCAAGTACCTGAGAGAACATTCCAGTTATTTGTTTCATAAACAGTGTCTGAAAACCAGTCCTGTGCCAGGCACTGGCTTAGGAGCTGTGTAAACAGTGGTGAGTAAAGGCAGGTGTGGTCTCTGCAAGGAGCTTAGTGTCAAGCAGGAGACAGAGGGACTGATCAAGTGATCACTGACTGATGTGTGGGTTCTAAGGAAATCTGGAGGTCTGAGAGGGTTTCCTTGGAAAATAGGAATTGAGTTGAGACTGGAAGGTGGGTGAAGGTGGTGTGAGGGAGGATGCGTTTTCCTGTGGGGGGACAGCATGGCAGAGACACTGTGGTGAGCAGAATGTGTGTTCAAGGACTTCCTGAAAAGCAGAGAGAGGGGACCTTGCCTGAGAGGAGTCTGGAGGATTCAGGGCCATGCTGGCCAGAGTAAGGCTTTTTCTTCATCCTGAAAGCAACAGGAAGCTGTTTTAAGCAGTGGTGGTGGAGGGTGGGTGTTGAACATGATCAAAAGTCATTATGTAAAGCTCATTTTGGCTTCTCTGTGGAAGCCAGATGTTAGGAGGTGAGCATGAGAAGACTTGGTGTAGGATTAGATCTGAAGGGGTGTTAGCATAGAAGAGGAGGGGTCCCAGGCTCCCGGTGTGCTTAGTGGGTACCAGTAGCTCTAATAGGTACCAGATGGATGGGACTGGATTTGGAGAAGCTGTTCATGAGTCTGGTCTTGGGCAGTGCAGTGATTTTAAAATAGGTCCACACATTCTCTGATGATCTTTTTTCCCCAAGAGATGGAGTTCGATGCCCCCCCTCCCTTCCTTGTGGGCTGAATTTAGTAACTTGCTTCTAATAAATTGAATACATGACAATAAAGGTGTATGACTTGCAAGACTAGGTCATAAGAAGCATATGGCTTCCACCTTGTTCCTTTCCATTGTGTCACTCACTCTGGGGGAAGTCACTGCCATGTCGTGAGACGTCTATGTGGCCAACAGCCATGTGAGTGCACCATCTTGGGTCCTGCAGCTCCAGTCCAGCCTTCAGATGACCACAGCCCCAGCCAACATCCTGATTCTTAACACGTGAGAGACCTTGTGCCAGAACCACCAGCTATGCTGCTCCTGGATTTCTGACTCTCAGAAACTGTGTGATAATAAGTGTTTGTTGTTTTTAAGCCACTAAATATTGAGGTAATTTGTTACGCAGCAAAAGACATCAAATTTAGACAACCAAGGGTAAGTGTTGTATAGGCATTTGTTGTGGCTTGGCATTAAAATTTGGGAGCTGACAGCATTTTGTGGTGGTTGAGCATTTAGGGAGACTAAAGAAGAGAGAAGAGGCCCAGGTCAGGCTTCAAGAAGAGAAGTTCTACCCCTTTGAGGCCTGTGGAGCAGCATGAAGTGGGTTTCAAACTGTTTTCTGCATGGTCTCTGGTCCTCCAGAGGGGCCTCAGGGGATGTATGGAGGTTTGATGGGCTTGTAGCTCTGCAGGTCCCTGGGCTGGTTCATTTAGAATGGGCCAGGTTTCTCTGGTTTTAGATCAGGGTTTAAAATAAGATTTATTTTGGGGAAAAGCAAGGATCTGATTTTAACATATCACAAACTACTAATCTGGTGCAACCCCTAATTTTATAGATAAAGAAACTAAGGCTCAGGGAAGCCTAGTGTTCTTGTCATTGAGTTTCCTTGCCTCCAGCACCTTCCACTAGGACCTGGGGAAGAGAGTTGGGTGGTATGTAGAGGTCAAAATTGGGTCCTTGTCCTTGGCATTCTTCCCCCTAACCTGTCACACACAGGGGACAATGACACCCATCCACTGGCCTGTGGGTTGCTTTCTCTGGGCAGGAGGCAAGAGACATGGGATCATTACTGGTTGTACTAGGCATGTGTTTGGTATGAGCCTCAGTTTCCTCATCTGTAAAGTGGGAACAAGGATCCATTCCTCCTCCCCAGGCTGCTGTGAAGATCACATGAAGTAGGAGAGGCCAGAGGGCTTGTCACCATTGATGTGCTATATAGATGTAGCAGGTAGGTCACTACTGGCTGGGGAGATGCAAACTCTCAGGCTGCACCGAGGCAGAATGGGGTCCTTGGGGATCTGGAGATCTGGAAACCCCACATGATATAGATCTTCTGCTGAGAGCAAATCCAGGCCAGCTGCTTGAATGGAGCTGCCAAACTTTCAACAACCTGGGACCCCTGCCAGTCAGGATGTTCCCCCTGCGGCTGATCTGCAGTGCAAATGGACTCTTAGCTGTTCCAAGTTTTCTTAGCTCTCAAGTTCCCATGATCCAGGCCCCTACCCATTTGCCCCCAATTCTATAAATCTTCCCCCTCACTATCTCTGCCTGATGTGGAATTGTATGGAAGGGATGTTAGTAATCAATGCATGTACCTATTGTTTTACAGGGGGGACTGGGCCAGCCCAGGAAAGTGAATCGATATGCCCACCACCACACTATTCTCTACTCACCCATTTCCTCTTTCATGGTTTCTTTGGAACGAAGCTTGTGACCTGCCACCCCCACACCACCCCTTGTAACTGTTCTCCCTTTGCTCTTGGGCAGTCCCCAGTCTGTTCTATCCAGTCTATGGCCACATGACCCTTGCTCTCAACTGTATCCTGCTGCACAACACTGGATGGCTAACTCCCACAATGCACTTGGCTTTTGGACCTGGTCCGGAGCTTATGGCACCTGGTTCCACGTTGTCCCCTTCTAGCTGGCAAACCCCCTCTGTGTGTGAGATGTGACTCCTCAGTCCTCTGAGGGTGGGCAAAGAGTTCTTAGAAGAGGAGCCAGCAGGCCCCTGCAATTGGGTGCCCCGCCCCCATGCCTGGCTCTCCCACACCCAATCCCTCCCCACACCTCCGATCCCTCTAGCCCCCTCAAGCCTCCAGGCTGTTTCTGAGGTTTGGAAGCAGGAGAGTTTCCCCTGACCCTATATTTTCTTCTCCCACTTCTCTTTGCTTGAAACCATTTGTAAGCGAAAAACCATTTGGGGTGTTGTGTTTATTTTTTCCTTGTTCCACGGGAAATTACTCAGAATTTATAAGTATGTGTTTTCCTTAGAAAACAGATTCCTTTACATTTTGGCTTTGTGGTTCCTGAGACAAGTGGGACCCACAGAAACCTAGGCTGCCAAGAGGGCTCCCCCTCCAGGAGTCCTCTCGGCTTTAGAATTATTGCCTGTCTCCTCTGGGATCGAGCCACCCACCCACTCCCTTTTGGGCCCCTCAGCTTCTCAAGCCCCACAAGACTTCAGCCCTGGTGGGCCAGACTTCTCTCCACCAGATTTCCCCCGCTTCCTGGACTGCAATTATAAAAGGCTTCTTGCCTGAAAGACTTTGGTCATTGTCGTCTGGGGCCAGCGAGAGGCCCCGTAGACCCTTTGGCATCTTCTCCTCTACATTAGGTCAGGGCTGGTGGGCCCCCGAGGAAGCCCAGCTAGAGCCCTCATGATATGTCTGAAGGAAAGGGTACAGGGTGATGATGAGCTGTCCAGGTACACAGGACAAAGGCCAGAGACCCCGTTACCCAGGGCCTAGGGGAAGAAGGCCAGTGCTGACCTGCCCGGGCACCAATACATGCCTGTGACTCAGTAGCTGGATGCCCCACTTGGGGGGAAAGCGCAGGTTGGACCAGGCGTGATGCCGGATCTCGCTGGCCGGATGTGCGGAAGCCGTGATGCCCCTCTCATTACCTCCTAATTCCGCCCTTCTGTTTCCACTTGCTCTGCTTCCTGCTAAATTCCCTTCCCAGGCTAAAAGTTTCCATCTCTGGGCTTGGCCCCAAAGTGAAATTCTTTGGAAACTTTCAGTGGAGTTCATTTAGCTGTTTTTGAGTGGGAGAAGGTGGGTGAGGGACACAATCTGGGTTCTGCTTATTTCTGGTGCGTCAAATGCAAGCACGGTTGAGACCCCTTGGCTGCTTGGGGTCTCAGCTGGAGTGATGGAGGAAAGTGACGCAATGGAAACAGCTTGGGGTTAGGGGGGCAACAGCTGTTGGATTCTAGGCCTGGCCAGGATGAGTCCTGCCCTGCTGCTTGCTGGTCAAGGTGCTTTATTTCTCCAAATCTATGTGCTGATTTCTAAAGCTGGATTTTTTTGAACAAACTGTCTCTAAGATTCTTTCCGCACAGCCCTTATGCTGGCTGATCGATGTTTTAATCTCATAATACGATTTTTTTGAAATGAGTTCTGCCTCCTTCCGTGTGGGCAGCCTTCAGGAGGTTTTAGCTTCTGCAAATGCCTGTGCAGCCCCGTCAGCCTCCAAATCATAATCAACCATGTGGCTGGACCACAGACGTCTCAGGCTTGGCCTGATGGAAATCAGGCAGCTGGCCCGGAAGGAATGAGCCTTGCTCTGCCCACCCTTCCTCTCCCATTTGTTTGGTTTTCCTTGTGTTTTGTGTCAGGGATACTCTGGTTGGGAGAAGGGTACAAAGCTTAGAGCCTGGATCCACACATGTTGTTTGATTTGGGAAATTAAAAACAAAACATTTGGTTGATTTTAGTACAATAAAGAAATATTTTAGTAAGACAGGTTGTTGGTCTGGAATTAGCTGAATATTTTTTTTACCCTAACATAAAAAGTTAAAAGAAAATCAACCATTATTAAAAAAAAAAAAAGGGTTTGGAAAATGGTCTCTGTGAATTAAATTCCTGCTCAGAGGGTCTTCTGTAGGTGAGAGCTCAAAGGTGCAAGTCAGATGAGTGGGGAGTTGCAGGAAAGGAAGAGGCCAATGTGGAATTTTCAGATCACCAGAAAGTTCTATGGCTTTGACATAATTTCTGAGACATATTTGTAAAGTGTCTAAAATGTGCAGGGAGAGAGAAAGGGGATGAGACCTTAAAAGTATGTAGGGCCCAGCCGGTGGGGCTCAGTGGTTGAGCATCGACCTATGAACCAGGAAGTCATGGTTTGATTCCCAGTCAGGGCACATGCTCGGGTTGTAGGCTTGGCTCCCTATTAGGGATTGTGCAGGAGGCAGCTGATCAATGATTCTCTCATCACTGATGTTTCAATCTCTCTCTCCTTCTCCCTTCCTCTATGAAGTAATATATCCTATATAATAAAAAGGTAATATGCAAATTGACCCTCATGCCCTCATAAGATAGCTGCCTACAACCAGGCTGGCAGGGGGGTTAGTGAGGGACGACCAAATGACTGAACAGCAGGCTGCATGGGGCGACCAGGTCGGCAGGGGGGGCAGTTGGGGGCGACTAGGCCAGCAGGGGGGGAAGTTGGGGGTGATCAGGCTGGCATGCAGAGGCAGTGAGGGGCAATCAGGCCAGAAGGGGGGGGGCAGTTAGGGGCGACCAGGCAGGCAGGCAGGAGAGCAATTAGGAGCCAGTGGTCCAGGATTGTGAGAGGGATCCCGGATTGCAGAGGGTGCAGGCTGGGTTGAGGGGACCCCCTCACCCCCGTGCACGAATTTCGTGCACTGGGCCTCAAGTATATATATAAAAGTATGTAGGTCCCCTGGTGTCTCAGAAGTTCTTAGTAGTCCTGCCTGGAGGCAGAGGGATGAATGAAGTGACCTCTGAAGGGCACACAGACACAGACGGAGATGAACCAACCTGTGTGGCCGAATATACAGGATTACAATGCCTAACTTGCGGGAGTGGAGGCCTTCACAAGTTGTCTTTCCCTGGGCTGTGGTCATGGTTCCTTAGCATTTCCTTCTCTTCTGTTTTCTCTCCAGTCCTGGGCTAGACATCTGTTCAGATTATTCCAGAGATCCTCACTCAGCGCTTTTTATGCCTTTGGATGCTGAGCTGATGGGCACAGTGAGGCTGTGTCATTGCTGTTCTCACACCCCTTTCCCCTAAGCTCACCATCTTACTCTACCCTTCAGATTCTTGTCTACCTTTCACAAGAGTCTGCATGGCAGTTTTAAAGATATGAAGGAGAGATCAGGGAGGGGGCATATTTTGGGATGGGAGGTGCCTCTCATTTACACAGTGGGCACCTGCCTCTTATCTGGCCCTGAAATAATCAGCGTTCATTGTCACCATGAACTGAGCGGCTAGTATGTATGCGTTTCTGTGCTGCCCTCTGAGAGCATCACCCACATTTGAAAGCTTGGGAAACCGAGGTTCTTACTTGAAGTCACGACTTCGGTGAGATACAAATCAGCGATTGGAACCTAGATTTGTCTGATTCTAAGCCTGTGATCCTAACTGCATGCTCAGCCATCTTCTGGGGCCAGTGGACACACACAGTTACCAGTACTCTCCAGTGGCCCCTCATCCTGGCTGTGCTCCTGACTGCTGCCCCATGCTTCATATGCCTCATTCAGTCCACTGCTCTGCTCCCGGCTTAGGTGGAGTTGGCCTGCGCTGAGGTCTCACATCTGAGCAGTGTTGCCCCAGGGAGCACTTCTGCCCACCCTCCTGCCCCCAGGCCTCTTACAGGAACTATGCAGGCTGGAAGCACTTTGCCCTAGTGGCCCCCTTCCTCCATAGAGAAATATTAACCTTTTGCACTCGGATGTCGAGTGTGACTTGACACGGTTAGCATCGGTAGCAGGAATCGAGGAAAAAGCAAGCGAGTGCAAAGGGTTAAACTTTTTATTTTATGGCTACACTGGTATAAAGACAAATATATTTCAGGCTGAATTCATTTCTATTATATTGATTTGATTTGTATGGTTCTTTTTTTTTTGGTACAATTTTATTTATTTATTTTTAAAATTATTTTATTTTATTGTTTAAAGTATTACACATAGTAGTACATATATCTCCCTTTTTTTCCCATTGACCTTCCCCCAGCCTCTCCTACCCCCTGTTGCATGCCCTCATCCTACCCTCCCAGTGTCTTGTGTCCATTGGTTGTGCTTATATGCATGCATACAAGTCCTTCGGTTGATCTCTTTCCCCTCCTCCTCAACACTCCCCAGCCTTCCCGCTATAATTTGACAGTCTGTTGGATGCTTTACTGCCTCTGTATATATATTTTTGTTCATCAGGTTATAATGTTCTTTATTTTCCATAAATGAGTGAGATCATGTGGTATTTTTCTTTCATTGCCTGGCTTATTTCACTTAGCATAACGCTCTCCAGTTCCATCCATGCTGCTGCAAATGGTAAGAATTCCTTCTTTTTTATAGCAGCATAGTAGTCCATTGTGTAGATGTACCATAGTTTTCTAATCCACTCATCTGCTGATGGGCATTTAGGCTGTTTCCAAATCTTAGCTATGGTGAATTGTGCTGCTACAAACATAGGGGTGCATATATCCTTTCTGATTGGTGTTTCTAGTTTCTTGGGATATATTCCTAGAAGTGGGATTACTGGGTCAAATGGGAGTTCCATTTTTAGTTTTTTGAGGAAACTCCATACTGTTCTCCACAGTGGCTGCACCAGTCTGCATTCCCACCAGTAGTGCACGAGGGTTCCTTTTTCTCCGCATCCTCGCCAGCACTTGTCGTTTGTTGATTTGTTGATGATTGCCATTCTGACAGGGTGAGATGGTACCGAATTATCGATTTGATTTGCATCTCTTGGATAATTAGTGACTTTGAGCATGTTTTCATATGTCTCTTCGCCTTCCTTCTGTTTTCTTTCGAAAAGTATCTATTTAGGTCCATTGCCCATTTTTTTTTTATTGGATCATTTATCTTCCTTTTATTGAGTTGTATGAGTTCCATGTAAATGTTGGAGATTAAACCTTTATCAGTGATAACATTTGCAAATATGTTCTCCCATACAGTGGGCTTTCTTGTTGTTTTGATGATGGTTTCTTTTGCTGTGCAAAAGCTTATTATTTTGATGTAGTCCCATTTATTTATTTTCTCTTTAGTTTCCATTGCCCTAGAAGGGGTATCAGTGAAGAAATTGCTTCAGCATATGTCTGAGATTTTGCTGCCTGTGGATTCCTCTAGTATTTTTATGGTTTCCTGTCTTACGTTTAAGTCCTTTATCCATTTTGAGTTTATTTTTGTGTATGGTGTAAGTTGGTGGTCTAGTTTCATTTTTTTTGCATGTATTTGTCCAATTTTCCCAGCATCATTTATTGAAGAGACTGTCTTGACTCCATTGTAGGTTCATGCCTCCTTTGTCAAATATTAATTGAGCATAGTGGTTTGGGTCGATATCTGGGTTCTCTATTCTATTCCATTGGTCTATATGTCTGTTCTTGTACCAGAACAGGGGCTTTGTAATACAGCTTGAAATCTGGTATTGAGATCCCATCTACTTTGTTCTTCTTTCTGTATCGTATGGTTCTTAATGAAACTAAAATAGACACATTTTTGAGGGCCTCCTGAATAGCGTGGGCCCCAGGCACAGAGCCCAGTGAAAGAGGCCTGGTGCTGTAAGCCACGGTGGCCCCGACAGCCTTGTCTTCGGGTCCAGGGCTCTGAGCACTCCCCTGGGCCCCGCTGCCCCTGCTGTCACCAGACGTAGAGCCAAACCCCACTCCTTCAACCCCTGGATCCAAGGTTCTGGAAAACCAGGGCCGCCTCTGCCCTCTTCCCTCACCCTCTCCCCTGTCTCTCTAAAGTCTTGAAGAGAACCATTTGCCAAAGACAGTGACCTCTCTAGGCCCTTCTGAAGCCCATTTAGTCCTTCTCCCCTCTCCCAGCATAAGTTCCTTGATTTCCTCTCTTTCTCTCCCGCTTTGGGAATGACCAACCTCCCTGCAGTGACCTTGGGCAATTCACCGCACTCCCCAGGAGTCTTCTTTTCTCCTGTCAGAGGACAGTGGAAACTCAAATTCAGGACAGCCTCTCTGGGGGCTGCTTTGGGATTTGGGCCACCCCTCAAGCCTGGGTGTGTGCCTACTAGTGGAGTGGTTCCATCCAGTCCCGGGAGAAACCCTGGGCAGAAGCCTGCACAGGTACCCAGAATGCGTTCAGAGGGAAGTACTGTGGTTGGCTTATTGCCTTTGCGCCCCAAAACCTTACCCTGTAGAGAACACTGAGGCCCGAGGAAGACCAGATTAGGACTTTTAAGAACGACCCAGGGCGGAAGCCCCTCTTGCCTGGCTCTGAGGGCGGTGCTGTCCTCAGCTTCCACTGGGATACTCACCGTCTGGATTATTTTTAGATTTGCTGACTGAGCTTCTAAGGGGTTTGTTCCTGTCTTAAAAGAAGTGAGCTGCTATTAGGGCGTGAGGCAGTGGTGGCCCTTTCTGACACCTGACTGACTCCCTCATGTTGGAAACACGCAGAACTGTTTATTAAAACCATTTATGAGTAAACTGAAGTCCTAAAAAGCAAGTCAATAAAGAAAAAAATTCCTCAGTATGACGAGGTAGCTTTTCCCTGATACTGATGGGCAGTTGGAAAATGTTGATAATTTCATAATTAGAGCTCTAGTAGGCCATTTCGTGGGACATACTCACTGAACTCTGACCCTACAGGTTACGAACAACTCCCAAGTTTCACACCAACTCTTCTTACTCTCTAAATCGAGAAAAACATCTGAGTGCTGAGGGGTGAAGGGGCTTTTTAATCCATAACTGAATTATTTGAACCAGGGACATCCTTTGGCTTGTCTTTCTAACACTCCCATTGCCAGTCTGAAATTTAAACCTCCCGCAGCTTCCCTCCATATGAATGCAAAGTGGAGAGAATATCAAATGTTGGGTTCGGCTCTTTTCCTGCAAAGGAATTACTTTCCCATCTCCTAAACCAATTAAGTCAGCCATAATTACTGAGTACCAACCATGTGCCAGGCACCTGGCTAGCGCTTGCAATGCAATGGTGAATCAGACAAGTGTGGTCTTGACCCTTGTGATTTTACAAAACCTATTTTTTTTAAAGAGTAAGAAAACCCTCAGTCTCCTGACAAATCACTCCATTGCTTTCAACATAAATACAATGAAGCTTCTTTTTTTTGTAGCCAAATTTCCCCTTAGCTTGGGAAAACTTGGTGTGAAAGTTTCTCAGAGACATCTGTCTGAAAGGAGGATGTCCCTGGGACCAAAGCCTTTAAGCAGCTGAGAGACTGGGAGTGTCTAAAAATCTGTAGATTGGGTTTGGCCACCAACTCCCTGTGTCAAGTGGAAAAAAGTCATTTACTTTCTCTGAGACCCAGTTCTCCACCATGTACTGTAGGTGATTCTCAGTCTACCTTTTGACACTGACATTCTACGGCAAGCACTTTGAAAATAGACAATAAACAGTGTTTTATGCATGGGTCCTAAATGACTTCACCTGATGCTCACATTGAACTGTCTTGCACCAGGGGTAGTCTGGCCTCTCTCGGTCAGTCGTCTTTGTCTGATCTTTGTCTGCTATCCTCCTTTCACTGCTTTGAAAACTGCAAGTGAGATGGATCCCAGCTGCTAATGGCCCCTGGGACTTTCCAGATCCTCTGGCTGAAGAATCTAACCCAAGGCTTTCATGATGATGATCACTTATTCTTACATCTGTTTTAGCACTTATGCCTCAGTGATCAATATCTCCCACCAGATTGATCCATCTATGGCATAAATATATATATATTTTTAAATATGTTTTATTGATTTTTTACAGAGAGGAAGGGAGAGGGACAGAGAGCTAGAAACATCGATGAGAAACATTGACCAGCTGCCTTCTGCACACCCCCTACCGGGGATGTGCCCACAACCAATGTACATGCCCTTGACCGGAATCGAACCTGGGACCTTTCAGTCTGCAGGCCGACGCTCTATCCACTGAGCCAAACCAGTTTTGGCTATGGCATAAATATTTATTGAGAGCATTATTTTAGCCAAACTAGGGAATCTAACAAGCTCCTAAGTGAATGGAAGTGACACTCCAAAGAGGAAGGAGAAGGGGGAGACACACCCACACACACCCACACACACACACACACACACACACACACACACACACACACACACACAGCGTGATGTCTGAGTGATAAGTATGTGAGGAATAGGAAAGCAGACTGAGAGGTTAGAGTGTGAATCAGAAGTGGTATTTGTCTCAGGTTATCAGGGAGGCCTTTTGAAGGAGGTGACTTCCAGCAGAGATCTGAAAGAAGCGACGACAGGGGCCAAGGTGATGTCTGGAGGATGAGTGGTTCATGGAGAGGGAACAGCAAGAGCAAAGGCCCTGGGGTGGGGCATGCTGGCTGGGCTTTAGGTACAGCATAATGGCCAGTGCGACTGAGACGGGAGAGTGAAGGGAAGAATGGTAGGTAGAAGGCTCGAGGCCTAGAGGTCAGATCTTGTAGGGGCTTTTGTTTGAAGTGTGATGCGAAGCCTTTGGGGGGCTTGAAGAAGGGGACAAAGCAAATATGATCTGCTTTGGGTTTTAAAAGGACCACCTGGCTGCTGTGTATAGATTGAAGCAAATCACACAGAAAAGCACAGTGATGAGTATGGGAGACCAGTGGGGAGATGATGATGGCTCAGTGAGGGTGGTGGAGGGTAGAAGTGCTTGCATTCAGGATGCATCAGTGTGGGCACAGACCATGTACCATCATCCACCTGTAATGGCATCTGGCACAGAGTTGGTGCTCAGAAAAGGGAAAGCATGACAGAGAACACCTGCACAGCTCCAGAGAGCTCACCTCTTCGCCTCTCTCTGCACTTCCCATGCCTCTTTTATTTGTCCCTGATGTGTATGGAATAGACAGTGTCTGTTCATCCTCTTGTTCAATCTGGCAACTCCTATCCCCAAACCTGTTGCTATGTCTCTGTAGAACCCTTTCCTTCTTGGGTCAGGGCTTCCTTCTTTTGGGATTTGTCCCCTCACCCCATCGCCTTAATGTCTGCATCACCTCAGATTGCCTGGCCTTTCCTCTCTCTTAGGCCTCACTGCTTGCTCATGGAGATCCTCACCTTCCTCACCCATAGTTGCAACTACTGCTAGCGGTTCCCTCTCTGGATGATTTCTAAGCTCCACCATGACCTCCATTGCTCCTGCCATGGTGACCTGACCCACAGAGGCCCTCTTCCCCCATTCTGGGGAGAACAGAAGAGAGGAGGGGTCCAGCAGACCGAGTTTTCTCTCTTCTTCCCTCTGACGGGATGCTCTCAGGCACAGTGATTATGCCCACGTCAGACCATTCTATGTCAATAATAAGCTTTCACGAAGCTGTGGACAACTTGGAAATGCACTTCCTTTTCTTCCCTGCCTTACTTTTCCTCTCCTGCACTCTCATTGCCTTGAGATTGTGCCTCCCAATAAGACTGATCACTTAAGGGGTGCCTCGGAGCTCATTTTCTTAGGTGCCCCCCAAACACGTGGTTCTAGTGAACTCTGTCAACTGGTTCCCGACCCTTGGTCATAGAGGTGAGCATGTCCCCAGCTAGGCCAATAACAGTCCTTACCTGGTGTCTTTTTAATTGGGACTGAAGGAATAGCAGTCGTTGCCTCTGGCATTGAATTTGATGATGTGAGTCTGAGAGCCATTGGGGGCCATTCCCCAGGCACATGGAGGAAAACTACGTGGGGGAGGGAAGCTGGCCTTCAGAGAGAAGCAGAGATGAGCAATGAGAGAATTCTGGATCCACTTGTTCCTGAGGCCCAGCTGCGTCCCAGCCCGTAGTTCAGTTTCCTTCTGTGAGGCAATGCATTCCTCCTCTTTCCAGGCTGGTTTGAATTGGATTTCTGTCATTTGCTGTATCAGTCAGGGTCCAGACAGAAAACAGAAACCTCTCTGAGTATTTCATATGGAGAGAGTTGAACACAGGGAATTGGTTACACAGAGACAGGAGAGGAAGTTCCTAACACCTGGGGCTGGAGGAATAAAAGGGAGGGGCATTACTGGCAATCAGCTCAGGGCCACCTGGCAGAAGTTGAAACCATGGGCAGCCCTTGTTGGCAGCTAGAGCCATGGTATAGAAGCTGCCCAAAGTCCTTAAAGCAGCGAGAGAGGGCAAAGATAGCATGATCTCCCCCTTCCTCCTACCTCAGTCTTCTCTCCTGACTCCCAGGCCAGGGGCAGAGGAGGCTGGGAACTGTAATTTTCTACAACGTAGCACAGGGCAGAGAGGAAACAGGGGTTGTGGTGGTGGTGGTGGTGGCAGGGGGTGGAGGGGTGGAGAAACAGGCAAATGACCAATACACTAGGTCAATGAGTTTATTCCGCTGTGTCTACTTTTGACTGTGAAGCCCAGAGGGCCAAGAATTCTGTAGAGCACTGTGCCATACCCCAAATTTCCTCACAAAGGACTGGTAATGAAAGCAATTACATTGGCTGTTCCTGAGAACTCCTCCTCCCTGGGAGGAATGAATTGATTCTCTTCATACGTGTCTCATTGCCTTTATGCTCACATGGGGAAACCACTGGCAGCTGAGTTTATTATGTAGAGACTCAGCTGAGCCACAGAGAGAACCAGGTATAACCTCAGCATTTTCACAGCCAGTAATTTCCTTCCAGCGCAGCTACGGCAGGAGCCTCCTGAGTTCCAGCTCAAGGCCAGCCAGAGCTGCCTGAGCTATGCTGGGCACATCGGGGAGTTCTTAGGGTTCAATCTAAGTCCCTTTCCTGGAACATCAGATCACCCTTGGGAGACCTGGGATGTGATTGCCCTCTGTCATCTAGAAGATAATTCAGAATCTTGAAAAAAGGAAAAAATATTTTCTAATATGAACTGAGTGTGGGCTTAGTGAATTCTGATGATGTGGCAAGGGAGGGGCAGGGACAGGGGTCATGTGAGGGATTTTCAGACTCCAGAGTGACCGGAATGACTAACTGGAGGTTGTCCAGGCAGTGGGGTTTGAGGTCCGGTTGTGCTCAGCAAAGAGGTTCCTGGGAACCTAATGGGGACAATTTGGGGTTTTGCAGATCATCTGAACCAAGATTGTTTCACATATGTTGGAGGGCATGCAGCTCGCTATACGTCTATATTTTAAAGTAAATAAAGGCTCTCTGAGCAAACCACACGATATTGGATGCACTCAGTTTCCAGTTCTGAAGCCTCTGCTTTCTGGCTTCACAGAAGCCTGTGGTGACCACTCCGGGCTGGGAGTCCGAGTTGCTGAGTCAGCTTCTGGCTCCTGCCAATGAGTCACTGTAGCTCCAGTGGACAGGCAGCCTGCCCTGCCTGGGCCTCAGTTTTGCCTTTCTGTGAAACAGGCGGAGGAGCTGGGTCATTGAGTGTTGTGAGAAGAGATTTTAGCTCAGTGTTATGGGTTGAATTGTGTGCACCCTAATTTAATATGTTGAAGTCCTAACCCCCAATATCTCAGAATGTGACCTTATTTGGAAACTTGGCCTTTACAGAGGTAATGCAGTTAAAGTGAGGTCATTAGAGTGGGCCCTTATGCAATATGACTGGTATCCTTATAAAAAGAGGAAATTTGACACAGAGACACACGTAGAGAGAAGATGATGTGGCCCTCAGAAGGAATCAACCCTACCAACACCTTGAGGTTAGACTTCTAGCTCCAGCCCAAGCAAACTAATATACTTGGTCTCCTGTCTCTTCTCACTGTGAAGATGTCAGGAGAATCTCTGTTCTTCCCCTCCCCCCCCCCCCCCCGCTACCCGCCCCTGCCACCTCCATATTTTCCCCTCATGAAAAGCTCAGTTCCAAGTTCTGTATTATTTTTATAAAAAAAATATATTGTCGCTAGTATGTCATCAACTCAACAAGTTTCTATGCCCCTGGAGTACATAAGGAAAAGAGCTCTTTGTTGGTGGCCAGGATCAGTTAACAATATGGAAGCAAGGGCAATAAATGGGATGGAGTCAAGTCATTGGGAGGGGCCACTGTCAGGGAGGGAAGTCAGACGATGGGGACCAATGGGAGAGGGAGGCCATCACCACTTCCTCCCCCAGAGATCTGGATGAGAAGGAGGTCACAGACTCTAAGGTCTGAGTAAGATAGAGCTGACTGATGAAATGACTCCCAGGATCCTTGAAGATTAGTTCCCAAATCTGGATACTTCAAATCACCTGGAGAGCTTTGCAAATTTTTATCCCCTTTCATGTTAATGAAAGTGCAAAACACTATAGGGGACACCTTTTTACTTACAGGCATTGCTTAGATTAAATGGCACAGGTAGGATTAGAAGCACCTGTACTTCTTTCATTTTCATCTTGGGAAATTTAAAAATCTTAGATATTTCCCAGCCCTACCACAGACTACTAAACCAGCCTCCCCAGAGGTGGAACCTGAGACTGTATTTCACAAGTTCTCCAGATGGTGCAGAGCAGGGAGGAAGAGGGAGCACCTATGGATGGAGCCCACTAACCCACTGAGATTATGTTCTGAGAGCCTCCAGCCTCTCCATCCAGGACCCAGCTCTACACCATATTGGCAGGCACGCTGGAGCTGGTCTGTAGAGACGAGGTGGGAATGGGGACTGAGGAGCACTCAGCAATCAGGGGCTCTGGTGAGAATTTGTGGAGAATACAGAAGCCAGAGGGGGAGAGAGATAAGAGGCAGTGGGAAGAAAATGGAGGATACCCTTTTATTAGGCGAAATGAGAATCAGCTTTATCTTACAGATTTCTAAGAAGAGGTTCTCTTCTTGTTAGACAGTAACGAATGTCTAACCTTCTTTCCCATCCATTCTATTTTCAGCCCCTTTTTCCTTCCCTGGTTATATATTCATGGACAAGTCACCTTGAACCCTAATTTTCACCCCTCGAAAGATAGCTAATGCTACCTTTCTTATTCCCTGTGACAGTGTGGTTATGAGAATCCAATTAACTGACATTCATGCAAGTGGTTTGAAACCCTGAAAGGTCCCACCCGTCCTTCACTGTCCAAATTGAGTATCACCTCTTCTGTCACACCACCCTGGACCCCACCCATCCCTGTTGGGCCAGATATAATCACATTGTATTTCTTCCTTCTCTCAAGGATCACATCACAGACTCCTTTAAATTGTAATTATTTGCTTTCACATCTGTTTTGCTTGCCAGACTGTGAGCCCGTCAGGACAGGATAAATGTTTCATTCAGGATTGCATCTCCAATGCCTGTCACATGCTAGGCGATTGACGGATGTGTTTTGCATTAATAAATGAAGACTGTAGGCATAGCAGAACACTGAACAGTTTCCAGTGGCCAGAGCAGTAGAGCCATACCTTGGGTGGGTCCAGGTGTGGGTGGAGATGGGACAAATGCAGACTTCTGCATTGAAGCTGAACGTATAGGAGGCCCTGCTTCTAGTTGGACTTCACCCAGCACCATGGCTTCTCGTGCTTCAGCCAGCTCCCTGCCAGTACCTCCTGCATTCCAGTCCACTGTGACTCCAGGGCAGTGG
Organism: Cnephaeus nilssonii; assembly: GCF_951640355.1. Taxonomy (NCBI): domain Eukaryota; kingdom Metazoa; phylum Chordata; class Mammalia; order Chiroptera; family Vespertilionidae; genus Cnephaeus; species Cnephaeus nilssonii. The sequence continues at coordinate 21,032,488 of NC_137081.1, read as the reverse complement.
GCTTGACTGTGTGTCCATTTTGAAAGGCAAACATGTAATTTCAGGTCATGCACGGTGCCATTTGGAAGGAAGCTCAGGTTTCCCTAAGTGGAAACAGCATGCTCTGAAAGTAATTATGGGCTGGGAGGCATGTTCTGGAGTGAGACACAGCGTTTATAAGCAAAGGTTACCCTTCATGCCTGATGACAGGACAACCTGAGGAAAGGACAATCAGTTCCATTTAACTCCGATAGTATCCCAGGAGAGCCTCCATTATGCCTGACACAGGGATATTGGTCAGGATTCTGGCCCTGGGTTTTAAGTGGACTCTCCAAGATCACTTTTTTCCATGTTAGGATCTTGGAAATGGATTATGACATACCTATCCTTAGGAGTGGTGGGAGCTTGGGCAGTCATGTCCCCCTTGTTTTTTGTATCATGAGGAGGTTGAGCTAGATGGCCTCTTACCATTTGTGTACTGATAAAAGTTTAACACTAGCTCTTTGAAAAAAAAAAGTCTTGATCTGTAGCATCTGCCCATTTCTATGGTGTAAAACTCCCATATTGGCAGATTTCAAGTTATGATGTTACATTGTTGGATACATACTTGGGAAGAAATGCCATACCGACTGTTGAGAGCTGGTATGAGCTGTAAGAGCCAGCTCAGCACACCACTGCTCTAACTCTGGCACCCAGAAAGTTCTATTATCCAGATGAATGTTATCCAACATTTATCTGCTATTGTAATCGGAACCAAGGCTCAGCTGCCTGCTGCCACAAAAACCAAACTCATGAGACAGATGCTGGTGAAAAAGGAAAGTGGTTTATTCAAGTGCTGGTCACCTGAGGAGATGGGTGACTCTTGTTGCAAAGCCCATCTCAACATCTCAGTATAGACAGAGGTTTTTATAAGGAGGGAGAAGGAAATCAGAACAAAGAAATCAAGGGGAGAGCCTTGAAAAGTTCTCTACATGCAGGCCAGCACAGTCCAAACTGGTCAAGTGATGGTCTGGTGTGAGTCATCCTGGTTCTACTGTTGAAGGTCAGCAAATCTGGAACTGGGATGACTGAAGGTTGGAGTCTGTATCTACTGAAGTTAGTTTCTAGGATTCTTATAAAAACATGCTATTTATCTACAAGCTACATATTAGTCAGAGTCAGCATTTACAGAAACAATGTCAAAAGAATGGTGGGGTGAGTTACAATTCCCACCATTACACTATACACCTGTACAAGTGCACTCAGGGCTGGCTACATAATTTGCAGGCTCCAATGAAAAATGAAAATGCAGGCCTCTTGTTCATCCAGCAGGAAAAAAAAGTGCTATTAAAGCTACTAAAACATAAAGCTTTTTCTTTTTCTTTATTTTTTTTTAAGGTTGTTTTTTTTTCCCCACCCTCAACCGAGGATATTTTTCCATTGATCTTTAGAGAGAGTGGAAGAGAAAGGGAAAGACAGAGAGAAATATCGATGTGAGAGAAATACACCATGGATTGCCTCCTGCATGTGCCCTGACCAAGGCCCAGGCAGGGGAGGAACCTGCGTCCAAGGTACATGCCCTTGACCAGAATTGAACCTGGGACCCTTTAGTCCACAGATCAATGCTCTATCCACTGAGCCAAACCGGTTAGGGCTTCAAGGTGTTTTTAATTTACTATTTAATGTAGCTTAAAGCAATTGAAAATTAAAAAAATTAAATTGTTAGAGTGAATTTTACTGTTATATTGTACAATGCCAGTTTTGGATAAAAGTGCATTTAATGAGTGCAACCCCTGAAATGACACAATTGTATTTCATAGCTAACCCTAACCCTAACCCTAACCCTGACTCTATTAGTGGGAACTCTCACAAAATTAATTCTGTTTTTTATTTTACTTCTTGATGTGTGTACATTATACCAGCTGTCTCTACCTTCACCTTACTGATGAGGAGAAAAGATGAAAAGGAAAGAGATCTGTGAATCGCTCTACCTTCCCCTGGCCTTGCCTTGGTTGTTCATGTTTTCTAGAAGCCATTTCTTTCTCTTCATGTTCAAGGCAAGTTCTGGTTCTAGCTTGTTGAGGCTGTCAGCTCCCAAATTACTTAGTTATAGACATAATGCACTTATCTTATATTTGCTTTGAGTCTTTCTCAATTGCCATGTGTCAGGGATCCACTGGAATTCTGTGCTCATAGGGATGGCAAATGCTGTATTCAAATGGGGAGGCAGAGAATAGTGGACAAGTGTAATGTCCATATGTGCTGTGCTCACATGCATACTCAGTGTCCCATTGGGCTTCACTTACAAAATACAAACATACAATTATTAAGAATTTCAAGACTTTTTCACAGTAGAACTTCAAGCTCAACATGGGGCCCTTCCGAGCTCAGAGACCCCATGTGCTTGCATAAGTTACATGCACAGGAGTGGGCCTTGTGTGTACCACTGCTTATGTCTTGGATCACAAATTTATGGTGCTATTATTCTGAGGTGGTGTGGAGTGGGACTGAGAGCAGCCCTTGGAAATCCCTTCCAACCACCTCATGTTTTTTCTGCAGTGGGTCAACCCACCTCAATTTGAGAAGCACAGCTGCAGACAATAAACTTTGAAAGGAGGGAGAGACTGTAGGCCTAGCAGAGAGCTAGGTTGTAATACGTATTTGTTAAGTAAGTGAATGCATGAATGCATTAAAGAAAGAAGATTCGAGAAGCCTGGAGTCATTCCAGAGAGATTTTAGGGAGAGATGAAGAGTGAACTTCCAATCCAGTCCTATATGTTAGGCACCGTCTTGCACTCTATTATGCTCTGCTTGGGGCTCTTGCCCCTTCCTGGAATCTTAGGTACATTCTTGCATTCTATTATGCCCTGGTGGGGGCTCTTGCCCCTCCTGGAGATTTTCCTGTTATTCTCCTTGTAGGTTTCATGATTAACAGCCTTTGGCTTCCAGTAAACTGCCTCATCCAGTTTCCAGTGACCACCTCCACCTGGCCTCCACCTGCACCTGGTCCCACTGTTTACTCTGACTGACCTTTATAAGAGACATAAATATCCTTCTCTCCCTACTCTGCCCTACTCATGCCGTTTTGGCCTCAGCCCTTCTGCTAGCAGATGTAATAATAAATTTATAACTCTTTACCCCTTTTGGCTTCATGCGTTCTTCCTTTGGCAACTTTAACACTATATACCCCATCTCTTCCTACCTTTTAAATGAATTCCCAGCATTTGTCTCAGGGCTGGGAGCAGAGGGGTGCAGTTGAATTACTGAGGCACCAGAGAAGTCCCACATCCCCCACCCGGGCCCAAGGACTTATGGTAAGTTGAGAGCAGAGGTGGGTGAGATCTCAGAGCTCTCTCTTAGTCAAGTGGTTTCCAAGTCACTCTCAGGTCCTGAGTGAGACCCTTTCAGCATGCAAATCCAGCCAGGCTCTATTTGGGAACTCTATTTGGGAGGGGAGGTATGGAGGAGGGCAGCATGGGAGGCCACAGCGAGTGAGGATGGAGCAGGGTTTGAGGAGGGGGGCCCACATTTCAGCTCTGTCTCCTCTTCAAGGTCTTCAGAGAAGTGCTCCCAGCTGCCTCCATCACCTGTTCCCGTGCCTCATCAGGGAAAGTCAGGAGCTAAATCCCCAAGGATTTGGCTGTCTTGGGCACAGAAATGCCACCTGAGTCAAATGCCTGCTGCCTGCCCTCCAGCTGGAAGGCTCCACTCTCTTCTTGGAACTCCCAAAGACTTTGAGCTGTGCCTCCGCCTCTAAGCCAATCTTGTGACTTGGGCAGTGTTTGTGCTGGTAAGTAGGGCCTGAATGATTTATCTCCCTGAGCCTTTCTACACTCTTACCCCAAGTGATTATTTGGCATTGAGCTGCTGGTCTGGCTTGCTAAGCACGTTGGTAGAATGAAGGCTGGTAGCTCTGTGTCCTTTGTTTGTAATGCAAGATGTGTATTCTGCTGGGCTTGTGGGGCTCTCCCTACGGCAGGGTGGCATTCATCAAAGTCTCACACTGCAGCACCAACGCACACATCCACAGGTGACGTGGTGTGGAGGCCAGACGCAATCCTCAGCAAGTCAGCTGTTTTCTGAGCTGTGCTGAAAGAGGCTTGTTAAAGGGCACATCTTGTCCCCAGTGGCTCTCTAGATGGGAAGGGACCCAGTCTCCACAGAGAGTGGAGGAGCCCTGGCCAGGTGGTTCGATTGGTTGGAGTGTCACCCTGTACACCAAAGGTTGCGGGTTCCATTCCCAGTCAGAATGTGTACCGGAGGTGGCCTATCAATGTTTCTCTCTCATAAATACCCAAGAATGGAATGGCTGGATTGTATTATTGGTATGTTTACTTTTCAAAGAAACTGCTATTAGCAGCTGTAGAAGTTCCAGTTCCTCCATATCCTCACCAACACTTGCGATGGTTAATCGTCTTAATTTTAGCCATTCTAATAGTTGTTCAGTGAGGCAAAATTTAAGAGTTTTTTTGAACAAAAATTTATTTGAATTGGTTAGTACCAAACTGGAAATGGTTATGAGTGCTATTGACAGGAGCTTGGGGAGAGACTTTTATAGAGAAAGGTGGAAGCAAAGTAAGGAAATTATTGTTGGCTGTAACTTAAAGGCTAGTTTGGTTTATGATTTTCCTTAGGTTTCAATTTTGTAAACTTGAGGTATTTACAGGTTTAAGTTTTGGTTTGCTTACATAGGCTGCCATGTAATTGAGCCACCTCATTCTAATGGCCTTCTTGTAATTAATTTAACAAGTGATATGTTATTGTGGTTTTAATTTGTACTTCTCTATTGAATAATGATTTTGAACTTTGTGTGTTTGTCATCCATGTATCTTCTTTGGAGGAAGTATCTGTTCAGATTTTTTGTTTGTTTTTTATTGGGTTGTTCATTTTCTTATTGAGTTTTGAGAGTTCTACATATAAATCTGTATCAAAGTCATTTTATCAACTACTATATGATTTGCAAATATTTTCTCTCCATGCATTGCTTATCTTTTTCTTCTGATTTGGAAGAGCAGGTGTTTTTAATTTTGGTGAAGTTCAGTTTATCAATTTGTTCTTTTACCAGTTGTACTTTTGAAATTGCCTTTAGGAAATCATAAAATATTTTTCAGTATTTTCTGTATATATGTGGTTTTATAGTTTTACATTTAGGTTTATAATTCATTTTGAGTTAAAATTTTATATGGTGCAAGGTGCTATTTCTGGTGTTCTTCATTCCTTTGTGAGATTCATTTTCCATCTGGCTTCATTTCCCTTCTACCTGAATAGATTTCCCTTAACATTTATTGTTGTGTGGATCTGCAGGTAATGATTTTTTCCAGTTTTTTAGTGCTTGAAAACATCTTTATTTCACCTTTTTTAAATAAAGATTTTTCTAAGTTATAGAATTCCAGTTTTTTTTCTTTCAGTACTTTAAAGATATTGTTCTACTGTCTTCTCACTTGGACTGTTTTGGATAAACACCTGCTCATATTTTGACCTATGTTCCTTGGTTTATAATGTGTCTTTTTCTCTGACTGCTTTTAAGATCATCTTTTTATTACTGGTTTTGAGCAACTTAAATATGTAGTGTGATTTTCTCCATATTTCTTTTGTGTGGCATTCATTGAGCTTCCTGGAATTGTGGGTGTATAGTTTTTATTAAATTTGGAACAGTTTTTGCTAGTATTTCTTCAAACATTTTTGCCCTACCTCCAGACCTCAATTCTATGACTCCAATTATACATATATTAGGCTGTTTGAAGTTGACCATAACTCACAGATGCTCTGTTCATTTTTCTAAAATTTTCTTTTCTCTCTTTGTGTCCTTTAGATTACTTCATAGTTCATATTGCTCTGTCTTCAAGTTTATTAATTTTTTCTTCTGCAAGACCTGATTTACCATTTATTCTAATGAGTGTATTTTTCATCTCAGACATTTTATTTTTTATCTTGAGAAGTTTGATTTAGTGTTTTTCAAATATTTTGCATGTTTCCACTGAATTTTTGAACATATAGAAAACAGCTATATAACAATTTTAACTTCTTTGTCTGCTAATTCTAACATCTGTGTCAGTTCCAGATTTTTTTAAATAGATTGATCTTCTCAATATGGGTAGTATTTTCCTGCAATTTTGAACGTGTGGTGACTTTTGATTGGATGCCATCTTAACTAGATGTAGAAGTCACCTCCAATCATTATTTCACTGGAGTGTTTGAATCAATAAGTCAGATATTGAAATCTAGTAGTCAGTGTTAAATCCAGTCTTTGGATGTGTTTTGTTTGTGCATAATGTTTTAAAAATGATCTCAGATGTTTCTTACACTTGAAATGAAGAGATCTTATATAAAAGCATGAATTCCTTTTTTTTAAAGCAGGATATCTTTCAGTGTGGCTGCCATTCCCACTGGGTCAAGCAGCTGGAAAGTGGCTGCCTTATTGAGATGGGTGGGAGATTTTTATAACCGCATTAACTACATCCCCCAACTGCAGGCACTTTAGTTTGAGTATCTGTCATCATCTGAGATCAGTTTTCCAGAAGCAGCGCCTGAGAAAAATATATGTGTATGAGTGATGCATTAATGAAGGGCTTCCAGGAGAAACTTGAGTGGGAGAAGCATGTAGAACAGAGGAGGGGCAGGAGACAAGCAAGTTTAGAACTTTAGGCAAAGACACATGAAGAACTTCAGCTGGATCCTGCCAGGGAACGAGGGAATAAGAATTGTGCCTCAGAGTTTGTACCAACTAGAGATCAGGGACTCAAAAGTTTCCTACTTCCTCACCAGTTTGATAGTGACCCCCATACATGGCAAGGTGGGACAAACAGGAAGGGCAATAGGGCTGGCATCAGCACTGCCAGTTCCGTGGTCTTTCAGTTGTGCCAAGGAGGCTGTGCAGGGGCCATCTGGGAGCTTCCAGTGGTCATGGCTGGATGAAGGACCAGAGAAGGATGCTGTGCCCATGGAATTAAACATGAAAGAGCCTGAAACTCCTGCATCCTGATGATGCTACAGCTTCCTCATCTCTAAGATTTTATTGGTGGGAAGATCAATAGAGATTATTAGTAAAGGCTCATTTTATAGACAAGGAAACCTGGGTGCAATGTGGAGAGGGGACTTACCCAGGGACTGCTATCTCTTCCTGTTGGCAAGTCTTGCTGATGTTACCTCACATATTCCCTTACTTTGAGGAGAGATCATCCAGATTTAATATGATGTAGTCCCCAGGAATGTCCCAATCATTTATTCACTCATTCATCATGTACTCACTCACTCATACACATTGAGACAAGCAACATGTTTACAAGAGCTGTTTGAATGACTGAAATCCATTCTTAGGCAGAAATCAGGCAGTGTGCTGTTGTCCCAAATTCCTTTAAATGCTGCAACTGGAGGATTCAAACCCATGTCCTCCAATCTGTGCCCAGGGTGGAACACTTTTGTGCATTAGCTATGACCTGGGAGCCCTAAGTTCAGACACTTGCAGCTTTTCCTCTGGCTTGCTGGGAGTCTGTGCATACTCTCTCTGTCTCTGGATCTTCATTTTCTTTCATGTGAGCCGAAGCCATTAAGGTAGAAAACAAGGGGTTGGGCACTGGCTGTCACAGGTGCATCAGATGATGTAAGCAGAGGGAAATAAAGAAACAAGGCAGCCTTTTGCTTGGCCACTCCAACCTCACCAAAGCCTTGGAGATAAGAGAAAAATAACAGTCTCCACTTTGGGACCCTGAGCTCTGACGAATGGGCTGGATGGGGACCACAGGGAGAGACTGGAGGTGGAGGACAGGTGGGAGTAAGGGAAATGCAGCTGGGGTGGCTGATGCTCTCATCATTGTCCAGCTTTAAGCCTGCTGCTGTGAGCTAAGAACTGGAGGAGAGGCAAAGAGAGAGGAGAGGAAGGGAGAAGAGAGAAGAGAGGAAGGAAGGAAGAAAGAGAAAGGGAAAGAGAGAAAGAGAAATAGGAGGGAAGGAAAGGGAGAGACATGGGGGAAAGAAATCAGGAGATGAAACAGAGAAAAGGGGCAAGAGAGAGAAAGAGAAAGCATGTGTATGAGGTTGGGGGAAGATGCTACGGAAGGGGTGCCCTGGTTTGGAAATTCTGGGTGTGCTTTAATTCTGGAGTGTGGTGAAATCGTCTCATGGTCTCAAGAAGCTAACAGTAGGCCCGTGCCAGGCCATAATAACAGCCTCTCGGTGGCTCTAACCCTCTCTAGCCTCCCAACTCCCAGGAACACTAAATTCACACAGGCACAAAATGTAGCCCTGCTTCAGATTGCACAGCCTAATAGCTACCATTGTGTTTGCACTGCACCCGCAAGCATCATGGACAATTAAGAAATTCGTCCATTGCAATCATGGGCTGCCATTTATGGGTTGGAACCTGGAGCCTTCTGATGAGACATGAATGAGGAGAGGGAGGAGTATTGTTTCCCAGGAGAGGGACTCCTGCCCTTAAGTGGCAGATCCCAAAAGGAAGCAAACAAATAACGCTGTGAGCTCATGGAAAGGGAGGAGGAGATGGGGCCGACAAGGGGCCTTGTTTGTAAAGGGCACATGCATGTACAGAGGCACAACTTCTCACAGGTGGTGTGTTCTTTCATGTACATACATGCAACCCCACCTTGAACACAGACCTACAGATATGTTGGTGATTTTGATTTTCTCATTTTTGAAACAGAGTTTAGAAGTGTTTTCAGCCTTTTCTGAGGTTTGGGTTTTTTTCTCTCTGCCCCCCTCACTCCTATTTTCCGCACTGTTATTAGAGAAAGAAAGTTGGAGACCGTGTCCATTTTGAGAAGGTCTCCCAGAATAATTGTGCTGTGACACACGGGGAACACAAATGAAAAACAGGAAGCCGAGCTGCAAGAGTTCGTTTGAAACTGGCGAATTTGTAGCAAAGTTTTCAGCCAGAAAATCCACAGATGGTAACCATTGCCCACAACATCACTTCCCTCTGTGTCTGGTTAAGAACAGGGGCAGCGATTGGCCCAATCTGTCGCCTGTGGTGGGAATGGTGACCTTCTGTGTCAGACTCCAAGACCAAGTTCAGTGCATTTGTTGTTCACTCCACGTGGCGAATTCTGGAAGCCAGCAGCTTCTGACCACCCTCCCACTGCTGTAGCCCACGGAGCAAGGGCTCCGCTGGAAACAAACTAAGGACATTTGTTTTGGAGGCTTTTGGTAGTTTTGATTTGGGTTAGAAGTGGCTTCAAGAAGCCTAATTAACTTAAGTATTTTCATTGTACTTTTAGCACCATCCTCACCTCAGTCTTTCATTTTTCTCTTAACTGGCAATAAAATATGCTAGAAAGACAGGAATATTAGAGTGCTGGGACTGTCGGAGGTGAGGTGATGTGATGCTACTGAAGGATGCTGACATCAACTGTAAAAGAGCTTCTTCTGCAGCTCCAGGGGCTGGCTCTGTGTGGGAAAGAAGTGGCAATGGCAATGAATGCATTAGGTGTGCAGACTTTCTCCTTTCTACACTGAACCTTAGGAACAAAGGTTTTCCTCTAAGGAGGGGCTAGTCTGTGTGACTTGCCCAAGAGCCATTCTGGTACTTAGAGACAATGATAATTAGCTATTTCAATATTTCAAGAGCTGTCCCCTGAATTAGGGGTCAGGATTATTCTGTATAGCTCTAGAGGGTGGTTATGGGGTATATCATCTTACTTTTTCTGCAAAACAATACATCCCAAAAATTAGTGACTTAAAAAACAACCACTTATTTAAGCTCAATTATGAGGACATGCAGTTTGGACTGGGCTCAGCAGGGCGGTCCTGCTGATCTGAGCCAGCTGTGCTGATCTCAGCTGGGGCTCACTGTGGCATCTATGGTCAGCCAGCCTGGTTGGCCATGGTCTGGATGGTCTAAGATGGCCCATGCTGGAATGAAACAGGTCTTCTCTATGTGTTTGCTCAACCTCAGCAGGCTACCCTCATTTTGTTCTCATGGGAAGTGACAGGGTTCCATGAAGCCTAGGCTCTTTGAAGACATGGTATCAATTTTGCTGAATTCTATTGGTTAAAGCAAGTCACTAAATCAGTCCAGCTAAAGGACATGCAAAGGACGTGGGAACAAAGAGGAGTGGAGAATGCTGGCCATTTTATAGTCTACCACATTGGGGACAGATTTTGACTGGATATTCAGAAGCTCTTTCTAATGAGTTGGACAGACAGATTTGCCTGCCGTGGTCCTGCTCTGGAGGAAGGAACACCTTTCAGATGATCAGAATGGGACCACCTAGCCTCCGAAAGCTCTTCCCATTCCAAGTGTTTATTTACTAGGAACTTATTTGCAACAACCTGGAGTAGATTTTCATATTTGAGATTCAGAAGAATGGGAATAATTTCCCCAATCCCTGACAGCCTCAATCTTGACCATGTTTCCTAACCCCAACTCTACCCCACCCCCTTAATGCTGATCAGATTCCTCTCTTTTCCTTTCACCAATCACTACACCCTCTAGTCCCATCTATCTGCCTGGCTTTGTTTGATTGGGGGTAGGAAGCAGAAGAGAATGAATAAAGCATCCCCCCTAAACAAGGGTTGCTGGCTCTGAATTTATATTATGGTCTCTAAAGAATGATGTGTGTCGGAGAGGAAAAAAGAAACAGCATATACATATTTTTTAAAGACATGCACACATGCAGAGAGTGGAAAATAAAAGGAGCCAACAATCCAACCCGAAGTCGGTTTTAAAGGAGGAGGATGTAAACTTGAGCTCCAGAGCTGGAGTCAGGACAGGAAGTGGCTTGGCCTGCATGAGGGACATATGCTGCATGGAAAACCACCCTGCGCCTGGGCTCCCCTGTCTTCCTAATTCCCTTCAGCCTCCAGCCCTTCCTGACCCTGGGAACAATGCAGCTCTGTGCTGAAGCGTTTCCAGCCTGAGCTGCCGAGACTGTGCCTTTTGTGATGGCCTGGGAGAGGAAGAATGGAGAAGCTGGTTTGAGTGTCTGCATGTATGAATCATTCACATCACATGGCTAGGCCGGCTACAGCAGCTCTCGGGTCCATACAAGGGCACGCTGGGAGCATGGCCTGAGCCCATGCCTGGAGGCTGGTCAGCCAGCTGCAGAGTGCCCTGCTTTGAACCATATAGGCAGGGAAAGGCTAGAGAATGGGGTGGAGTGGGGGAAGGTCTGCATAGCAAGGGCCATTGATTGTACTCTCATGGTGCCACAATGCAGGCTTGGGTGTCTTCCTCCTAATTCCAGGTCAGTTGTAGAGTCTGTGTCTGATGTTCCCAGGAGTCTCAGAATTTCTGGTTTGTCCCTGTAACCTGCAGGGCTCCTCAGCTCAAGGGGCTTTTCCTAAGGACTGGAATATGCCCAGAGTGTGGAGAAGCAACCCTATTCTAAAGGACACAGTGAGTTGGCAGGAGCCGGGGCTGCTCTGTTTTCTAGACCCGTTAAATCCTGGCTTCAGAGTGAGAGACTAAGGATTGCTTATAGACTCCTCATAGGACAGAGTGGAGAGTGTTGGGCAGCAGAACAGGAGGAAGATTTAGACTGGGCAGAAGAGATTGCTGAGGGTGAGGGCTGTCCCCTGTCTCTGTTTCAACTTGGAGAGGGATTGTTCTGTGTGGAGACAGGGGAATAGATCCCAAGACAATGGGCCCTCTGAATTCAATTTGTCTGACTTAGCCGAGCCTAGGTGTCTTCTCCCTGGTGCCCAGCAGAGGGCAGTATGGTACTGTGGGCAGGACTGCTGCATCATCAACTTTTCCTTGTACTCGACCTCCTTAATCTTTTCAAATCAAATCTGCTTAGACTCAACCTGAGCCCTGTGTGAATGGCAGGCTTTAGCCTGGTGCTCTGGGCCCTTTTGCTGAGAAGCCCCCGGCCTTAGATCTGCTTAGAGAACATGCCTAACTCTCCCCTCTACCTATTTCCTGGTTCCTACACTGAGCCTTAGGAACAAAAGCTAAAAGGTGGCAGTGCTGATGGGCAGAATTTAGTGGCACACATGTAGAGCCTTATGGTTGTCAAGAAATATTCTCATCTATTCCTTACAACAGTTCTGAGAGGTGGGTGGATACTCCATTTTGTGAAAAAGAACTGAGTCCTAAGAGAGGTGAAGTGATGGGGCAGGGTGGTCCAGCTGGTCTAAACAGGAGGACTCTGGTTTTCTAACTCTTGGTCAGTGCTCATCCACCCTCTGTGATACACCTGAAATTCAACGAACACCTCTCATCCCACAATGGACCTCCTCCTTTTTTGTGGTCATGTTTCCTCCCAAGTAAGAAGTGGGAAGATGCCTCTATCTTCTCCTAGATTCTTGTGCTGCTCTCTGCCCAACTTATAAACTTGGGTAAGTAACTTACCTTTTTCTGGGATTTGCTTTCTCCATCAGGAAAATGAGTAGATCAGATGGTCTCTAAGGCGGCATAGAACCTTGACCCTTGGTGCTTCCAGGTTTGGGCTGTATCCCCAGTTACAAGTTAGCCAATAGAACTGAGGAATAGAAGCTTGAAGTGTGGCAGGGTGGAGACACTATGTGAATTTGAATTGCAGGCCTGGCCAAACACTTTACATTTCAACTGGTTGCTTCCATGCAGTGAATGCAACCTTTGCTCCCAAGGCTTAGGAGTGATAAAACCACATGGGACATCCTTCATGCTGATGAATGGTGTAGACAATGATGTTGATGAACATAGATGACAGTCAATAACTGTGTCCAATGGAGTTCCACTGTCAGATGCTGGGGGAGGTAGCACACTTCTCCAGGGGTCTCACTCATTCTGCTTAGTCTCCCCATCAGACACTGATAGCCCCAGCAGTTTGGAGGTGGCTCAAACCCTGTTTCTATGTCTGCCTCAGGAGATCTGCTTTTTGCCAGGAGGTGGACATAGGACAAAGGGGAAAACAAACTATCCAAGGCATACCCAGGGTCACACCTATGAGATATACCTGGGTTGTGTGGTATGGGGAAGAGTGGAAGGATAGAGCAACAGAGCTAGAGTCTGGAAGGCAGAATTTTTTAAAATAATGCCAGCATTCACTATTACTTGGAGACTAAGTCAATCAGGTGATACTATCAATATTCCCATTTTACAGATGAAGAAATTGAGGCCAACAGAGGCTGAATAACTTGTCCAAGGTTACACAACTCATGAGAGGTAGAGTTAGGATTGCAAAGCACACATCCTTAATCACTCACTCTGCTAGGTTGTGAGTATTTCTCTGGGATTGGATTATTTTCCTATTCTCTGGACTAGAAATTAGGACATACCATCTTGAAAATATGAATGTGCTTTTGAGGATCTGAGGAAGAATATCTATCTATCTATCTATCTATCTATCTATCTATCTATCTATCTATCATCTATCAGCCTCTCATCAAGCAAGAAGTATAAAAGGACTTAGGAGTTGGTTATGATTTCTACATCTATATTCTCACTTGTTCTTCCAATAGCCCTGCAGAGTAGGGAGGGCTGATATCCTTGAGGTAAGAGAGCTGAGACCTGGTGAAGGTAAAGTGACTTGTTCAAGGCTCCACAGCTGATTGGTGACTGGTCTGGGATAAGAACTCGGGTCTCCTGACTCCTGGTCATAGTGTCCTCTTGACCACCACTAGTCCCCTGGGAAGAGGGTGCTGGCTTGGCCAATGGGATGATTGTGTCTGTGTGTGTGTGCGCGCGTGCGCGTGCGTGTGCTAGCTTCACAGCTATTGGAGTCTTGGCCTCTGGGTACTTTGAGTTCCTGGTAGTTCTGTGCACATCTGTGACCAGAGACTCAGCTCTGCCTTCTGCCAGAAACAGCCAGGGGCTCATGCACAGGATTTTGGTCCTAATGCAGTTTCGGGTGGGAGGTTTTGTGGGATTTATCCTACACTTAGGTCTGGTGTGGGAAGGCATAGGCTTCCCCACAAAAACCACACTATGACTCAAGTGGGAACGCTGAGCTTTGTGCTTCAAATCAGAGCTGCCTACCAAGCCATTGCTGCAGTGTGGCTGGCCTGGGGCAGCTTGAGACAGGGGAGCCCATGAGTCCATGGGAGGAAGACTCGGGTGAGGGTTTATGGCATTTACATTGTGTTTCTTCCCACATAAACATGGAGCAGCTTGGATTTCTGAGAAATGATTCCACCTGATCTAAGTGGCTTAAGATAAGTCTTTTCTGGAGGCAAGAGCCTAGACCTAATGATTTTTAGAGAGTATTTTCTACTGACATTTTCTTTTCCTCTGCCTACTTTGCTTTTCTGCTTAAAAACTGCCATCATTAAATGCCTATAATGTAAAACTTCAACTATTTCCCTCAACAATAAGGCTACCTTCTTAGCTTATTCCTGCTATTTTCTCCCTCAGGATTTGATCTTCCTCTTGTTCCTATTTTTTAAACCCCATTGAACAACTGTGTGATCTTGGGTAAATCTGTGTGAACCTGCGCAAATCACTGTCTTTCTAAACCTCAATTTATTCCCCTATAAGGTGGGGATAATGATATCTAACTCACTTCATTGTTATGGAGATCTAAGGAAGACTGTAAGTCCTTGGAACACAGAGGATCTCAGAATTTGCTAAAATGAGGCAGTTTGGTGAGTGAAGAAGAGAGAATCTACTGAATGTGGAAAAGACAAGATTTCTGAGCTTGATTTTAGTCATAAAATAATTGAGCTCTTGCAATGTGATGTGTGAATCTGTGGGTTAGCAGATGTGGCTCTGGGGCATTTGTGGTCAGTGCCTGCCTCGGAATGTGAGCTTGTGTGTGTGGTGATGATGGCAGTTGGTGTGGGTATGTGGGATAAAGGCGGTTCTGAGAAGGTTCCCCAGAGTTGGGGATTTGGGATGATTCAAGCATCTTAGGTAGCCGGAAGCTTGAGGACTGATCTGCTTTGTGGGATGGTCTGGAAAAGAACTAGAAGGCTGGAAGATAGAGCCATGTGGCATTTGTCTTTCTGCAAGTAGAGGCGGTGTTTTATGGCCCTTTAACAGAAATTCAAGAAGGTGGAGGAGGCCAGGGGATGGAGTGCTTTGAAGCTCCATCAGTAAAAACTTTAATTTAGGTTGAAAGAGGCTTTGGCTAATAGCAGAGAGTTCAGCAAAGTATGAGAAGGGTGGGATAAAGGGGAGGTGGATAGGATGGTAGAATTCTACAGGTTTTTGCTTATGAGACCTCACCCACTCTGGAGAACATCTTAAGATGGCTTATTTTTTTTTTAACTTTTTCACTGCTTTGATGTCTCAGACAGCAGCCATCAAACTAGCATACCAGACTCATCTCAGCCTCCACAAACACTTAGCACCAGATGATCTGTGTCATGATGTCACACCCCCTCTGAGCCATGCTGCTCAGGAAGATGCATAATCGGAAGTTCTGGAGAAGTCACTCTGGATGTGAGCTCCATGGCGATTGTCAGAGAGAGCCCCATGGGTACAGCAGGCTCGGGTTAGGCTTCTGGCAAAGCTCAGGCATCAGTTTTTTTCCTCTCAGCAACATCTGGTGGCCATGACCTTCTCATAGCCCCCTAGAGGAAAGCTGCTGTGGAAAGAAGGAGACCAAATAATTGGTGTTTCACATTAGCATCTCATGTTCCTGCACGATCTCCATGATTTCTAAGCAACTCATCCTAAGCCAGATGGGCCTGG
This sequence comes from Cnephaeus nilssonii, assembly GCF_951640355.1. Taxonomy (NCBI): domain Eukaryota; kingdom Metazoa; phylum Chordata; class Mammalia; order Chiroptera; family Vespertilionidae; genus Cnephaeus; species Cnephaeus nilssonii. Next base: position 21,016,959 of record NC_137081.1, on the reverse strand, counting down.
GATGGGCTTTTCCAGGGAGAAGCCAATTGGGTGTTATTAATTTAGATTTAACTAAAGAGATTGATTTCTTACCAGCTCTCAGAATTTCTGTAAACATTGGAGTCTATAACCCAGTGAAGGGAAATACCCTTCCCTTGTGCCCAGAACTTGAAAGGACTCTGGGTATTGTTACCTCACTATTCTTTTCTTTCTTATCTGGTGCAACAAAATGTTTGCCCCCTCACTTGGGCTCTCATTTGAAATTTCATTTGACCGTACTAGAAGTGAGTAGTGTTACTTCAAATCCTACCAAGTGGTGATAGTGTGAAGGGCATGAGATTGGAAATAGAGGACACGGATTCAAGTTCTGGTTTAATCACAGTGGTCTGAGCTTCAATCTATCATCTGTAGGGTGGAAAAATAATGAAATCTATTTCAAACGTTTGTTGTGAGAATTAAAAGAGGTCATGCAATCATAAGCACAGGAGAAGCACTTCAAAATGTCATAATTTCTTTCATGTGGGTCCCAACAAGTCTTTCATATTTTGGGTTTGGGAGTCTGGTGTTGTTAATAGAGCTGCTAATCAATGGGAGGGTTGGGGTCCCATATTAGGTGAGGACCCAGCACAGTTCCCTGTAAGAATCTCTAACATTTTTCTTGGGTGGTCTTCTTCTGCAGACCATGAAACTATAACTCTGATCATGTGCATACCATCTGCAAGTTGAATATACACATCACTTGAATGGGAAACATCAATGTAAAATGGATGTTATAAAACTAACCAGGGCCTCCAATGGTGCAGAAAGAGTTCTTGGTCTCAGGTGCTATTCAGCAAAGGCACAGTAAATTGTCTGAACCAAAGTCACCTTCCAGCATCTCCTTTTCTTCCCTTGGGGGGGGGATTTTTTTTCCCGTGTTACTTCCGACTTTTGCTCATTTACCTGAGTGGACTCTATCTTGTTTTCTTCCTTGTCTATTAACTGACAATGATTAAGTTTGACTTATCTCACAAACACAACCAAAATAAAAAGTAATTCTCATGGTATGCCTATCAAAGCAAAGGAAAGTAGTTATCAATACACTTACATATAGCTAAGAAGTAAGGAAAATAATGACAATAACCGTAATAGTGAGAGTTGGGGGAACAGGCACGCATGACTTGGTGGAAACGTAATTTGGTAGAACCATACTGGAAGGCAGGCATATGAATAAAAAATTAATAAAGTATTACATGTTATTTAAACATCTAGAGATCTATCCTAAGGAAATGACAAAGCAAATCCACATAGTTGTATATGCAATATGGGAATCTTATTATAGTGTTGTTTATATTACAAAAATTGGAAATAGTAAATAATATAGGGATTTGTTGAATAGATTATGAAATATCCATATGATAATATGCTACATAGCCATTTAAAATGGTGATCTGGATTAGATATTATTGATAAAATTGAGAGGGAAAAGGATTGAAAAAAATGTATGTTTCTATCTTTATAAAATAAAGCATTAATAAATACATAGGAAAAAATCTGGAACTTATGCACATCTTATTGGAGGGAAAATAAATTAAGGGTGTTTGTCAAAAAACATTTCTATGTAATTGAGTTTTTATTTTTCCTACAAAAAATAGATACTGCTTCTTTAATAAAGAAATCATAATATTTAAAACAAAGTCAAGACCATTAACATAGACAAGTGCCCAGCTGACATTCCCATAGAATCTCAGTTTCTATATTTTTAGGTTAGATTTGCTTCCCAGGATGCTAGAGACATAAAACACAAATAATTAGTTCTTAGGCAATGTTATTGAATAATCCTGAGCTGAGTTACTAATTTGTTAATGATATAATTTTCTACTATTTTTATTGACCGCATTTCTACTTCATTTGGGCTGAGGAAAAGCTGAAGAGGGATTCTTAGTCCTGTTTTAATTTTTGCATGACTTCCTTTCCTGCTGCAACTTTGGAGAGGAAACCAACATTGGAACCCCATCAAGGAGGCAGCTGTATGCATCCCAATCAGTCTGGCTGGAAGGAACCACTCTTGGAAAGTAACTGAAGGGCAGAAGCTCATTCCCGTTCTCTGGTGCCCACCCAGCCCTGCCACCCTGGCTCCACTTCCCTTGGCTCCCTTTGAGCCCCGTTCTTGGAATGCTTTTGGAATTGGGTTTAGGGCATCTGTAGCTTAGTTTTCTCTCCCAAAAGGAGTTTAACTTGTCTATGAGAAATGAGTAAGCATGCAGGGCCTGGGGCTGTTAGTGAAGGCTCAAGGCCTAAGATGGGGCATTTTGATTTCCGGCTTGGTTCTCCAAGCAGGTAGAGCTATTTTGTTGAAAACAGAAAGATGCACTAGTGTGGGGTTTCTGGACTGGTATGGGGGTGGAGCTTGTTCTTGGCTAGAAATCTAAGGAAAGTTACACTAGACAAAATTAAAGGATGCACTTTCTCAGAAGGTAGCACCTTCAGCTATACTGGCTCTAGAAAGGAGAGAACACCCATAAATGATTCCACAGCAGGTTCTGCTTTCTTCTCCCTCTTCCTCTCCTCCTTCCATTCAGTCTGTTCACAAACTTGCTCCCATTGTAGTCCCAACACCTAAAACAATTCTTGGCAGTTTGTTATTGAGCAAGATATGTGAGCTTAATTTTCCTTTTTCCTGCCCCTGATGGAGGAATGGATGAACTTGGCCTTGGGAAAGAGGGACATAGAAGGCAATGTGGAGAATGGGAAAAAAACCCTGCCTTTGGATCAGGCAGGCCTAGATTTGCTTGGTTAACAGACTAGCTTTGCTTCTTACTCACAGTGTGACTTTGGATCAATAGCTAATGTATAGCTGGAGCTTTCTTGGTTGCAAGTGATAGAATCCCAACTTAGACTGCATAAACACCAAAGGGAATGTGCTGGATCATCTTCCTGGGAATGAGGACATGGAGCATCAGGCATGTATGATTCGAGAGGATCAACACTCTCATTAGCCTGCTTCTTTTAGTTCTGCTTCTTGCTGATTTATGATGGTTTTGTTGAAAGACATCTTCAATGGTCTGATAGCAGTTCACTTATGTGGCGCCCATATTTCAGTCTTCTTTTGAGAATTCCCTCCCTCCCCCCACCCCCTGCACTCTGCTATCTTCTGTCACCTCTAATCCATTTTGAGACTATCAGGGGTTCTCAGAAGACCTGGATCCTGATGATACTGATCCTAGAACTATGGATCAGAGAGAGATGGCATTCCCTGAGATCTGTCTAAACTCTTCCTACCATATTGACTTTATCTTCCATTTTTGCCCTCAAACCATTCTATTCTACCTGGGATCAACTCCTGATGACCTGACAAAGAACTAGGTTTGATTTCTAATGTGGTGATTGGAAACAGAAGTGGGATGGAGGGTCAGGGAAGAGGAAGATGGCTGATTTGGGAGAAGCAGCCCATTCTGTTGGGCGGCTCTCTGGCTGAGTGGTATCTGAGGCTGGGACCTGGACACAATTCTATCTTCCATCCAGATTCCTGTATCAGGAACAAAGTGACCTGGGCCTTGTCTCTCCAACCGCCCCCCCCGCCCCAATGCAAATGGTTTCTGCCAGGTTTTGTAATGTGAGAGCTACTCTGGAGGCCGAGGCCTTCATACTTAGCTGCACGTTGTTGAGATGCTGTTTCCAATTGTTTTAGCAAGTGGATTGGCTTCCAGGTTGACAGCCTTGGAAACCAGACTCTTGTTTGTCCCACAGACAGGTATTGCCTGTGAGCTGCAAGCAGAGGCAAAACATGGTGTCCAAGGCCAACTCCTGATTTTCCATAATTTGTGGTGGTTGTGGGAGGATGAGGGAACATTTGGAGGACCTAGAGAAATGATGTCTATAACCAAAAATTAATAATGAGTATGAGAAATCAGCCACTTGCATTAACTTCCCCCTTAATAAGATGTTTCTAAAGCTAAGTAGCTGAAAGTGACATTCAAACGATTTAAGTTCTAGCTCATCCATCACTCTGAGGTTATTGCCCAAAGACGTAGTTAATGAAAAGCAAAGAACCTGTTTATATCCCTATTCAGGCCATAGTAATAGAGACAGGAAAGCCTGTGCTCTAAACCTCCTTTTCAGACATACATCTGAGCACCTGGTAGGATCTGTGCTAGAATTTCAACGGGATTGTCTTCTTCAACCCTTATAGCAAAAAGAAAGATAATGATGATAAAAGTAGCTCTGGTAGCTATGGTTTATTAAGTGCCTACGATGTGCCAGATGCTTTATGTATATAACCTTTAACTCCCCAAATAATCTTGCCAAGGAGGTGATATTACTCTCATGTTATAATGAAGAGTCTGAGCACAGACTAGGAGAAGCTGTCACTTGCACAAATTTGCATGAATCAGAAATGTTGGGATCCAGGTGGCATATTCTCTCTCTAAATCAATCAAGTGTTCCCTCTTCCCTGGTGTTCTGGGCGGGCTCTCATTCTCCCGTCCTTCCCAAGATCCAGGATAGGTCAAGACCAGGTCAACCATCTCTTGGCTCCTTCACTGCACAGTTGTTGGCTGGAACCCACTGTCCTGGTCTACTACATGGCCAGGAGAGGGAATGAGGGGAGAAACCAGGGATGGAGATGGGATATTAGAAAGAAACTGTGTTGATTTAGAGAACTATTTACAGATGTTTCTCATGAAAGCTGAGGGGCATATTCACTTTGGCATTCCACGTTCTTAGAATGACAAAGGCCTGGTCTAGGGAAATCTTTATAAAAACAAAATTTACAGGTATTAAAAGTTTCTGATTTCTCTGGAAAAGCCTGATTGACAAGACCTAGTTAGATCCAACCACTATTTTGGTTGTAAGAGAAAAGCATTGCAGAACTGCTCTGTCGCCATTTTACCCAAATATCAGTGGTCCTGGTGTCTCCAAAGAATTTGGGGGATATCTCCTTCCACAGACCCAGTATGGCTTGGAGGAGTCAATGAGCCTTGGAAGACATAGAAATGTGAATTCTTAATCAGAAAGCTGTCCTTGGCCAGGAGCTCAGAGACAGGTATGGGCAATGGTTCCAAACCCAGAATTTGGGGTTAGCTTCACCACAAAGAGACAATGTTCTCAATGCTTGCTTATGGGTCACATCTCTGGGATTACCATGGCCCCCATCCAACTCCCATTTAGCTCCCTGATCTGCCCCTGTGGTCACTTTTCTCATGCCCTCTTCTGCATTCTGCTCTGTGTCTAGTGCTGTTTCCCAGCTCCACACTTCCTATTGTCCTAGCCTGGGATGACCACAGTTCTCTTAAGTAGTGGTGATAGAGTATATTCAGGGACAGTTGAAACAAAACGAATGCTCCCCAGAGCGTGGACTCTAGCAGGCACTATCGAAGGTTGCATTGCCTACAATAACTAATCCTCTGCAGAGAATGTACATTTTATTAAGATTCAGAGAGGTTAAGTGACTTGTTCAGGACCACCCAATTGTTAATAAAGTCAGGATCCAGATTCAGGTCTGTAAGACTCCAGAGTTCATGGCAAAGTGGACAAAGTAAAAACAATCTTTCTAGTTATAAATACCAACATCACTGTTTAGCCATTCCTATTCTTAGTGTGCTCTGCAGGATTAGTGGGAAAGCTAAAGCATGGAGAGTTTGAGTAAAATATCTACAGTCCCAAACAGGTCAGCAAATGAACCTGAAACAGTATGTGGGTGGTCCATTAATTTATTACTTTTTTGCAAAAACTGCCAAGAGATCCAATTGATTGCATGAAAAATACTGACTCAGGGAAACACATCAGTCAGACTGATAAAGATGTCAAACATCAAGATGAATGTTTGTCTAGTGAGCCAAGTGGTAAAAATGTGGGTGGTGGGTGTCTCAGAACACCGGCCAGGGTGATTTTCATTTCATAGCATCATAGGATCAGAGTTGGGAGAGATCTGGAAGGTGATACTGTCTAGCGCTCTACCACATCCCTGACAAGCAATTACCCAGCCTGGATACCCACAGGGACAGGAAACTCACATTTCCAGGGGCTGCAAATTCTGCTTTTGGACATTTTTGACTTTCTGGATGTTGGGTCAACAAAAGTAGAATGTCAATAGTCTCAGCCTGAGACCCTGTGAGTGCAAACGAGATTGCCATAAGTGTCAGACACACTGGGAATGCCAAAAGGATCCAGCCACTTTGGAAAATGGTTCGGTTGTTTCTTATAAAGTTGAATATATGTTTATTGTACTGTCCAGTGATCCCCTTCTAGATATTACCCACCAACTACAAATGTCCACACTGAAGCTGCATGCAAATGCTTCATTTGTAATCATAAAAAACTGGAAAAACCCAAACATCCACAGAAGTCCATCAGCTGATAGATGGACAGACAAACTGTGGTATCCCCATACCTGCAATACTACCAGTATAGCAGGAAAAAACGTATGACTGATATGTGCAACATCATGGCTAAACCTCAAATGCCTTACCTGAGAGAAGGAAACCAGCCTCAAAAGGCTACATATGATTTCAATTATATGACATTTTGAAAGAGGCAACAAATAGAAAACACTCACACACACACACACACACACACACACACACACACACACACACACAGTAACAAAACAGATTGTTGGGTACTGTGATGAAGATGAAGAGAGGTATTGACTACAAGGGAGCATGAGGGGAAGTTTTGGGGGGTGGAAATGTCCTGTATCTTAATTGTGGTAATGATTTTACAACTATATGTGCTTCAATTTACTAAATTATACACAAAAAAGGGTAAAATTTACTGTAAGCAAATTACACATGAAGAAATCTGACTTTAGAAAAAAAAAAAAGATGTGGCCACTGCAAGGGCCACTTCATGTGGGCACCTGAATCAGTCCAGCCACTTCTGGCACCTGGCCGCTACTCTCTCTGGGCCAGTAATTGTGATGTTCCTACAGCTCTGACCCAGGCTCAGTCTCGGAAGCTGCACTTGGCCTGTAGCCTGTGTCAAGGCCTTTCTACCCCAGACCACTGATGTGCTCCATGCTGCTCCAAGCTACTTGACAGTAATTTTTTTTTCTGCCAAGACAGAACTAGATGGTTTCCTTTTCTTGGTGGGCTACTTTTTTATGGTTCTCTCTGAAGAATTCCTTGGGTCCTTAGATATCATGGCTCTTTCCTCTCTCTGCACATGCTACCAGGGTGCCTGGGACTGGAAAAGATTAAAGCAGGGCCACCACCTTGCTACAGTCTCAGAACCTCCACTCTCACCCCTGAGATACCCAGACCCTGGGGCTATGTCCAGCACTCCACTATTTTTTTTTTTTTTGCCTCCATTGCAGATTCTCCTTTGCTTCTCCCTTTGAAATTTAACTTCTCTTGTCACATTCTACCTGCACATCCTAAATTCACCATGCCTTTTTCTTTGTCTAAAGCCCAAGTTCAGCCATGGTTCAAGTTCTTTCTTGAGGACATTCTAACACCCCATGCAAATCACCGCTGTAAATACATTTTGGGGTTGGGAAGCTGGGGGAGTACCTAACTTCAGATATTTGAAATAGTTCAATTGTAGTGTTGTTCTAAAACCCTATTTTACAAAATGAGGATGTTTTTGCCTTTTAACAGCTTCTGTCTATTGTCCCCATTCCTCTCCTCTGTCACAGAACTAAGTAAATCTAATGCCTCTTCTATGTGACAAGACCTCAGCTATTTGAGGCCAATGATGATGTCTTTCTGGAATCTTTTATCCAGGCTGTCTTTGCAAGAATGCTATGACTGCTGGGAGACTGCATATGAAGGCCTGATTTGAGATGTGGACTCTGCATGTAAAAAGCACATAGAAAAAAGAGAGTGAGGTGACTCAGAGGGAGCAAGCAAAGACTCCCACAATATAGTACATCCCTAGAACAGGGACAGCCCCAGATCCACCTCATGCTATGGACCCGCCTTTCATTTCTATGCAGAAACATCTAGAGAAACAACCTGTTATTGCCATGTCATGATTGAGCAAAATAACCTCTTCCCATCAGGGAATCTAGAGTCAAATGATACAGCTCACAAACATTCTCCATAGAGTTATTGCTATGTTTTTGAATAAATTATTTCTAAACTTTAGACCTAAAATGGATTTGGCATCTCCCAGGAGTTAAGCTTTGGGTTTGGTTCTGTGCAGAGGCCCAGAGGGAGGAAAAGTCCTGGTTTTAATGGGAGAAACCCCCAGACACATGGGGCAGAGACCCAAAAACAAAAACAGGGAAGCATAATGTACCCAGTCTTCCTCAAAGCACCTGGGAGTTGGCATTATGTGAAATCCTGGTACTCAATCAAGGTTGAAACATAACCCAAACATTGACAAGTCCATGGACAACTTCCAGAATTCGTTTTAATCTTTACCAAACAGGCTGTCTCTTCTGTCATGTACTGGACAAGACCCACTGCATTCTGAGCACAGATGGAGACCCCTTTCCTTCCTCTCCAGAACTTAGTTTTTGGGAGAGGCCTGTATTTTTTACTTGAAAGAAACACTTTGAATCACTGTGGGTGGAGAGTGACACCCAGAGGTATGCTCAAGTAACATATTTACCTTTGGAATGGCTATGTGTTGGACAAGGAGAGGAATTTGTATTGTTCCTGAAAGGAGAATGAGGAGAGGAAAAAAAAAAGAGAATGAAGTGAGGGGGCAGCCAGGAGATGGGAGAAACTTTGGGGGTGATCTTGACTCCTGAAAGGTTTAATGTAAGTTATTAAAATTACCAAATGGCTGGGAATAAATTTAGGGGCAAGTGTGCTAGAGAAGGGGCTGAATATTGTGCCTAAATTTGAGTGGTAGAAACCAGAGACTATGGCAAGAATGCAGGAGCTGAAGGACTGAGCCTGATCTTCTGCTTCCTTATTCCTTTCTCTCATTGGACTTGAACTCCTTCCTCTGTGGGCGGCATCTTTGCATTTCCAGTTCCTGGCACACTGCCTGAAACACAGAAGGTCCTCAATCAATATTGTTTAAAGGAAGGAAGGGTGGAAAGCTAGGCAGTGAAATCTTCTAATTTTTCAAGTAATAAAGGGTAAAAGATAATTGAGAATGTCCCAGAAACTTCAAAGTGCCAATATTGATTTCTTATAAAGTTTTCTTATTCATTCAAAGTAAAATGGAATCAGTTAACCTTTCCTATAAACAATGTTTCCCATATCTAGACTCTGTCTCTTTTCTAAGTCTGGTTCAGATGCAACTACTCCATGAAGACTTCTTTATGCCTCTAACTGGGCATCATGGTATCTGATCCAGAATCATGGAAAATTACAATTGAGAAAAAATATCAGAAGTCACTTGCAGATATTTTGATCCCTGAATATTACATTATTAATACTTTCTAGCTTAGTATTTTTGTTTTGTAAAATGTCTTTTACTTTAAAATGAGGTCTCTCTAGACCTGTCAACATAGATGTGTGTTTCCACACATGAATAAATCTAAGTTAAAAGCATGAAACATGATTGACACAATGTTCATCTGGAAAATGCTTTGCAAATGTTTTACAAGAAATAGATATTATTTCAAACCAAAATGGTTTCCTGGTAAATGAAAGACTCCTTTGTTCAGTTGAGCACCTTGAGGTAGCATATGCAAAGTGGACTTGGAGCTCAGTTTTGGAGCAGGATTTGAAAGAAGCCAAAGTGATGTTCCAGTGGTAGGGTGAAGGACAGTCTAGGAGGGAGGAGTAGAAGTGAGATGGGAGGAGGTATTACAAAAATGGACTAGTAAAATGGCAAAAGGTTGGGGTGAGGGGTGATATGGCCAGGGAGCATGTCATGGCAATGTCTGAAAGTCAAAGTGGTGGATGTTCATGTTCTTAAGATGTAATCCTGCTCCCATCTCTATTTCCTGCAAATGTTGAGCTGAATTTTTGAGTAAAGTGACCAATTTTCCCAGAAATACATGGAAATCTTGGGGAGGGCATCGACTCTTCAATAGGATATAGAACAGAGGTTTGGAGAATGCTACCTAGAGCTTCAGAGCAGGGAGACCCAGCAGATATCTGGGTTATACAAGACTATTTAATGCCATGGAAACCTATGCAAATACAAATATCTTTTTCTTCCCTACATCATCACCTTAAAATCAACATATTTTAAAACAGGAGATGGAGATAGACATAAAAGTCATACTTAACCAGTTAAATCTCAGCTGTAAAGTATAAAACATAAATTGAATGCCTTTCACATGGTTTTTGTCTTTCTATTGTATAAATTTTGATGATGTCATTTTTGCTCAAGAGATCTGAAGATCATCACCAATGTGAAGTTGGGAGACTTGGGAAAAAAGATGGTCCTAGTGATATGTTGACAGCTTCCAAGTAAAGTCTGATGAAAAGTTTTCACACATCTTTATACACCCAAATATAAAATGGCATGTGGCATATCCACAAACCAATCCTGAGCCAGGAACATGGTAGAATTCAGGTCTGTGACACTTTCAAAGCCATAGAATAGAGTTAATGTTATGAGGAGCTGTGATGCAGTCCCTACCCAGATGGCTTTATTTCAGAAAGGATCTTCCTGGAAGATGAAATTGATCCTGGTCTTTCCGGTGATCAGATATGATATTTAATGGTTCATAATATCAATGAGAGCAAATGTGTAGCCAGTTCATTCTAGGCATTTCTTCTACTACTTTGTCCATTTTTGTCCATAGCTGTCTTCCTAGTAATTTATCTTGTCCTTTTTCCATTTTACCAAAAGGTTAATGAGAGTTCTAGGTCTAAATCCCCTCTGTGCACACATGGTGACATAAACAACGAAAGCTCCCAGGGCTTGAGGCCAGTATGCAGGCCGAAGTACATGACAAATGGCTTGTTCACCAATCTGTACATCTTCTCATGGTGAAGCTGCTGGTTTATGAGGTCACTTTCAGTTTTAAAATAAAACAATGAGGAATTATAGTATATCTGTGCCCAAATTGATGAACAAGATGTTGGATAGAGTGAGCCCAATAATAATGTAGGTCAAAAAGGGGCAAATATTCTAGGTCAGAGTGAAGCAATAATCTTCTTTAGGTTGTCAATGATTAGGCAGCTTTCCTCCACTCTGTGTCTAAAGATGCAAAGATGTCATTGTCTTTTAGTAAGACTGTGTGCTTACATTTTTTTGTTATTTTTATTTTTTATTAAATCTTTATTGTTCAGATTATTACAGTTGTTTCTCTTTTTCCCCCCCATAGCCCCCCCTCCATCCAGTTCCCACCTCACCCCCTGCCCTTCCCCCACTGCCACTGTCCTCATCCATAGGTGTATGATTTTTGTCCAGTCTCTTCATGCACCCCCCCCACACCCCTTTCCCCCTGAGGATTGTCAGTCCACTCCCTTTCTATGCCCCTGATTCTATTATATTCACCATATTATTCTGTTCATCAGATTTTTTATTCACTTGATTTTTAGATTCACTTGTTGATAGCTATGTATTTGTTGTTCATAATTTTTATCTTTACCTTTTTCTTTTTCCTCTTCTTAAAGAATACCTTTCAGCATTTCATATAATACTGGTTTGGCGGTTATGAACTCCTTTAGCTTTTTCTTATCTGTGAAGCTCTTTATTTGACCTTCAATTCTGAATGATAGCTTTGCTGGGTAGAGTAATCTTGGTTGTAGGTTCTTGCTATTCATCACTTTGAATATTTCTTGCCACTCCCGTCTGGCCTGCATAGTTTCTGTTGAGAAATCAGCTGACAATCATATGGGTGCTCCCTTGTAGGTAATTAACTGTTTTTCTCTTGCTGCTTTTAATATTCTCTCTTTGTCTTTTGCTCTTGGCATTTTAATTATGATGTGTCTTGGTGTGGTCCTCTTTGGATTCCTTTTGTTTGGGGTTCTGTGTGCTTCCTGGACTTGTAAGTCTATTTCTTTCACCAGGTGGGGGAAGTTTTCTGTCATTATTTCTTCAAATAGGTTTTCAGTATCTTGCTTTCTCTCTTCTTCTGGCACCCTCATAATTCGCTTGAAGTTGTCCCAGAGGCTCCTTACACTATCTTCATATTTTTGGATTCTTTTTTCTTTTCTCGTTGGGTGTTTTTTGCTTCTTTGTATTTCAAATCTTTGACTTGATTCTTGTAATCCTCTAGTCTGCTGTTGGATCTCTGTATATTATTTTTTATTTCAGTCAGTGTATGCTTAATTTCTAGTTGGTCCTTTTTCATATCCTCGAGGGTCTCACTAAATTTATCGGCCTTTTCTAGAAAATTCTTGAAAAACCTTATAACTGTGGTTTTGAACTCTATATCCAGTAGTTTGCTTTCCTCCATTTCTTTCATTTGTGACCTGTTTCTTTGTCTCCGCATTTTGGCTGCTTCCCTGAGTTGATAGAGTGGCTTTGTGAGCTAGGTGTCCTATAGGGCCCAGTGGCTCAGCCTCCCCAGTTACCTAAGGTGGACACTCTTGGTGCACCCCTTTGTGAGCTGTGTGCACAATCTTGTAGTTTATCCTTGATTGTTGTTGGTATCACTGGGAGGAATTGACTGCCAGGCCAACTGGCTGTGAAGATCAGCTGTGTCTATGATGGGAGAACTTCTGTGCTGGAGACACCCTTATGAGGCAAGACTTGCTTCAGTGGGGCTTTGGTGCTCACTGAGTCTGCCCCCTGAGTGTATCTCTTATGGATCTGAGGAGTTGTAATCTAGATGGTCTTACTCTGACCCCTGGGTACACTGGCTCTTGGATCTCCAAGAAGGTGCTAATTTAGCCTCTGCCTGAGGCCACCCAACAGGAGCTACGGAGAAATCTGCAGATTACTCTTGCTATGGAGAGATCTACAGATTACTCTTCTTTGTTTGGGTTTTGGAGTTGCTCAGATGAGGCCCAGCTGTGAAGCAATGCAAGCTGCTGTGGGGCCTTGGGCCTTCTTTTGGATGTTCTAGGTCTCTCTGACTCAGCTGCAGTTTGTTAGGTAAGTTTAGATTTCAAAGGACCAGACCATTCATATGCAAAAGCCTCTGTGCACAGCTTGGATGGAGCGGAGTCTCAGGGCAGAGCAAACAGCAATGGCTTCCTGTCAGCCATGCCCTAAGAGGCCCCCAGGTCTCAGTGTCCCTTGGTAATTGCTGCAAGCACCTCTGAGAGAAAGCCGCTCTCGAGTTCCGCCTGTTGCCAGGCAGTCTAGTTTCTCCCCGTATGAGTCTGGGTCCCCAGAGTCTCACCCAGAACTGGAGTTCAGAGAAGTCAGGAGCTTGTGTCTCCCTGCATATTGAAAAAGCCAGCCGAGTACTCAGTTGCCAGCCCTTTCCGCGTGCGCCTCAGTACCTCTGCACTTTACTTCTGCAGTGCCTCTGAGTTTCAGTGTGCTTTTCACTTTCCTTCTAGTTGTAGAATTTCCACTCAGCCAGCCTTTCTGTGGTTCTGGATGATGTCCATTTTGTCTTTTAGTTGTAGTTTTGAAGTGGTTGTAGGAGGCAGAAAGTTCAGGTGTTTACCTATGCTGCCATCTTGATTTCTCCTCTACTTTCCTCCATGAGCAGATGTTATTTGTGTGCTTACATTTTTGGCTGCATCAGAAACTGTGTAACTCATGGCAACCCCAATATGTGCCTTCTTTAGAGCTGGAGAATGGTTAATTCCATGCTTTGTCACAGCAACAGCTGAATCCTGCCTCTGAGAGCCCATCAGACATCTGCTGGGGAGATGTCTGAGCAAGGATGATTTCTGAGTGGTTGGTTAAGAGATCATTCAAGTGTTCCTAACTTGTGTCCTTCAGCTCCATACTGGTCACTATAGTGGCTTTAGCAGCCTATTTGTTAACTTGCTCCATAGTAGTGTTGAGGCATTTTTAAATGTCTTCTATTGCCTCATTGTTGGCTGAAATGATACCTACACTCTTGGCAATAGCTTTGGCTGTGGAGGGACAATTACCTGTAAACATAACAGCACTCTGGCACAGTGGACTGAAGGGGATCAATCATTGACAAAAGCTCACAAAGCAGAAGTTGGAGGTGAGAAAGGTCATCGTATCTGTTCAATGAATCGGTTTCTGGAAACTCAATTGCTGGCAAGTAGAATGACAGAAACCCAGAATGTGGCTCCTTTAAGCCACCTAGCCATGTACACTGGCTAGGTGGCTTAAAGGAGCCACCTAGCCATGTAGACCTAGAACATCCTGGCCTTTAACTGTATGGAAGGCCTTACCCGAGCCCTTGTCAGGCTGCTTGTTCCAGGACATTGGTAAAGATGGTGCTACACTTCTCTAAGATCTCATGGTCATGAGGAAGCACTTGTCATTGATGTCATCCATCTCATGTATGGGGTGCTGAAAGTTGTTGGTAGAATCAAAAGGGATTTCAAACACTTTGAAGTTTCATTTCCTAATTTTTATCACATCACCCAAAATGATCTCTGAGAATTTCCAAGGGCATTTCCGGAGGCATCTCCAACCACAACTTTCTCAATGATGGGAACACTTTCCTGTCCTTGTTTGAACTCAACTTGATTATACAGTGTTATTATCTTAAACAAGGAGGCCCAGATTCCAGAGCTTCAGGCCAAGAATTAGTTTGTCTCTTCTTCATGTGTGTTAGCTATGTAGAGCTGATGGTCAAGTGTCAATTTTGGTTCTGTTGTGAGTCCAAGTGTCAATTTTGTCACTTGGACTGACTGAGGGTCTCCATTGCTTCAGGTTCTTCACCAGGCTGTTCTTCTTGGCCATCCATTTCTTGTCATTAATGAGTGTCAGTGATAATGATCTGGAGGTACATGGCCCACAATAATGCCAAGGAGGAAGATGGTAGAGTCCAGGACATACTAATGGATACTGATGATGAAGAAAAATATGCTGGTGAAGCAACAACTCCTACCACAATACAAACAAATGGCAATGGGTGTCTTTTCATTTCCTATTTTTTTTTTATTGTTGACACTATTACAGATGTCCTTCTTGAAGCTATTGAGGCAATCTATCCAGTGATGGTGTTATTGCTGGTGTTGGTGACCATGTTAGTTGCTGTGCCTTTTTAATGGATTGTAGGAGAAAAACCAGTGATTTTTGTTTCAAGGATATTACCATGAGTAAAATCACAGGAGCAGGATTGGGACTTAGACTTCCCAGTAAGAGATAAATTATCTACTCTACTCCCTGATAAGCCAGCCACATGACACCCCTAGGAATTTGGTCTTTCCTTTTAATCTCCATTATGTTCCTGGCCTTTAACTGCTCTGCAGGGATTGTATTCTCTTTTGCATCTCAGATGATAAGAGTTTGGAGAGAAATAATTTATTGAATCTGATCATGATGTTGGTGCTTTTCATCTCTTGGTAATAAACAAAGATTCCCACAAGCAGAACAAGCACAGAACCCAAATATATACTTATCACTGGAGTACTAAATCCCAAATGCAACCCAGCCCAGGGAAGACTGAAGGATGAAGAACCCTTGCAACCACCTTGGATTACTAAGGTGGAACTTACTAATTTATGATGTTTCTTTGAGAGACCTGAGGGTCTGGCATTTTCTTGAGCCAAGAGTTGTGCAGTTCTCATGCTGGAAAGACTCATTTCACTTGAACCATAATTCTCCTCCAGTTCCTTATTGCTCAATTTTTGGTTATTCAGGTTAATGCTTTCTTGTTTCTCTTTTTACTGATTCTTTATGAGATTCAAGCAGTCGTTCTTCAGGCCTCTCCTAGCCATTCATTTGGGTGTTTTATCTGTCTCTATTTACACTGAGCTGCAAAGAGTAAATTTTTGACACTGTCTTGCCATAATGATGCTGATGACCTGCATGCTGGTAGAGTGAGATGGGGTTCAGGGTCCTGGGCCACAGGATGACACCATTCCAAGGTCTGAGCCATAATAAGAGCCAGGGCCTATGGGCACAGGTGTGGGACCTTGAAATAGGGGAGCTGAAGGGCCAGTGTCAGCCCAAATCCTCTGCTGGCATCAGGCAACCCAGTGGGTTCAGTGCCTACTCCTGGTTTTCCCTTATTTCTGTTCATTTTTCTAATTTACTTTACCAGATTGGAAGCTTCCTGAGGGCAGTGCCTGCATCTGTTTCATCACTGTATTCTCATTAGGTGGGAATACAAAATAATATTTGTTCAATGACTAAATGACCTCACAATTTGGGGCCTGTGTGTTTGTGGCCACCACTTGGCAAAGCAATATAGCCACTGATTGGAAGCAATAAAGCTTGGATGAATGAGCTTCATAAGGGGAAGAGCTTGAACCAGGTCAGCAGTTCTCAGATGGAGCCCCTAGAAAGCCCTGCAGACAACAGGTATGCAAGTCAATCCAAGCCACAGTTTCTGCATCTATGAAGTCAGGATAAAAACAGAACAACAGTATTTACATCTTGGGGTTTCTATGATTAAATTAGATATGCATATAGTGACTTAGAACTATTCCTAGTACATAGTGAGCACTCAAATTTGGTCATTAATAATATTATAGTAAGTAACCATAATAAAGTAATGTCACATGGAGACTGCAGAGACTGTAGCTCTATTTAATTCTATTTGTCAAACTACTAATTGCCTATGACACATGAAACATTGTGGAGGAGAAAAAACATTTGCCTGATTTAACATGACTTAGTAATCCAAGGTGGTCAGCCACCAGCATTATCACCACTGTCCCTGCAGAAAGGGTATTTAGTATTATAGCTCACGATGACTTTTGGTAGTTATTGACTTTGGAAAATTCATATAGTGGTCTTTCAGGCATTTTCTCAAGAGAAATAAAGATATGCATTGCCCCTCATGGAGCTCTTTGAAGGAAGGGAACATATCTTATTCATCTCATTACTTGCATATCTAGCACAGTGCATGACACTCAGGAGGTGTAATATACTACACCTTTTGAATGAATGGATAAATAAATGAGTGAATGAATCCTGTTCATGGAAGGCATTGACATTGGTTCAAAATGATTCAGAATCAGTGGTGATTTAGCAATGATGGAATTGAACCCATGAGCTTCCTGAGACCTTTCATACCCAAAAGTTCTAATTCTTTTATGGTGCGTCTTGTAACCAACAACCTTATCCCCATTGAAACCCATTCCAAATTTAAATCTAGCAGCTGCCTCCACAGTGAGGGGAGAATGAACCACCAGGCTTGTCTTAATTAAAAGTCATTCAATTTGGGCTTTGGAGGGATATAGTCTGATGTAACCCCCATCATCTTCATTAACAATGCCACAATCCATTTTAAGTGTTGAGCCAATGCAGCTTATCAAGGGACCTTAGCTGCTATGACACCATGACCTGGCTTGATGCCCTCAGCCAAAGCCAAGTGTTGGGTGGATAGGTTGGCTCTCTCAATGGTCTGCTTGGCCCACTCTGATGGTATGTGTCAGGGCAGCAAGAATGCATTGCCTAAGCTAGGAATGTGGACCATCTCTGAGAGCCGGAGGAGGAGGGGAACAGAGGGAGGAAGCTCTGATTCTGATGGTGGAACGAAAGAACAGGTTGTTCAGAGGGACATGTAAACAGTTCTTGGCTCAGCGTCCCTGCTGTCATCCAAAGTTATTCACAGTCAATCTATCTTGGGGATTGTTCTGGGTCAAGAATAGGGTGAAGCCAAACCAGAAACAGATAACAGGGCACATTCCAGATCTAGCGTGCATAGGTGTAAACTTGGCCTTGGAATAAAGTGGGTGTGCTCTGACCCTAAGGGAGGCCCTTACTCCTAATCTTTGAATAGAAGTCTACTTATCTCAGGGACACCTTCAGAGTTCATCTTCTCAAAAAGACACATCCTGATTGGCTAGTTGAAAGGACAAGTCCTGTTTTTTTTCCATACAAATCTTTCCCCAACCAGGTAAAAATCCCCACCAATAAACTCATTTTTGTTCCTTTGTTGATTCCTTTTAATTAATTAAAAATTAAATTTAAAAATAGGAACAGATTTACCTCACTGTGCTAGAATTTGAGCTTGAAAGGCAGGGCCCCAGGGCTTTGAAATGTTTTGCAGAAAAGGCAATGATGTGTGGAACTCCTCTGTTACCAAGCATCTTTCCCAGTGGAGGGAAGAAAACCATTTCTCCACAGTGACTCATCTCACAGGTGATAAAGTGGCTGTGGTCTAAGCCTCTGATGCTGTGGGTGTGATAGTATGAAGAATATGCTATTTTCCCTCTTTGCTTAGCCATCCTAGCCTTCTGGCATTCCTAGAATATACCAGGCTTTTTCCTGCCTAGAGACTTCACTTCCCCAGTGTTTGCACCACTGGCTCTTTTTCATGCTTCAGATTGTTGCTCAAGGTCAGCTTCTCAGAGAGGCCTTCCTTGATCACTCAATGTCTAGAGTAGGTGTTCTAGCTTCACCTCTCCCAGTATGCTCTAGGACAGCCCCCTGGTTCTTTTCTTTATGTCCCTCTTAACAATTCCAATTGCATTTATGTTTATTCACTTGTTTTTTGTCTTCAGAATGTGAGCTGTGTGATGGCAAGCCTGTTGTGTTCACTGTTACATTTTCACATCACAGAAAAGGCCTAGCATACTTCAAATATTTGAGTCTCTATTATGTGTACTTAAGTACCTTGGTGATTTCTGGGAATGTGAGTTGAACATGGTTTCTTTTCTTTCTTTTTTTTTTTTTACAACTATAAACAACACAAATTTATTATCTCACAGTTTCCAAGGGTCCAATACACTTTACCTATGTCCTCTGTTGAGGGTCTCAAAGGTTGAAAAATATCAAGATGTCAATTGAGCTATGTTCTCATCAGGAGGTTCTGGGGGAGAATCTGCTTCCAAGCCCATTTAGATTACTGGCAGGAACAGTTCTTATGTGGTTGTAGGACTAAGATCTCCATTTTCTTACTGTGGGTAACTGGCCAAGGGTCATTCTCAGTTCAAGTGTCACTCATATTTCTCACCTTGTGGTCCACTGGCTTAGCCTCCCCAGTCACTTGAGCTAGGCACTCTAGGCATGCTCCTGTGTGGGCTGTTTGCACAGTTTTGTTGTAATTGAGCCTTGATTGCTGTTGGCATCACTGGGAGGAATTGACCCTCAAGCCAACTGGCTGTGATGAACACAGTTTCTTAAAGTATATGGTCTAGTTAGGAATATAGAAACTTTGTCAGTAGCACTTGTGACAAGGGCTTTGAGAGAGGGAGAACATGGTGCTGTGGGTGAAACACCCAGACAGGCCTGTGGAAGTTAGAGGAGGGTTTCTCCTGGAAAACCTAGAACTGCAATCTGAAGGAAGCAGAAATGAACCAAAGGAGGAGGGATAGAGATCTGGGCAGAGGGGCCAACCTGTGCAGAGGCCTGGAGGTATTGAAGATGATGGCATTTCTGAGGACCTGGGAGCTGTTTAGTAGGGATAAGAGGGCAGGCACCAAGAGATGAAGACAAAGTGGAGACACAGCAGTGGCTAGAGCACACCATGGGGAAGTCACACTACATTTATTCTGTAGGAAATGAGAGTTACTGAAGAGTTATAAGTAATCATCAAAACTAGCCAGGTCTGGGTCACTGAACTGAGGCAGCTTCATGCCAGGGAGCTGGACAGTCTAGTCTGGGTTTGTGTGGTTACCAGGAGTCCTGAGGGCAAGACAAAGTGGAAACCTGTCAAGTTGGAAGAGAGAGGCAAGATTTGGATCCAAACTAGAAAGGGAGGCGTCACTCAAAGCCTGAGGTCCATGCCAATTACCAGGCTTTACACAAGCGCAGAATACAGAGTTCCAGCCTGTGATGAGTTTGGGATTTCCAGTTAAGCATGAGAAAGTGAGGAAGACCAGAATTTAGACCAGAATACTTGGAACACATTGTGGATCATGGGATAGTCTGTTAAGCTCTGCTCCAGGGTAACTGGGGTGTGATGATTGAGCCCAGGGTCTAAGTGCTTTGGGATCTCTCTCTCTCTCTCTCTCTCTCTCTTTCTCTCTCTCTCTCTCTCTCTCTCTCTGCAGGCACCAGAGGTCTGCATGGAAGGGTAAACAGCAGCGGGAGTCTGCCTTTTCAGGGGACCCTTGCTGCTCTCCTAGAAACTCTTGGGACAACAATAAGAATTCTAAGCAGGTGGCCTCTTCTTTCACAAAGCCTTTGATGCAGCAAAATACAGCATGATATATGTGGACAGCCCTCAGAGGAAGCTATAATGGGATTTGGTCTACATAGTTTCAGCATTTGTCAAGGTAGTGGAATCAGATACCAGTCATGTCTACATGATGCCAACTACTCAGATGGCAAAGAACAACCCATTTGTCACTTTTACCCACTCACATTATAGAAAGCAGAAATTCTCCAACTTTCAGAATCTGAGACATGGTAGTGACTGGATTCATTGTATTTTCTTTCTCCTGAAACTGCTCAATGGCTAGATATCTTTTTTTTTTTTTTTGTAGCTAAATGGATTCATACTTAGCATCATACAAAAGAACTTGGAACCCCACAGGTGGCTAAGAGAGAGCTGGGTGAGCCAGTGCAATCGCAGTCACCTTTTCACAGACCCCAGACCCACAAGCCATGCCCTCAGTGCCACATTTCAGAGAGCACCTAATGAATAAATACATTGGGCAACAAGACCCTGGATGATAGGGTGTATGGAAACCTGGAGGTGTCCTTAATTTTCAAAAGCGTGGTGAATGTTTGGAACTCAAATCAAGTGTGATCACTTCTATATGTGCCAGAGCACCTATGGAAAAAAATAAAACTGGGGTCACAATGGGGAAAGTGCACAGACCTCAGCAGGGAGAGAGGCAGGCCTGGCTGCTGGCCAGTGCCTCAGACAAACAAAAAAAGAAAACATCAAAACCTTAATGGGTGGGTGGAGGATGAATTGGTCTTTTCTGCTGTTCTTTTTCCATCCACAGAATTGCTCAATAATTGGATGAAAGGAGTTCTGTAGATGTTATGGATTTGGAATTTTAGGAAAAAATGTGACAGGACTCCTTGTAAATTTCAATTTGCAATGCTTGCAGATTATTTTGGGAGGCACTGTAGTCAGTTCTCTGCTGGAGAACTGGACAGAGGTCAGAGGGAGGGGTGGTAGCAGCCTCAAAGTTTGTTGCCAATATGAGTGAGTGCTGTGGGGTAGACTGGCTGGGTATTTGCAGCCTGAACCATTGAAGAGCAGAGCTTCACTTCTGCCCAATCTCCTCTCCAAGTCATGAGTAGATTCTGGAATAGGAGGTGCTGGCGGACAGCAGCAAAGATTCCAGAAAAGAACTTTCCAGATTTAGAGGTCCTTTCTCAGTGGGAAGAGACAGGAACTTAAGGAAGTCTAGCCTGCAACTGCACAAACAAATACATCTGTGAACAGTAATCCCAAATACAAATGTCTGAATGTTAGGGAGAAATCTGGAAAAAATTAGCATTAAGAGAGACCTGGAACAGGAGGGAGAAGTGCAAATTTGTTTCATACTTGCCCTTGAGTTAGCACTGGCTGACCCAGGGCTGAAGGATGAGGAGTGGTGGGTGGGAGGTGGGGCAGGGAGGTGATTGTTTAGAAGAAACCTGTACTATTTAGGGCTACAAACAAATAATAGCTGCAGGTCATAGGGAAGGGCAGTCAGTGACCTTCTTGTGGATGCTGATGAGACCATGGCTATAAAGAATTTAGAGACAAGAGCATGTGTCCCTGGAGTGACAGATTCTGGAAGAGGTTCAAAGAGGAGAGGGTCTGAATGCCCAGTATGAGGTCAGTTTAGTATCACTGCTGAGATCTTTCTGCTGTGCTAGGGGATAGCATTTTAGGATTTGCTAGTGGTTGGCAGAACATAAAAAGGGAAAGCTGCAGAAAAAAGCAAGGCCGAGAAAGAGAGATGAATGTTGCTAGAGCAGAAGACAAAAAAGTGAGAACTAGAAAGATTTGCACAGTCCATCTTTCAAAGTCCAGAAGTAGAGTAGTATGAATGGTGGTGGTAGTGGTGGGGTCAATTTGGCCTCTAGGGTTTTCTTGGGTTTTATGATACAAAATGAAATAGGGGAAGAGGCTTATTTTAGGCTCAAGATTGTCCACACTGCTTATGGCTCTAGCCTGAGCAACATCTCTTTTGGGGCTGGAGAAAAGGTGAAAAGCTAGAGGCTGGGTAAATGTTGAATTGGAGCAAACATCAGAAGGGGTAAATTTTAAACCTGCTTTGGTAGGTCCTAAGAACAATCCTGAGTGACAGTCAAGGTTTCATTTTTTCTTTCTCTTGTGTCCATAGGAAGTCCACAGGTGGAAGGACAATTTGAGGAAGGAATGGTGGGAAAATAGGTTGCCATTGTTGAAAGGTGCAGGGTAAGCTGATTTCTACCATGAATATGTTTTGGGGTCTTGACCAAAGAACTGCCTTCTTTGAGATCTTTCATCTCCCTCTCATAGGTCTCCTGGGGAGTATGGCCTTCAGAGAGGTCTGGAGGCTGGCAGATGTTCTGTGTGGAAGACCTGCTAAGAGCCCAGCTGCGTTAACTAGACTGTGAGTCCTGACTACCTGCACTAGGTGTGGGGCTGGCTGCTGAAGTTCACTGGAGTGGGAGTGCGGGGGAGTGTTGTTAAAAGCAAAGCTTTTAAGACCTCCCTCCCAGAGATCCTGAATCAGAAATGCAAGCGTGGGGCCAGCAATCAATATTTTTCAAAAAAGCTTTTCTGATGTAACAGTTGGGGTTGGAATCCTCTGTGTCTGGGGTCATTGTTCAGAGTTGGGTGGTTACCTTCTAGATGTTTTTGATGTTAAACAGATAGCATCGACTTCACATCTGCAGTACTCTCAGACCATTATAAATAATGGCAGTAAATGTTGAATGAATATGTAAGATTTATATATACATTGTGTAGAACTCAAAGAAAAATATATTTGTGTTACTGGAATGTCACAATCAATCTAGACAATGACAAAGTATGTAGGCATTTAATTAACATGCTTTCTCTTTTAGTCTACATAAGTTGACCTTCCTCCCACCTTGCTCTTGGTTTGCTCAATTTTCAAAGCAGTTTTTTTCAAAGCAGTTTCTGTGGCATAGAGGTAGAAGCCCTATGCAGTATGTAAGGTTTTTTTTTTGTTTGTTTTTTTGGCAAGAAGCAAGACTTCAGAATCCTGTGAGCAATGGGATTTTTTAGGTTGTGTGTGTGTGTGTGCACAGGCATAATTATGTGATATTTAATGAGTCTCTAAATGTTTAACTGAAATGCCCTTACACCCAGCATGTAATCTAAGAAATGCAAGTCATATGAATGAGGCTGCCATCAATATGTAGTGAAACTTTCAGGATCTAGTGATAGAATTAAACTGACAGTGAGGCAGCCAACACAGGCAATGGGGAAGGGTGTCTCATCAGTATTGTCCTTCATTTGGGGATGGGATGGATTGATCCATTCAAAAAGGCAAGGAGTGAGGAGCCTTGAGGAGCCTCTATCACTTCTGTGGATTCCTACAGAGATAATTGATTTTGTCAGTTCCTCAAACAGATTAGCAAATCAACAGAGCAGCTTCCCCAAAGCCAGAGACAGTCTTTGCTGCACACTAGTTATTTGCTTGATAAGTAGAACAAAGCCCTGGAGAGTGTTGAAAGAGAGGGGTGCGGCCAGTGTCTTTGGCTGACAGCACATTCAGAAGAGCTAAGAAAACAAGGGTATACACTCTAAAAGTCTTTTAGGTTTCATTTACTTAGGCAAAAAGGAATTATGACTACTATAGCAATTAACTGAGTTTGATGAATAGATACAGCCAACCTAACAAAATCAGACCTGTACCCTTTTATCTTTGGCAGTAGACTTACACACACACATTCTTTTTCTGTCTGTGAAAACTCAATTTTACTTATTTACTTGTCTTCTAACTCAGGGGACTACACACATTGAATTTCATTGTTTCCCAATTATTTCATGCAGGAAAATTTTTATCTTTCTGGAGAACCAATGTTGTATATTATTTTGCTACTTATTTTATTTTCCTTTTTTCTCCTTCTCTCCCTTTTTCCTTCCCCCTGTTCTTTCCTTTCTCTCTCCCACCATTCATTCATTCATTCATTCATTCCATCCAAGATCTGCCTAGCTAATGCTGGGTCTATGTTGAGCCTTTATTTATTGTTTTATTCAATCACTATCTTTTTAAAGTACCTATTATATGCCAGTCACTGGGATGAGGTCTGGAGATAACAGAGATAAAAGCCAATTTCTTATTCTTTAGGTTGTTTGTAGCCTAGCAGAGATCTCAGATTCTAGGAAATCAGATTATATATGCTGTTTGTTGAATGTAATTAAATGTTCAATATTGAAATTTACAACTTTAGAAATAGGTTTGTTGGAAAGATGTTTGAAAACAGATTAAAAAATCACCCAAACACCAAAATGATGGTGCCAATCAAACAAGGTCAGGGGGTTTTGCATGTCTCTGTTCAGCTCTCTAAAGCATTTCTACGAGTCAACCAGCTCTCAGAAAGATTGGCTTCCAAAATGGCTGGGAGACGTCTCCTGTTCTCCCATGGTAGCTCCGAAGTGGGGAATCTAGGGTGAAGCCAAGTGAAGCCAACCTGACCACTTAGTTTTAGCCACATGTCCATCTTAACTCTGTTGATGATTCTCTATCATCCTCCTAGGGCTTGGCATATCTTCCAAAGTCAAAAGAACTTCCCTCACACTACCTAGTTTCTCTAACCTTTGAGAATAACTTTCTCCTTCATGGTTACAAAAGAGGTAGAGTAAGGAGAAAAAGGAAACAGGAAAAATAAAATATCAATTTAATAATCCCTCAATTGTAAGAATGGACAAACTCTTCAGGGGAAATGAACATGGTTCAGAGGAGGGACTGCATGTTTGGAAAAGGGGACTTTTCCCATTGAGCTAAGTCCTAGCTTATGGCAGGGAGACTCCAAGGAGTCTTGTGCATGAAAGTAGATCACTTTGGAGTAAATTGTTTAATTTGATCTGGGAATGGAATGTACCTTGTACACCTTTTTAAAGAAACTGACATATTTTCAGCTTATAATTCAGTTTACTTAAAATGTGGAAAAACCAGTTCTTGGCATTTCCATTAAGTCTAGGATGACAAAATTTCCCCACTCACTGCCCCCCAATATCTCTCTCTCTCTCTCTCTCTCTCTCTCTCTCTCTCTCTCTCACACACACACACACACACACACACACACACAATCTTCACTATCTTATATGTGGGCCATCTTGTACCACCTCCAGTAATTAGATTCCCATATGGCTATTGGGTTGTTATTGCATGAAGACTGGCTGTGGGATGAAATTAACTGGTTGTATTCTTGTCTGAAAAAGTGACAACTGTTTTAAATACAAAATGCTCACACTTGGTGTACAGTGAGTCCTGTCCTTTTTGGATAAGTACGCTTATTTGGTGGAACCTATTTGTGTAGCCCCCTCTCATGGTAGAGGAAGAGGAACCACTGCATTACCAACAATAGTGTATTTGAAGTTTTGAGATCTCAGGAACACATTGGACAAGGCTGTGCCTACAAAAAGGGATTGGGGGTCTTATCTCTCAAAATATGAAAAAGAAGTAATTTTAGAAAATTGGGCCTATAGACATATTTTGCCCATCATATACAATATAGTCTGAGGAATTCTGTAGGTCTCTCCAGGCTATGAATTGTTTTTATGTCAAGGATTTTGTTGCACTGTTCTCTGCTTACTAGGGAACTCCCTGTCCTCCCACATCAGAAGGAGGAAGTGGGCTTATATGATAATCAGAAGATTCAAATTAGAAACAAGGTAAAATACTCTAACTCTGTCCAGAAAAAATATCCTCGGGTGAGGATTAAAAAACAAACAAACTGCCCTAGGAATTTTCTGTGGTGATAAAAATATTCTATATTTTGATCTGGGTGGTATTTACATGGATATAAACAAAATTACTGAGCTGTATACTTAAGATTTGTGCACTTTATATAAGTTAAATTGGAATTTAAAAAGTCTACAGAATTATTTACATATGTCACTGTCATTATTTTGAACAATCCTATGAGTCAACAATTATTATCTCATTTTATATATATCCCATTTTACTTAGTTGGTTTGCCAATATCAGACAGAATCAGGGTTCAAATCCAAGTTTATCTGATTCCAAAGTGTCATCTCTCCAGTAGCATCATGTAATGGGGACAAATGATTCATTCATTCATTCTTCAATTAACATTTACTGAGAACCCACTGTATGTTGGGTACTGAACTAAGAACCTGGGATAAAGAGAAGAATAACACATATCCTTGCCTAAGGGGCTAATGCACTATACAGAGGAGGAGACAGATCTTTATATAAATGCCAATATACAACTGATTAGTATTATATTATGCTCAACATATTTCCTGAACGCCTAAATCAGGACCCCATGAAATGACTGGTACCCATGGACACAAAAGGATAGAATATTTCAAATCAGAACTTTTTTCAGAAAACATATGGTCATAGTAGACTAGTACACTTACATAGTTCTAATGGGAGTGGAAAAAAGAGGCCTGGAGAGGGACAGGGACATTGTTCAGGGCCTCCTGAGTGCCTGGCACTGTGTGGCACTTTATATCATTATCTGTCCCCAATCTTACAACATCCCCTAGTTAGTGTTATTTGCCTCATTTTGCATGCAAGGAAACTGAGACTAGAAGAGATGAAGGACTTTTCCCAGGTCATGTAGCCAGTGAGTAGAGGAATTTGGATCTGATCCTAAACTCGCTGTTAATTTTGGGGAGGGCTTGAAAGATGTTTGATTTCTTAACTCTTCTTTTCACTTTTGTTGACTTGGGGCTGCATGCCTAATGTGCTGCTGCTTCTCTTTACTTTCCCCAAACTTGATCTTATTTCCTCTGGTGTCCTGGTGGAGGTTTGTGCTGGTTTTGCAAGAGAGTCAATTGTGTAAATTTCTTCCCAACTCCAAGTTCAGTGATAGTCATGTTGATAGCTTGAAATTGGTTATGGTGGGAATGTTCACACTGTTACTATGGAAACCAGTAAATGCTGTAACTCATAGTGTTACTTTTGAATTACAGGGGATGATGAGAGACACCAACTTTTCCAGAACACCACTGTTTTACCTCCTCAGAACTGGACCCCAAATGTCTATGCTTAGTTACATCTGTACCCTTTTGACTTTGCATTTCAGAAATGTGCTTTATCCAGTTAAATTCTTTTATGTAAATTTAATTTGCTTAGATCTCATTCTCTTAAATTTTTGCTTTGGGTTTTAAATATGATTTGATTTTATCCTTTACTTTCTTATTCTCTCTGCTTTTTTTTTTTCATTTTAATTACAGTTGGGATCTATTTGGTTCAGCTTTGAGCTGCCATATCTTCTCATTTGACCTTGTTCCTGGACCCATAGGTGAACTGCCACTCTCATCCCCACCCAATCTTGTGACCACATAGGGCCATTTGCTCTGGTCCTCAGTCTCTGTTACTGCCATCCAGGGATCCATCTTCCATGCATTTTTCTTTTGCATTCACAGGCTGCCGGAGTTAGCTGTCTGTCTTTGCCTAACAGGTGTTGATGTGTTGATCTCTTGAAAACAGTCTTTTTTTCTTTGTCAGCTCCCCATTGCATCTCACAATTGTCACCAGCCACCTTAAGATATGAGGGCCTAAGCAAGAGATAATGGAGTGTCAGCCCTCTGGGAAGTGTTTGGGGCTCCATCAATCAGCAGCAGGCTTGTTAGCTTGAGTTTGCAGGGAGAGGTCACTAATCTGACCACCAGGCTATTTCTTCCAGGAGAGGAAGGGGGCACAATTTTCTAGTTTTTCTGGTCATCTGGATAGATTTTTCTGGTCACATATCTTCTACTTAGGCTCTCCTTGTACCTAAATAAAGATAACTATTGAGATGTGAGCAAATCAGCTCTTCCAAGTCTGACTCATGATACTGGCGGCTAGATTCTGCCATTCTACCACATTTATTGAGTGCTTACTGAATGCCAGGTGTTCTATCAAGTCCTTCCAACAACATTGTCTCATTTAATCCTGACCATGACTCTATGGAGGAAGCTAAGCCTCAGAGAGATTAAATAACATTTCACAATCACATAGCAATTAAGTGTGTGAGTCAGAATTTGAACTCAGGATTGTCTGATTCCAGTCGACATAATCTCCTAACCTCTCTTCTATGCTCCCTTGGCTCTCTGGAGGATATAACAATTTAGGCATCAGTTAGTAACAGTTGTTTATGTTCCAGACTTGGGGCTAGGGGTATAGAGATGAATGAGACACAGTCCCTGCCTTTGAGAAGTTCTCAATCTAGTGGATGAAACAGAAAGACTTGAACACAGATAATTCTATTCAGGGCAACAATAGGAGTTTGGGGAATTGAGGTGGAATCAAGGTCATGGCCCTCTGTGTTTGGGGGGGAGCAATGAACGTGGGGATGCTTCCTAAAAGGGGTTGGGGAGCATTTGAGCAGGCCTGAGAGTAAAGGACCTACTTCCTTACACAGAGTACAGAAACTATCTTCATGGAGACAGAAAAAGCTGATAAGCCATCCTTAACCTCAAGGTTCTTCTCCTGTGCCCCTTTCTCAGGGGGTGATGCCAAGGATGTGCTTCCCTGGAGCATGTGGTTAACACCTGCTTCTAGACGATATTCCTGGTACCCTAGACCCTGAAATTACCTGCCCAAATGGCCCTGAGCATTCCCTGGGTCTGTCTTCCTTGGGGAGCCTGCGTACCCAGTGTACACATTCTTAGGCCCTGAGGTGGCCAAGGAGAGGTTATTTGCAGGGTTGGAGACTGTGGTCTGAGCTTGGACAAGCAGCCTAGGGTATTCACATGTATATGTGTAGGTCTCCTTGTTGTATGGGAAGGAGTTGGAGCATAGAGGTAAGCAACTGACCAGAGTCCAGAGGCTGGGGCCCAGGGACTGATGGACACTTTCAAATTCAAACCTTTGAGATTATTATACAGGCTTTTTTTTTCTTTTGAAAGAATTTTACAGGAGTTGCAAAGCTGAGGTCTTATATATTCCTGACACAACTTCCCCTAGTAAGAATATTTTACACAACCATAGTACCAACATGAAAACAAATCAACATTGGCACAGTACTATTAACTGAATGACAGACTGATAATGAGTAACTAGTGCTTAAGCCAGAAAGGTCCTCATCTCTGAGAGGTGACTGAACCTTCCAAAGCCAGGACTGGGGCCGTGGAGCTTGGGATTTTCAGATCTTGTTAGCATACTTACCATACTCAGAAACCAGAGGTCTTGGGGACTTGGAGGTTCACCCAGAGGCCAAGCCTTAGCCTGGTGACAACTTGATGTCCCCTTCAGCATTCCCCACTGTTTATGATCTGATGAGGGAGCAAATCATGTCCTTTAGTTCTTAGACATTACATAAGAGGCTCCCAGTGTCTAAAAACCAGGAAGCTATATTAGGTCATGTTAGATTTTAGAATATTAGATTATATTAGACTATACAGGTGTTAGAGGATGTCAAATGCTGCATGCAGATACACACACATGCAAATTCTCATGTTTTTTTTTCTTTCTTAATTCCCTTCTTTTCACCTTGCTCTCTACCTGCTGAAGAGTAACAAGCATTAGATTGGAGTCAGATGGCCTGGCTCTCTGATCTGAGCTCAGTGACCTTGGACAAAAACTGTCACCCCTTCTTCACCTTCTGCCTGGCACCTGAGAGGAAACTGATCGGTAAGATTTTTAAAAATCTCTTCCACCTCCAACCAGTATTCTCCCTTCTCTGTGTGTGATTTCCTCTTCCCTCATTCCACAACTTTTTCATTTCTCTCAGTCCTTCCCTGTCTCATTTTTACCCACCTTCCCTCATTCCACAACTTTTTAATTTCTCTCAGTCCTTCCCTGTCTCATTTTTCTGCTTTGCTCATCTTTTCTTTTTCTTATCATTCTGTTTTTCTACATTTTCTTGTGTTTCCCTTACCTCTTTCACCTCTTTCACTCCCTTTCTACCTCTTTCCTGCTTCTCTCTTTCTCTCCCTCTTGTCTCCCCCATGAGTCCCATCCCTCCATGTAGCTATAATCTATATTATACACAGGGCTTCAATGACCCACAAAATGCTGTGGCAATTATTTCAAGTAAGGGGGGAAAAAGAGGGAATTAAATCATAGCATTGGCAGCTGGCAATTTGCTTCAATCACAGAAAAATGTCCCCGGCTTCCTTGAATATTGAAACATTGATGAAGAACAGATTTTCTCTGGCAGTGTGAATTCCCCTCTGTCCAAGTTTGGCACAGGGACTGCCTTGCTTGATATTATTCTAGGCGTTTCGATGCATTCCCTGTTTAGCAAAGTTGGAATGTGTTTTAACCAACCACTGTATTGATGTAACACTACTTTTATTTGTAATGAGGGTGTATTAAAATACATATACATTTTCACTGATTTGTGGCTCTGGGGAGGCCAGGATTTGATGACGTCTGGCCAAGAGGGCCTGGGTTTTTCCACCCTCTCTCTGTGGGGAGAGTTCTGGAATTTAGGCGCTCCCCTTTATCCCTACCCTCTTGTTAGATTTCACTGATTTTAATAAACATTTTCCTTTCTTTGGTTTCCTCAGTGACATAGAATCAAATACGTCAGTTGGAGGGTCTTCCAGAGGTCATCTACTCACACTGACAATGGGCCTGGAT
The DNA here is from genome assembly GCF_951640355.1 of Cnephaeus nilssonii. Lineage (NCBI taxonomy): Eukaryota > Metazoa > Chordata > Mammalia > Chiroptera > Vespertilionidae > Cnephaeus > Cnephaeus nilssonii. Next base: position 20,986,522 of record NC_137081.1, on the reverse strand, counting down.
TGAGCAGGGCCTGAATGAGTGGTTAGGGATGATATAAAGAAAAGAATCAAACATATGGAGAAAATATATGCAGCTATTTCAATGTGATTCAGCCACCGCATAGGAGGACACAAAAGTGGATGATGATGAGAAGAAGACTAGTGTAAGAAACTGTGAAGAAGGGTAGGGACAGTTTGGTAAGGAGGAGCACTGGGGTGTTGAGAAGGCCAGAAGCAATGGTTACAGACAGGGAGCTTCTTTTTTTTTTAAATTCTTTTTTTGGTAAAAACCTTTAGTGTCTTCTGTAAAGGCAGATCCATCCTTTTACCAGCAGGTGACCTCCCCACTCAAGAACACCTGAATGTGAAGTTCTTTGTATCAGAGCCATGGCAATTATGCTCATAGGATTCCAAAGTTACCTGGGTTCTTTGAAAGGATAATATAGTCCAGGGGTCTTCTGAGAATGCCCTGAAATAAAAAAATAATGCGTTCGTGCCCACCCCCCTTTTTTCCTTCTGGGGCGTGGGGGCAAGGTATAGCTTTCATCATTTCTAAAAGAGACTGTGATACAAATAGCATTCAAACCAGTGGTCCAGTTCAGTCTCCACATTGACTTTCTGGGGGACCAAAAACCAAACAAGATGATATGGCTTAACTAGGGTCTTGTAGAGAGTTATTGTAATTTTTTCCATCTAGAGATGATAAAACTGATCAGGGAATTCTAGGGACTCAAACAGCTGGCAGCAGACCCAGGTTGCCACTAGCTGGTGTCTTGGCTCTCAGCCCAGGCTTCTTTTGTCCATCACCATTTTCCTCGCTAAGGTCCTGCTACCTCCTTATGTCTCCTTGTCCACATCAGGCAGCAGCAATGGTGGTCTACCCCAGACTTCATCCCCTGCTTCTGAGAATTGGCAGTCCTAGAAAGGTATGTGAATGGGGCTTGTTTTCACGAGACTAGCATTCACTGTGATCTTGTTTAAAGTCAACATTCTAATGCGCAATGTAGTGACCCCAACATCTTTGGTTTAGGGGTCTGATGAATGGAAACTGTGAGACTTGAGGTCAATACTGTGTGATGCAACCCCATAAATATCCACTTACTATACCTAGAACTCATGTTCAATTTGCTCTAAACTCAATTCACTTTCAAAATTAGGTTGGGGGCAATGCATAAGTGACAAGAGGGCTTGGTAAGAATTTGATTGAGTCTTTCTCTCTTTGTCACTTCTCACTAGGGACTCTAAGCCCCGGCTCCTCTGAATAGTTTTCTATCCTTTGAATATACCATGCAACTCCATGCCTTTGGTGTAAGCAGTTCCTTTAGCCTGAAATGCCCTTCCTCTGGAAATGCCTTCTTATTTTGTAAGACTTGACCCCAAAGTTTCCCCACTGTGAAGCTTTTTCTGACTCTCTTAGGGTAAAGTTGGGTCTCCCTCTTTCTTGTTCATGTGCTTGTTACAGAGCTTATGACAGGGTTTGGTGAATATTGGTATAGATATCAATGTCCTGGCTGCACTGTGAGCTTCTGAAGGATGGGGACTGTATGAATAGAACACTAAAGGGCAGTGATTCTCACTGGGGACCATTTTGTGCCCCTCCTCCTGAGGGGCAGGACTGAGTGCAAGTGGCTTCTAGTGGTCAGAATTCAGCGATACTATCAAACATCCTGCAATGCCCAGGACAGTCTCTACAACAAAGAATTATTGGGTCCAAAATATCAATAGTGCCGCTGTTGAGAAACCTGCCATAGGAGATCAATAACCTGTGGTCAAATTCCTCAAACAATTGACAGAAATTTGTGAAGGGTTACAGTCTGAGAAGAGCATTAACTGTTTCCACCTCTTGGTGGACAAAACAACAAACTTAAAAAAAATTATTGATTTCAGAGAGGAAGGGAGAATGAGAGAGATAGAAACATCAATGATGAGAGAGAATCATTGATCAGCTGCCTCCTGCATGCCACCCACTGGGGATTGAGCCCACAACCTAGGCATGTGCCCTGACCGGGAATCGAACCACGATCTTCTGGTTCATAGGTCGATGCTCAGCCACTGAGCCACACCAGCCTGGCAAAACAACAAACATTTTAAAGAAAGTTTCAAACACTCCACTTGTGTTCTAAGAACTTTTTGTGGATCTGTCAGCCCTTGGAGAAGATGACATTGAAGATTCCTTCCAATCCCGATATTTTAGAATTCAGTACAATCAAGTATGTCCTAAGGCTACTGGCTCTTTAATTGGGAGACCTCATTTAGGAAGACTGCATCGTTTTGAAACTCCTCTCATGTTCTCAAAGGCAATAAAGTTCTTTAAATTAAGATGTTTTTCCTATTTGAGAAGTTATTGCAAGATGTGAGACAGACCACAAATAGAATTTTAGGCACATTCTACCTAATCAGCCATATTCTGAGTGTTTATCTTGGAACAAATACATGGATGAACTATTCTTAATAGTCAGCATATAAACTAAGAAATTTTATGTAGCTCCCCCCCAAACCTTTATTGGAAAAGCATGCTAGTTAGGAAGGCTAAGGCAGAGACAGTGCCAACATGAGAATCCACTCAGGAGGAGGCTGGAACTGGGATGCTAGAGAGGGGAAGGATGTGCAAGTGCATGGTAAGGAAGGAAAGCAGAGGGAAGGATAAAAGAAGGTGGTTTGGTGAGTCAGGAGGATGAGGGAAAGGCAAGGGGCAGGAGAATGGAGTGGGTGCCACAGGGAGGCTGTACCGATGGCAGTGAAGGATGGGTTTAACAACCTGGCCTTAGGTGAATTGAGTCATTTGGAGGGGAGAGTTCAAGATCATGGGAAAAGATTACTTTATCTCTAAGAGCAGTGGTCCTCAAACCCAGCCACTCATCACAATCACCTGAGCCCCTTTAAAAATATTCAGATTGCAATGCCCCATCCCTGGAGGTTCTGCTTCTGTAGTCTTGGCTGAGGCTCAGGGATCTTAAATTCACAAAAGTTCCCCAGATGATTCTGATGCTCATCCAGGTTTAGGCATCAGTGCCCCAGATTAGAGAACACTGATGAGGTGCTGATGGCCAAAGAGTGGCAAGGATACTGATCATCAAAGTAAATAAACAGATCTGGGACTACTCTAGATGCTGGGAAGGGTGCAAGACACAGGGATCTCTGTCCTTACAGGGTTCAGAAAAGGCAGTGGGTGTAAATTAAAAGAGAATTGAGCCCTAGCTGGTTTGGTTCAGTGGATTGAGTGTCAGCCCACAGACTGAAGGGTCCTGGGTTTGATTCTGGTCAAGAGCAGGTACCTTGGTTGCAGGCTCAATCCTCCACACTGGTCGGGGCTCATACAGGAGGCAACCAATTGATGTGTCTCTCTCACATCGATGTTTCTCTCTCTTTGTCTCTCCCGATTTCCTTCCACTCTCTAAAAATCAATGGGAAGATAGCCTCGAATGAGGATGAGAGAGAGAGAGAGAGAGAGAGAGAGAGAGAGAGAGAGAGAGAGAGAGAGAGAGAATTGACCCTGTAAGCAATACATGAGGGCCTTGTAAGTGGCAGTAAGTGATCACAGTAGCTGGGATTATCAGAACCCATGAGAGCAGGGGTGTGACAGATGAGATCCCTCCTGGAATGATGGGGACAATTTCTATGGGGAGGGTGGACTTAGCTAAAGGCTTTAGGCCTAGAAAGGCAGGGAGACTAAAAGAGGAGGAGGATATGGGATGAAGGTGTGAAGAGTTTGGACAGAGGCTTTGGTTTGGAATCAGGGAGGATGGTGATAGCTAGTAGTCTTTTGGGAAACTCAGTGGATGGGTACCAGGCATTGCTGGGGAACCTCTAACCCCCTCCTTGTCTCAGGGCGGTGCTATTATATTTGTCAAAGAGAGGCCTGCTCTAGAAGCTCCCCAGACACCTGGTAGTATATCCACCATTGAGGAACATCCTTGAATGGGAGAGTTTAGAAGCTCTTGAGGACACCGCTGATGTCCAGGCTGCAGCCATTCCCCACCTAGGAGTGTGATCACTTCTGTCCCCAATCTTATAGTCCTGTCCATAAGTCTTTCTCTTTCTCTCAAAATAAAATTGATTAGATGATTTTGCTCTTCAAGAATGGCCTTATTAAAATGCTTGCATTTATTGAGCAGTTATTCTATACCAGATATATAGCAAAATGGTTTCAGTATATCTTATTTAATTTTAGTGTAATCTCTTAAATATCTATCTATCTATCTATCTATCTATCTATCTATCTATCTATCTATCTAGATTTATTATAAAAAATTGTCTCATGTGGTTATGGGCTGGCAACTCCAACTTCTGCAGAGTCAATGCATCAGTTCAAGTCTGAAGGTAGCAGGCTGCTATAGGATTAGGAAGGGTTGATGCTGCAGTTCAAAGACCATCAGGCAGGAGAATTTTCTCTTCCTTGGGGGGATGGTCAGGTGTTTGTTCTATTCAGGCCTTCAGTTTATTGCACGAGGACTAATCACATAATTGGGGCAATCTGCTTTACTCAGTCTACTGTTTAATAATTAATCTCCTCTAAAAACAACATCACACGACACTCAGAATAACATTTCACCAAATATCAGGACACTCCATAGCCCAGCCAAGTTAACACAAAAATTTAAACATCATAAGTACTATGAGGATAAATATCTTTTTAAAAAATATATATTTTATTGATTTTTTACAAAGAGGAAGGGAGAGGGAGAGAGAGTTAGAAACATTGATGAGAGAGAAACATCAATCAGCTGCTTCCTGCACACCCCCTACTGGGATGTGCCTGCAACCAAGGTACATGCTTTTGACCAGAATCGAACCTGGGACCCTTGAGTCCGCAGGCCGATACTCTATCCACTGAGTCAAACCAGTCAGGGCTAAACATCTTTATTTTAAAGATGAGGAAGAGAGGCATGGACAGGAGATTCATGTGCACAAGGTTACACAGTGGTAGGTGGGAGAGCTGGGGTTTCAGCTTATGTAGCCACTGCCTGATCTTCCTGTCTCCCTCATGGAATGGGCAATGGACAACTACTCTTGATGTGATCTAGTAGATCAAAGTGTACATCCTTAAAAATGTCCTTACCACCACCTTGCTAGATACCTGGAGTTCCTTCAGAAAGTGAAATCATTTACAAGAAACCATTGAGCATTTTGCCTTGACTATGGTTCTTTGGTTCCTGGGGTCAGAAGGGTATGTTTCTTCCATCAGTTAGCCAATCATCAAACTTAATTCTTTTTGATTTATCTAGCAACACTGCATCCTTATTGGGCTAAGGAATGGAGGACCGAAAAAGTCAATTCTGTAGGAATAAGCTTGTTTTCCTGTCCCTGTGTTCCTCTGTGGGGTATCTAGAATAGTCCAAGAGCAGCAAAAAGACACTGAACTCCTGGATGAAGTAGCAGGCTTCTGAAAAGAACCATGATTACTTAATATTTCCAGTGGTGGGGACTTCACTACCTCACAAAATAATCCATTATATATTTTAAGAAAACTCATGGAACTTTCTTCTCAGATTGAAATTGCCCTATTCTGGAGTAACAGAATAAATAGTCTCTTTCTTACATGAACGCTTTCCAAATATTTGAAAACAGGGATTATATCCCCATGAGACATTTATACTTCAGGCTAAATGCTTCTAGTTCCTTCTAATATTCCTTTTGTCATTTGGTTTATAGACCCTTTTATGGCATTGTCCTCCCCTGGCTATGGTCTATGCTCTCCTTTAAAAATCCCAAATATTGTAGTTCTGGTCTGACTAATGCATTTAGTTGAATGGAAATATTACCTCAATGTTTTGGCCATTAGGTGTTTATTGAAGTATCCAGGTTGCATTACCTTTATTAATAACATTTATTGTTTTATATTGAGTCTGTAGTCAACTTAAATTAGGTCTCACCATGCTATTCTTCTGCACTTGATATTTAAAAAATATTTTAAAATATATTTTTATTAATTTCAGAGAAAGGTAGAGAAAGGGAGAGAAAGATAGAAACATCAATGAGAGGGAAACATAGATCGGCTGCCTCCTATACACTCCCCACTGGGGATTAAGCCTGCAACCCGGGCGTGTGCCCTGACCAGGAATTGAACCAGCGACCTCCTGTTGTATTGGATGGTGCTCAACCACTGAGCACACTGGCCAGGCATCAGTTGATATTTTTTATTTAAAATTTAAAATTGTACATTAAATATTCCTGTTAATATGTATTTTTGTTATTTGACCCATATCTCAACCTAATTCTGCCTCCTAACATCTTGCTACTGATATTTGGCTAGGGGAGAAAGTGAAGAGGCATGGAAGAGAAAGTCCTCTTAGTTCTCACCTCTGTCCCCTGCTGCTCTGCTGGTGGAGGAAGAACTACAGAGTTGGAGCTACCCTGGGGAGTAGAGAATCATGGAATTTCATTAGAGTGGGGTTAGGATTCAGGCCAATATGTGGACAGTGAGTCCCACATATATTTTTCCTCTTCCATTTTAACTCATCCTAGGGATCTGAGACAAGGATGCATCCAGGGTCTAGGGACAGTGAGATCTGGATGCCAAGACCTACTGCAAAGACTCCAATTATTAGTCAAAGCTTATATATATATATATACCCTTTATGCTTTCCTTGGGGGCTCAGTCTAATTTCTTCCAGAGCTTTGGTCCTGGAAGCAATGAAAGATGTGGTCCTGGCCCTCAGGAAAAAACCTATGATTGGTTTGGGGAAGAAAACGTGCATGCGTGAAACCACAGCAAACTGCCTAGGAATGAAGACAAATTTGTGGTAAATGGCGTGGAACTGACCACAGCCCACATGAGGGGCTATGGGAGGAGGAAGTAGGAGAGGGATGGATCCATCAAGGAGTGTCTCAGAGGAAGTGGGAAAGGAGTTGGGTCATGGAGGATTTGGAACGTGAAGAAAGTAGGAAAGACTTTACAAGGTAGGGAGGGGCATGAACAAAGTGGGTGGTGATGACAACGACTCTGCAGAGACCGGGGATGGAAAACAGACTGGTTCTTTTCCAGGCGATGGAAAAAATTCTCAGAGAGAAATACTTTGTGGTAAGGACCTTTCAAAGACCCAGTCCTTGGATCTGACCCAGCTTTGCCATTTTTTTTTTTACTATCAGCCCAGTCCAGGCTCTCTTCCTCTTGATTCCAGATTCTTCATGACTTCTTTGCTGGTCTTTTTGCCTCTGTTTTCCTGAACTCTTACCCAAAATACATATTAAATTTTTTCAAATACTGAGAATGAGCAAGACACAAAGAGGCACATTAATGCATTCCCAGTTTCAAATATTTATCTAATTGTTCTTGTTTGTTGATCCCTTCCTGACAGCCTTTGCATCTCAGTTATTCACCTAGAATATATAGTAATACTGTTATTAATAATGAATAATAGTGGCTGACCTCCAGAGTGAAATAGATATGCTAGATTTTATATATGCTAGGAGTTAAACATGATGATCATCCAATGAGGTAGGTACTATTATCACCTCCATTTTATAGATGAGAAACCTGAGGCATATAAAGGTTAAATAAATAGTCAAAAGACACACAATAAGTGGCAGCGCTGGGGCAATCAAAGCAGTTTGACCCCAGGTTCTGCCTTATTTATACCACTACTTCACCACAGAAAATGCAGGGTTAGGTCTTCCAGGAGAAGGAGTGAAAAAAAGGGAAAGTTCTTTTTGACACCTAGTACAAGCCACCCTTTGTGCTAAGGCATTGTACATAGGTCATCTCAGTTAACCTTACCCCACCCTGAAAACTAGATATCATTACTCCCATTTTACTAACGAGGGAGACAGATGTCAATGAAGTAGCTGCTTGTGGGCACACAGCTGGCACAGTGGGTAGCCAGAGTCTGTCTTTTCCCGAGTCCAAGTGTTTCCATTGCAAATGTGAACCAGCTCCCAAGCAGCTGGTATAAGGAGGATGAGAATGAGCCACATGTGAGCAGAGAGAGCCTAAGAAGACTTTCCTAACCATAAAAAAGCACCCCACTTCAGTCCATGTGACACAGCTGGGCACAGCTGGAAGATAGCAGTGAAACAGTATCTGGGGCCAAGTGCTGTTGATTCATACTTTTGAGAACAAAGAGTCTGGGCTGATCTTCTGTGCTTATGTGCAAAGAATCTGAGAGAGCAGCAGGCAAGCAGTAGTCACTGAATGCATCAAAAAGCATTCGTACCCTTTGTACAGTGCAGCAAAGTTTGTCCACTCACAGTGGCTTCTTTAGCCTACACCAAAACCCAGGAGGTAAATGCCACCTGCAGGTGATCTTTGTTTAATCAAGGGGGGGTCAGGTACCCAATTTTAATAATTTTGGAAAACCTGGGTGCTCTGTTTTCTTATCTGCCTTCCTTCAGAATAGGGTAGGAAATAGGCAGGGAAAGAGAGGGACAGAGATGCTTTCCACTGGCTCCCAAGGTTCTAGAGTAGGACTTCTCCAGTTTTCCTGTGGGTCAAAATCACCTGGAGGTGACTGCTACAACTAAAGTGTTGAAATGGATCGTTTTAATCCTGACAGGTATGGCTCAGTTGGTTTGGCGTTGCCCCAAATACCAAAAGGTTGCTGGTTGGATTCCAAATCAGGACACATGCCCAGGTTGCAGGCTTAATCCCCCATAGGAACGTCAAGGAGGCAGCTGATCGATGTCTCCCTCTCATATCAATGTTTCTCTCTCTTCATCTCTCTCTAAAAGTCAATAAAAATATTTTAAACACACACACACACACACACACACACACACACACACACACACACACAACAAAACACCCCCAACTTGATTGTTGGAAGAAAATCTTGTTAAAACTAAGATAGTGGGACCCCACTCCCAGGGTTTCTGATTCATGAATTCTGGGGATAGGCTTCAAGAATTTACATTTCTAACAAGCCCCAAGGTGACACTGATGCTGCTGGTTTGGGTCCACACATGACCTCCTCGGGGTGGACATCCCCCTCCCTCTCCCTTTTAACCTCCACTCTTGCATTGAACATACTGGATGCATACATTGGGGTCCTGGCAAGAAACAGCATTCATCTTGGATGGTTCAAACCTGACTTCAATGAACAGCTACTTATGGAAGTGTGGGCAGGGTGTTAACAGGGCACACAAGGGAAGTTGAGGCACCCAGAGACCAGTACCAGCAGGAAGTGGTGACCATCCTAGGGTTGCAGACACAAGGGAGAAAGTGTTTCCAGAGCTTGGTCAGGGCTGGGTTTGTGGAGGATGGGCTGCCTGGGGGTACTGGCATTATGGGGAGACATGCTAGAAATGCAGCACAATAATGGGTGAAGCCATTTCCAGGGGTCCCAGGGCAGAGAATGGATATCGGATGGGTTGGGGGCAAACAGAGTATGAGTAGCACACCGAGCAAGATGCTGCTCCTCTTCCTCACTGTGCCCCATCTCTTGACAAATATCTTTCTTTTTCCAGAAGCTTACTAGAGGCCAGCTGGCCCAGCAGAGAGGGGGAACTGAACAATGTCCACAGTCACTCTCAGCCCCCACTCAGTAAACTGGGACCTTGACCCTGCCTCAATGGTGTGTGGAGACCTCAGGACTCAGAGAGCCTGTTAGCAGAGCTGTCTCTCCTCAGCATTCATCCTCTTTACAAACTCTCCCTGCTACCTCAGATAGGATGGTGATATTTCCACCACCTTCTATGGCTTCCCCATGGTCAGGCAGGTTGGGAAAAGGCTCACTGCTTCTGTAGCAGCCTTCATGGGACTCTGAAAGGAGAGCTTAGAGGGGTTGCGGGGACAGTGTGGGATGGCAGGGTCATCCTGGCCCTTTGGCAGGCAAGGGGAGGGGACAGAGAGTTTCAAGTTATTTCCAGAGCAAACCGTAAGGAACACATAGTGCTTGGCTTTGGTTCAGAAAGACCTCCCTTTCCATCTATGGAACGATGAAAATGAAATCTCTTCATCCTTGGGAAAGAAAACAAAGAAGAGGGGAAAACAAGAGACATAGGAGAGGTGTGTACATCTGAGGACTGTCCTAGTGCTGCCTGCCAAAGGGCCATGTTGCTGCTGGCCCCAGCTGGCGAGAGTTTAGTGTCTCAATTTACCTTTTTGTGGATGTCAGGATGTTTTCCTGAGCCACACAGCAAGATCTCTGTGCCATATAACCCCCTCCATGGTAAGATAATCTGTGAGCATGTTTAAGAAAATGTGGGCTGACCAGCGGTTTCATAACCTGACATGGAAATCAGTGGGCGGCAGACAAACTGGGAGGTTCTCATACCCTCAGGACAAGGAGAATTGGCCCTTCTCCACAGGAACGGGTGCATATGGGTGGGAGGTGGATCTTGGGTGCTAGGAGGATCTCTTAGGCAAAGAGTGGTCTAGGCCCTCCCCAGGTGGTTAAAAGGGTCTCTTCTCCCCCAAGCTTCTAGTTCTTTTTATTCTTGAGGTAAAAACCAAAAAGCATTGGAAGCCAGCATCTCTCAAAGGCTCCTGAGCCTTGACTAAGAGGCACCTTATGAATTAGGGCCAGGAAGCTCTGGCTGGAGACAGAGAAATGGACTCCCTATAGTTTGATGGTTCTTTACTCTCTGAGCTCTACGTAGAGACCTTGGCCTCACCCATCTTATCCACAAATCCCTATCTAACTCTACCCTTGAATTTGCCCCTCTACCGTTTTGAGCCCTATCCCCCCAACACAGAGTTTTCTTCATGTCTCCTTTGACATTGATGACACAGGAACAATTGGGAAGAGGACAAGCTTAGGATGTGCATTTATGATGCTGCCAATTTGGAAGGGAACAGAAATGGTCTCTGACCAGGTCCTGTGGAAGAGGAGATGCTGGTGTGGGAGGAAGCATGGCAGGTTAGGGGGAGGCAGGGACAGACTTCTTTTCTAGATAGGGGTGAGTGCTTGAACTTTCTTGTGGTTTCCTCTAAAAGCCACTTCTACTGCCTGCATGGCATTCGGAGGTGAGAGACCTAAACATCTGATCTGGGACACCTGGTAGAGTAGAATGAGTATTAGATGGCAGCTCAGGGCTCCCAGGTGGAGTTTGTCTTCTGCCATTGTTCCATTTGGGGGAGACATTTCCTCTCTGGGTTGCTAATTTCCCAGAGCTGTAATAAGGGGTCTGGCTAGATGAGCGCAGAGATTCTGTTCAGCCTTGATATTCTGAGATTCTATGGCCTGGTTGTTGCCTCCATTAGTGTTTCTTCCTCAGAGATCTCTCTTGGACTCATAGTCATGTTTTAAAGAGAAAAACAAGGTGAGGCCGAGCACACCTGGGCCTGGGTGAGGCCACGCGCCCCTGAATCCAGGTGAAGCCGTGCCCCTGGGTCCGGGCAAGACCAAACCAGAGGGAGTCGGACCTGCATTACCACCATTTGTCCACCATCCAGAGCTGAAAAGTCAGTGCCGACATGTACACATAAGGAACTGGTGGACATTGGAATTGGGTCTCAAAAGAACTGTTGGTCCAGAAAGAAACTCACTACAGACTGATTCATTTGCCTGTCAGCATAACTATTATTGCTCGTCTCACATTCAGTTCTTCTAAGTATATTTCTAGTGACACATGATCTCGCTCATCTAGGGGAAATGATGAACAACATAGACTGATGAACAATAACAGAACCAGAAACAAGGAGGCATCGATCGATCGGACTATCGGGCCTCAGAGGGAGGGTAGGGGAGGGTGGGGGTAGGGGGGAGAGATCAACCAAAGGACTTGTGTGCATGCATACGAGCCTAACCAACGGTTAAGGACAACAGGGGGGTGGGGTCATCCGTGGGGAGGGGTGTGGGATGGGAATGGAGGGATGAGGACAAATATGTGACACCTTAATCAATAAAGAAATTAAAAAAAATAAAGAGAAAAACAAGATTTTAAAATCCATTACATTTGGGAAATGCACCTTCCTGACACCATTTTGGTAATTATGGAAGCTGGCACTGCACACTGTGATTTCTGAAGAAGCTTGATTATTAATGAGATGGGGCCATTTCCTGGCCCTTGAGCCTCATGTGTTGTGGCTAACGTTTCCATCCAGACACTTCATTTTCTCCTGGGAGCTCCCACTTCCACAGTCTCATGCATGAGCCTGACCCAGAGCTAATAAGGGGTCTGGCTAGATGAGTGCTGTGTAAGTTGGATACATGATGCTATTTTCTCTTTATGCTCTGATCTAAGTCAAGTACTCTGATCAGTGGTAGAGCTAAAGGAATATGGGGAACATGGGAGCGGGTCAAGACTGGAAGGAGAGGCTCAGAGTTGATGGAGGAACCAGTAAGGCCTTGTCCTTGGAGTCTGACAGATCCAGGGCTCAACCTGGCAGCTACCATTAACCAGCTCGGTGACTCAGAGCTATTCATTTAATCTCCCAGCCTCAGTTCCTCATCTGAAAAATGTTTATCCTTCTTTGATGATAAAATTACACCACACCTTTGGGGGCAGCTAAGAGGATAAAATAAAAACATCTATGCAAAGTATTTCTTTCATGTCCTAGTTCAAGTTAGATGTTCAATTCATGAGTTTCCTTTCCTCTTCCTTTTAAATTTCTGGGAGGAAAGTGAAAGGAGAGAGAGACCCATTCTGGAGAAAGAAAGGCCGAAGGATGATTTGTTAAGTATCCTTGACTTAGAGGAAGATGACTCACAGTTATGCACATTATGCCCTGAAGAAAAAAGAGAGAAGCTAAGTACCTCACAGGAGGAAAATAATTTTAGGTAACCACAAACAGAGTCTGGGATGGGAGAAAAGATAACCTTCTCTGTGGAGTTGTCTTTCAGCCTGTAGATGACCAGTCTTGGATGGGCACCTAGGAGTCTCTTCTCATATTTGTCTTCTTTTCTCTTCTCTTACCCCCTCCTGAGACCTCTCTGTGCCTCTCTGCCCATCCCTTTTGGCTGCTGTGAGGCAGAGGGACCCTTCTGGCCTTCATAAACACAGGCTGTGCTAGTTCAGGTTTCTTTGAGTGGAGCACTGATCACACAAAAACCTTTCTCTTGCTAACACTAGTGCAGAGAATTATTATGCTAAAGAAATCTCTTTCCAAACAGGTAAGGGGTGGGGAATCAAGGGAGTGAGGGACCATCAATCCCCATCTATGCTTTAAAAGATGCCCCAACAACCTTTTATGAGTTTCCATAGACTCAGATCACCAAGTAGCTGGAGGGCTAGACATCAGAAGAATATTCTAAGAATGAGAGTCAAAGCCCTAGATCAGGTGAGTCACAAAAATTTCACACTCCAATTGAATGTATCCTCCAAAAATAAAAAAGAAGACTTTTTATTTATTTATTTATTTTTATAAAGAGAATGGCCTTCCTGGATCAGAGAGACAGGAGAGAGAACTCCTCAAGGCATTTTTCCTCTAAGGTTTCATAAATCAGTTCAGACATGACTGGGTCTAACGGGGGTCCATTGAGATGGCAGCTCAGAGCACTCAGGTGGGGATTTAGTTCCCTCTGAGCCCCATCCTCAGGCTTCCCAAGCCCCTGTGTGCTCAACTCTCTCCTCTCATGGGACCAGACCCAGATTCCCAGCATGTTCTGCAAAGACATGTCTTTGTTCTTTTGCCCACTCCCAGCTTTCTCTGAGAACAAAGAGAAAGTCCAATGACAAATGTCCTCT